>NC_134541.1:120955254-121269754 GCF_050624435.1 Tenrec ecaudatus | reverse complement strand
CTTCTTTTGGAGGGGCAGGTGGTGTTAGGGGGTATTACCTCATCTAACACCACTTCAGGAGGTTGACCTCCATTGATATAACTCTCTGAGATACCTTCGACTATGAATGAACCAAAACAAAACAATACAAGTCAAAAATACGGAAAACTCTGGAAACCATATTAGGTTGTGTGGCTGTAAATCTTCATGGGAGTGCAAAGTCTCATCGTTCTTCTGCAGAGCGGCTGGCGGGCTCAGATGTCAGCCCCTGTGGCTAGCAGTCAGACACATAACCACTACAGCATCAGAACTCTTAATTATATGGCAACTCTTATTTCGGACCCCCTTTTAAGATAACAAATTGGAACGGCCTGCTATCCAGTTCCTAATAAAGGTGAAATGATCCTTGGGGAACATTCTCAATTCATGGAATTTGAACTGTTCAGATATATCTTAGGATCAAAGGACACAGTATGAAATATAACTCGATCTAACTATTTCATACAACACAAACTATTTCAACAAAGCCAGGGTGTACTTCCTCTATCTCAGGCAACATTGAAATATCCTGTTTGGGGGTCTTTTTAATTATATTTTTTATGGGTGACCAGAGCCAAGAGTGGTCTATGGAACATGTTCTGTATCTCAAAACTAGAACTGATGAGGAAATACTGGTGCCATTTTTTTAAATCATCAGGTTATACCCAGAAACGGGTCTAACATTTGAAACACCAAAATGTATGTTGGCCAGTAGTTACTATCTCATGTAACCTAAACTTATTTTTTAGGTAGCCTGTGTATCCTGTTTGTTTTTATTTCCTCACCCTAATTTTCCTGGAATTGTTTGTTTTTTAGTTTGGGTGTTTGTTTGTTTGTTTGTTTGTTTCCATGGCTTTTTCATTACCCTAGAACAGACATGGTGCCTGGAGATTTTGGTCTAGACGATCATCTCAGACTATTCCACCCCTAGGTGCATTCATACAACCAAGAAGATTGGTCGAGTGTCATAAATGTTACTCTTATGGTTTTATCTGATTGATATAATGGATATTTATATCTTGTAATTATCACTGTTACTTAATAAAAACATCTTTGATTCCTACCTTGTTCTTTACATTGATTTGTTTTTCTACAGGCTTTATTAAAATTTGCCACTTAACTAGATGCCTTTTCAAATTCATGTAGGCCTTCCTTAATTTGAAATTGCATGTCATATTCAGTTAGTAACACATAGCATTTTAAGCATAGGGAACCCATGAGAAAGCCATTCATTCATTCTATGGTGGTAGATGAAAATCATATTGAAAACTGAGTTAAAAGCTTTAACATAGATTGAAAAGCTAGAAAGAAGACCAAATGATTGACAGTAAGTTTTTATATTTGGGGTTTATTTATGTTTATGAGGGAAAAGAAAATAGGTTTACCTTCAAGCAGAATGTCTGGTTGCCCTAGAATATAAAAGACAGTAAAGGCTAACATGAGGGTGTGTCGTAAGTTGTGAAGGTTTCAGGGGAAGTGAATTTTGCTTTGGCGTACAGAACGAGAAGCAGCATTTTCTTTAAAAAATCTGATGCGTAACACTTTCACAACATTGAATCACATTTGGTAGAGTTATTCTTTAGATGGAAAAAGATTGGTGAATCACCACAAAATGTTACGTGAGCAATAATTCTACTAAAATGGCAATGTAATCTTGGTCTTTTAAAGGGGTTAAGTAAACCTAGAGTCTGATATTATAGCTAGTTTGTAACAGTGATCCGTTCAAATAAATGTTAATGATCATATTAAGTGTATTTGACCATAGAAGTAAAGCTGAGGAAAGATTGTGAATAGATCACACCAATGGTAAAACTGAGAAACAGTGATGAAAGGTCTAGTAACTTAGGTTTAGTGCTATATCGGAAAATGTTAAGCATTGTATTTTGAGCTATTGCCTTTTGGTCTGACATTCCTTCTGACTTTTGATTAACCTTGTTTGGCCTGGCACTGGTTCAATACTTTTCAAATCAAGCCTTCCAGAGGAATACATATATTACTATTGATTAACCATGGCCATATCAAGTTTCCCCATCTACATAGAAGCTTTCGCTTTGCTGACCTGCTAAGACATTTGACCAAAATTCCCCAAGCAAAAAATGCACTACATTGGACTTATATGAAAGAACTAATATCCTGACTAACACCAAGATTTCTAGAGCTTGCAGGTGATGGTGTTCATAATTTACAACTAGTCCAAAAATTGTCAAGAATAGAAACTAGTCACTAAATAGACTAAATGTTTCTTTAAGTTCTAAATGTGGGACTATTGTGGGCATTTTAAGAGTATCATGTTTCCAAAATTGTTTACTTATGGGTTAAAAAATTCATGACTCTCCAATTGAAAGCCTCTTTTAGAAAATTTCAACACAGTCATAAAAATTATGGTTAGACCAGTAGTGAGATGTGAGGTATAGGTTAAAAAATAGAGTATCACTAAGATTTCCTGCTAAGTTCCAAAGAGACAATTTTGTGTCTTCATAAATGAACATTTTTGTGCCCATATTCATGTCCTTGTTCATAACCATATTGAGGTTTCTACAGAATGTAGCTACTACTGGTGTTATTTAAATATTTTTAAAATACCTTGCAATACTTATTGCTTTAAGTCTTACAGGTTGTTTTCAAACATTTCACCTAATATTCTTAGTACTTCTGTTCTGTTTCCACCTTTTGTGGAAGTTGGGATAAACCCACGTGTGAAGCATTTGCCCCCAGGTTCTCACTCTCTCTCTCTCTTTATTTCTTTATTTTTTTACACTTTGGGTCTAGAAATCCAGCTCTGAGTATTTTTTGCTCTGAGTATTGTGTCATATTGAAGAATTAAGTCTGGTTAAAGGAATAGACTCCACAAAAAAAGAAATTTAAAAAACAGACTAGTCATTTGGATTTAGAGAAGATCATGTAATTGTTTAATCAGGTCCCCCAAGAAATGTTATTTCAAGACATGGCCATATTTATAAATGCAGACGCTCTGGTTTCAACAGAATAAAATTTAATCTATAACAGTATTGTTTAGATATTTCTTTTTATAGTGCAGATTGTCATAAGTGTAGTTTATTTCACAAAGTTAGAATAAAAGAAAAAAACAACAAGAAATTAAAGACTAGTTACACTGGACATTTAAAATATAGAGTTACCATATTTAAATGGCATGGTAAGGATGAATGGAATAGAGATTGATGATGAACAACCAGCAATATATGCATAAAACAACTTTGCTTGTCAATCATGGCTGATGGTTGGATAACATGGTTTATGTAATTATGATGGAGTGAAATGTCATAATGGGGCTCTTCTACTCAAGTCTCTGTAACTCCCACCAAATGATTGGGTGGGGTTCTGCAAACAGGGCATGTGTAACACTAATAGCAGGGATTGATCAGCTATCATTGCCACTCCCGTGTCTGTAAGTGGGAACCATCTTTGAAGCAGCAGCAGCAGCAGAGCAAGAAAGCAGTGGGCTATTTGAAAGAGCATGTCCAAAGTCTCTGTTAAAGTGACTGAGGCCACCTGAGACCAGACAGAGCTTCAGAGGAGCAATGCTGAGACTAGGGGGTACCATCTCAGCTGTCCAACACTATAGAACTGTTGATATAAAGGGACCGGCAGGCTAGCTTATTAGTCCAGTGATACAAAGGCCAAGGGACTGTGGGACTTAATACTCTAAGGACTGGGAGGAGACTGCTGGCTAAGGAGAGATATTGCTGAGGTCCAATGACTCGATCCTTACGGTTTGCTGATCTTGACTTTTGATAACCTGTGAGCTTCCCTAATAAGCCCCTTGGACTCTAAGTATTGTCTATGAGTTCTGTGTGGCCGTTGCAACAAATGAGCAAACCCCCCAGAGAAACGGAATGCGGTGGGAGGAACAGTTGGTTCCGAATAGGTAAGGAACAGTGGAGCATGGAGACTGTCTGACCCCTGCCTCTTAGCAATAGGAAATTCAGAAGATGGCTGATAGGTCCACCTTCATGGCTATTTACTACAGTAAATGACTGCATTGTATACCTGAAAAAAATGATCACTTGGAAAAGGATGTGTTACATATATTTTTACAAAAATTATAAAAATATTAAATAAAGCATTTAAATATATTTTCTTTAAAAATACAAGAGTTTTGAGAGCCTCCAACCGCATTGTGAAGAAACAGAAGTAGAACATATGAAGCTCCATAAACGAGGTCCAGGACTCTACCACTGATCTGAATAGTGCCAAATGGCAGGGTGGCTATTAAATAACTTTGTTGTTTATCTCTTCATCATCATGATGCTGGAAAGGTCCTTTTAGTCACCAAAGGCCACCATCACTATTAAAGTTCAAGGCAAACTTCACAGTATCCCACGGTCTAGCACTAGGCTTTGTTAAGAAAGGAAATCTCGTCCATTTGTAGAGAAGTATGTGAAGGCATAGATTTATTGAAAATGTGTGGTATGAGTTTATTTTCTAAAGGAGATACTCACACCCTAATCACATTTAGTTTTTATGGGTCAGGTATATATGTAGGTGAATAAATAGATATGTTCCAGCAGTTCATAGACCTCCATCTAGCAATACCAGCTCTCAGCAGTTGAAGACCTGGGATTCCATTTGAAGTTGTGGTTGCTGCTGCTGCTGTTGTTGTTGTTGTTGTTGTTGTTGTTGGGTATCTTTGAGACAGCTCCAATGCATAGCAACCCTATGTTCAACGTAACGAAACACTGCTGATCCTGGATCGCCATCACAATGGTTATGTTGAGCTCACGATGCAGCCTCAGTGTCAATCCATCTTGTCAAAGGTCTTCCTCTTTTTCACTGACCCTCTACTTTACAAAGCATGGACTTATCTGACAACATGTCCAAAGTATGTAAGATAAAGTCTTGCCCTCCTTGCCTCTAAAAGACTCTCTGACTGTACTTCTTAAGACAGATTTGTTTGTCCTTTTGTCAGTCCATGGCCCTTTCAATATGCTTCTCCAACACCACAATTCGCATGTATCAATTCTGCTATGGTCTTCTTTCTTCAATGTGTAATGTGCACATGCATCTGATGCAGCAATGGAGAATTCCATGGCTTGGGTCAGGTGCACCTCACTTCTCAAAGTAATACCGTGGTTCTTCAATATTCTAAAAGGTTTTGTGCAGCAGATTTCCCTAATGTAATATGTCTGGATCTCTTAACTGCTGCTTCCAGGAACATTGATTGCTGATCCACGTATGACAAAATCTTTGACAATTTCAACCTTTTCTCCATTTATCATGATGTTACCTATTTGGTCCAGTTGTGAGGATCTTGGTCTTCCTTACATCTAGTTGTCATCCATGCGGAAGGCTTCAACCTCTGATCTTCATCAGCAAGTGCTCCAATTCCTCCTCACTCTCAGCAAGCAAGGTTGAGTCATCTGCGTATCTCAGGCTGTTAAGAAGAATTCCTCCAGTCCTGGTGCCACACTCTTCTCCATATAATCCAGCTTCTCTGATGATTTGCTCAGCATACAGATTGACTACGTATGGTGAGAGGATGCAACCCTGACACACACCTTTTCTGAGTTTAAACCATGCAAGATCCCCTTGTTCTGTTTGCACAACTGCCTCAATCCGTGTGAAACAGTAGTATCTTAAGCCAGGATTGGGAAGATGCTCTTGTCCCACAGTGCAACTCTTCTACTAAAGAAAGAAGGGCCCTGGTACCACTTATAGCTTTTTCTAAGTAATCCAGAATAAGCTTCTGGGGTCATGTTGAGTTCATAGTCATTTTGACTACTTCCATCACAGTCATACATTATTTAATATACCCCTGTAATTGGCCGTGACTTCACAATAGGAAACATACAGCACGGTGATATTTAATTGCAGCACATCAATGAGAAACACAAATATTATAATGATGGTTCAAATTTACTTCTGATCTACCTTCACCAAACTCAAAAGTTACATTTCTCTGACAAATAGTTTTATATGGTGCCCTAAAATATTCCTTAAAACTAATGCTATAAATAGAAAATATAATGACAATTGCATTCAAGTTGATTTTTTATGTATTATAATGACTTTTCACACCTGCAGCATGCAGAGAACTGTTTTAAATATCAGCTGGAGGTGTTTTCTTATATCAAACAATAATATGTGTTTTTAAAAATCAGCCCAAAATTTCGAATTTTAAGCATCAGTCCATGAGAGGAGTTTTTGTCTATTTGGATGCTTTGCAATATTATCAACTTCATTCCTCATGATATTTTTTCATAAATAATTTAAATTCACCAGCTTTACATCACTCACTACATGCTAAATGAGTACAAGCAAAAAATTATCTTCGTATTAAAGAATATTGATGAATAATTTTATATTAATTACTATAATAATGCTGTGCTATAGCATTTTAACCATGTAGACCCTAATAAATTATGGAAAATCAGGGAGGGGGGAAATGAGGAGCTGATATTAAGGGTTCCAGTAAAAAGCAAATGTTTTGAGAATGATGATGGCAACAAATGTATAAATGTGCTTGACACAATGGATTTATGTATGGATTGTGATAAGAATTGTGATAAGGATTCATGTATGGATTGTGATAAGAATAGATTTATGTATGAATTGTGATAAAATGATTTTTTTAATTATGGAAAATCTTGAGATGAATGGGAATTTCAGAATACAACATTGTGCTCTTGAGGAACCTGTACATGGATCAAGAGGGGTTGTGTGAACAGGAAAAGGGACTACTAACTGCAAGGTTTAAAGTCAAGGTTGCATCCTCTCACCATACTTATTGGTATGCCGAGCTAGTCAGCAGAGAAGCTGGATTATAGGAAGCAGCGTGTGGCCTGGAGCTTGGAGTAATGCTTGTTAACAACCTTTGATGTGCATATGACAAAGCCTTGCTGCCTGAAAGTGAAGATGTTGTGCACTTGCTGATGAAGATGGAGTGTTGCAGCCTTCCGTGTAGATTACAACTCAGTGTAAAGAAACCCAAAGTCCTCCCAACTGGTCCAGCAGGTAACATCATGGTGAAAAGACTGAAGTTGCTTAGAGTTTTGTCTTTCTTGGATCCCAGCAATCATGGAAGCAGGAATAAAGAGAAAAGGGGGGAAAGATGCATTGCATTGGGTAAATTTGCTGTAGAAGGCCTCTTTAAAGGCTGAAAAGCAAAGGCTACTTTGAGGACTGAGGTGCCCCAGACCCAAGCCATGGTATGTTCCACGGCCTCATATGCCTGTGAAAGTTGGACATTGAATAAGGAAGACTAAAGGAGAATCAATGCATTTGAACTGTGGTGCTGGAGAAGAATATTGAAAGTATCATGGCCAGTCAGTGGAGGGGCAGCAAAAAAAGTGGAAGGCCTTTGATAAGAAGGATTGATACAGGGGCTTCACTGATGGACTCCAACTGAAGAACAATTGTGATGATGGCATGGGATCAGGTAGTGTTTTGGTCTGTTGTACATAGGTTTTCTATGGATTGGAACCGACTCTCTAACACCTAATAATGACAACTACAACTTAAGATTTTTAAAAACAAGTCTTTGAACAAATGGTGGAAATTTCAGCAAGACAGCAGATTAGGCAGGCAGGCTACCCAGACTCTCTACAAAGAAGACATGATAGAGAAAATGAAGCAGGGATTTGTAATCTTCTCCCTGTTCCTCACACCCTCATCGTGACTAACCTTCATTTTCCACCCTCACTCACTGCATGGTCAGTGAAAAATTCCCCCAACTCACACCTCCAACCCCTCCCAGTCCCAGCAGAAAAGGTCTTTTTCTAGCTTTGGTCTATGGCAAGGAATGGCTGAAGTAGACAGACAGTAGGAAAACCAATGAGCAAGTTGAGTTGAAAGAGGATTAGCATACTCTCAGAGACACAAAGTCCCAAAGTGGTACAAATGGTTACGCACCCTACTCTTGGCTGAAAGTTTACAGGTTCATAGCCACTCAATGGTGCCTTGGAAAAGCAGCATGAAGATCTGCTTCTAAAAAGTCACATGTGCATCCTATAAAGCACACGTGTACTCTGACACCCATGGGGTTGCTGCTGGATGACAACCGGTTGGTTTGCTCGCTCGCTTGCTTGTAGAAACAAAATGAGTGAGGAAATGTGGGACACAGTGGTTATGCATTGGGCTGCTGACTGCAAGGTCAGCAGTTTGAAACCATCAGCTGCTCCACAGGGGTAAGACGGGCTTACCCATAAAGAGTTACAGTCTTGGATGCTCACAGGGGCAGGTCTACCCTGTCCTATAGGGTCACTAAGAGTCAGCACCAACTTGACGGTAGTGAGTTTGGTTTGGGTTTTGGAAAGGCCATTCGAGCCAGACCTGAGAATTACATGGGTGCTCTCTAGTTGCCTCTCTAGTGGCATAGTGGGTTACTTGCTGGACAGCTAACCACAAGGTAACCAGTTCAAACTCACCAGCTGCTCTGAGGGGAAAAGAGGAGACTTTCTGCTCCTATAGGATTTACATCCTCAGAAACCCACAGAGGTAACTCTATTCTGCTCTTCTGGGTGGCTAAGAGTTGGAATCCGTTAAATTGCAGTGGGGTCTTGTTTTTGTTTTTTAATTGTTTGCATAACTAAGGAGAAAAGGTGTAGCCTCCAATAACCCAAAAGAATGAAGTTCATTAAGGTTTGTCAGGGTGAACCTAAAAGTCATTTATCCAGATCATTGAAGTCACTAAAGTCTCAAACTTGACTTAAATTTTTTTTAACAATTTATTGGGGCTCATACAATTCTTTTCACAGTTCATACATATACATACATCAATTGTATAAAGCACATCTGTACAGTCTTTGCCCTAATCATTTTTTTCTCTTTTCTTCTTTTACATTTTATTAGGGACTCATACAACTCTTACCACAATCCATACATATACATACATCAATTGTATAAAGCACATCCATACATTCCCTGCCCCAATCATTCTCAAGGCATTTGCTCTCCACTTAAGCCCCTTGCATCAGGTCCTTGGACTTAAATTTTTTCTGCAAATGAAGTTTGCATACACAGTCTTAGAAACAAGCAAATGAGATTGAAAGAGAAAAGTTCTCTTAGAATTGTTAACTTGTCTTCTGTTCTCCTTTAGTACACCCTCCTGGAATCATTCTTCTCCTTGAGTACATCAGCTTCTCCCTGGGAAGCCCCTGACTCGTACATGTCCCAAATCCAGGCTCCACCATTTACAGTGTCCTGTTAGTTAATATTTTATGAATCCTATAATTGTCTTGTGAATAGCAAAACTCTATTTCATTGTACCTATTTACATTAAAAATATTAGTTATGGAAATAAAAATTCTTTTTGCAAGGCAATTTTAGCCTCAAAAATTAAAAGTTGCCCTGATCCCTTCTAATTCTCATAAAACCGTGCTCTCTGAAAACTTCATTCCAGTAGCAATGATTCATAATGATTAAGAAAAGAGGCTTTGGAATTAAATAGACCTAGATTCAAATTCCAGGACCTCTGGTGGTGTGTGGGGTGCCAGCCCCCACAATTGAGTGGGTCCAAGGGGGTGGTTGTATATTTGAGGGGTAAATTAAAGAAACGTCAGACAAGACATTTCATGCAAGGGCTCACCTTGGCCATGACTTCAGGAGCCAGGTCTTAGCAGAGACAGATTATATTTCCAACAACAGTTTATATACTCTATAGATGCTCTAGGGACATGCAAGCCCCACTAATGACAGGTAACTACATAAGTAACAAAGCGGGCTGTAACCCCAAAGGTCCCTGAGTTCATTGGAGGAGTAACCTAACACCAGAGCTGGGAGCAGGTAAGGGGGAGTGACTGGACACTGAGCAAGGGAACAATAGCACACTTCTGCTCCTATAAGTAAAACTGCCAGCTAGATAGCAGTCAGCCATGTGCCTGTAAGAGGTAACTTTAAGGCAGCACTACTATGGGAGGATATAGTGAGGAACAATATTAATTATGAGAATATGACTTGGACTCCTCTCTAACTTATAAGTGTGAAGGCCACTCTGCACTCCAGCTAATATGAGAATACAGAATTCATCTGCATACACTCTCTTCCCAGTCCTGTTTCCCATAGCAGTATAATGGTTATGCATCACACTGCTAACTGCACAATCAGCAGTTCAAAATCACCAGCTGCTCTGCAGGAGAAAGAGGAGGCTTTTTACTCCTGTAAAGAGCTACTAGAAACTAAGCTCACTACCATCAAATCAATGCTGACTCATAGTGATGCCCTGTGGGTTTCATAGACTGTAGCTCTTTATGGGAGTAGAAAACCCAGTCTTTCTCCCACAGAGATGCTGGTGGTTTTGAACTGCCAGCCATGAAGATTGAGGCCCAATGCATAACCACTGTGCCACCAGGGCTCTGTAAACAGTTATAATCTCAGAAGCCCTCAAGGGCAGATTCCTCCTACCCTATAGAGTTGCTATGAATCGAAGCCACTCATTGACAGTGAGATTCAAATTCTAGTTCATCTTCTCCTTCCTTATTTGTGGACAAACCACTTTCTTAGTCTAGCAGTCAAGAGGCCCCAGATTTGGGCTTGCTCATTTTCTGGATCATCCAAAATTGGACTCATCTCTGCATCTAAACCCAACTCTGTTACTCCTCTCTGTATTCTCAACTGGGGCCACACTCACTCCTCATGAGAAGATACACTAAACCTTTACTCTTTATATTGAAGCTTTGAGCTCCTGGGGAAAACCTACACACCATCCATTAGCATATTAGCTGTTCCCAGCTTTCCTTGCCAACCAAATTATACACACCTCAGGGAAGCCGAATTAGCGACCAAGTCCATGGAGGCAAGATATCTGAGACAACAAAGTGTGAGTTATTTTTGAAATGTTTCCTTTGCAGGCCCTCCTACTCACTCTAATATCTGGCTGGGGTGTGAATGGCTAATTCCAGCAGGTATCGGTAACAGATGGAACCAGTTTAATTAGGCATCCTAGATGTGAGTAGAGATAGAGCTGTTAATTGTGCACTTCACCTGTTCCCTCACTGCAGGGCACTGAGGCAGAGGCTACTTCCCAAACTGAGGACAAGCAAGGCCTGTGCTCATGGCTAAAGAAAAGTGTGGAAAGCAATTGGAAAACCATATCTGCCGTATGGCCAGCCTAATCCTGAGCAGAACCCAGCAATGAGAAGCTTCCCTTATCTTAGCAAGTCCTGAGTCAACAAGTCAACGGAGGCGGCCAGAGACATCTGCTAGTTGATTCCAGTGTGCTTTGGGGTGAATTTAACTATCTAGAATCATAGCTACTAGTGTCTAAATGCACCTCTTGACTGGACACTCAAAATGATAGCGCTGAACATCTTTGTCCATCTTCCAAGTCTTAGGACCCGGTACCTCTTTGAAGAAACAATCCCTTCCCTACTACTGCATTGATGTGAATTGGACAAGCAGCCTGACAATACATCTTTGTGTGGCAGACTAGTCCATTCCTCTAACCACAAAGAATGGTTCAGGGATGGTTAAATGACACGAAACTTCAGCTGCAATTCTTGAAAAAGAAACGTTCTCTGAAGCTCCAGTCTTAGGAATATTGCAAGCCATGGTTGTTATTGTTGTTAGGTGACATTGAGTAGGTTCCTGCCCATAGCAACCCTGTGCACAACAGAAACAAGCGCTGCCAGACCCTGTGCCACCCTCCTAATCCTTCCTGGGCTTGAGGCCGTGGTGGCACCCCCGGTGTCAATCCACCTCCCTGAGGGCTTTCCTCCTTCCTGTTGCCCTCTATTTTACCAAGTATGATGTCCTTCTCCAGAGACTGATCTCTCCTGACAGGTTCCAAGTATATAAACTGATGTCTCACCCTCCTTGCATGCAAGGAGCACTCTGGCCACATTTCTTCCAAGACAGGTTTGTGTGTCCTTTTGGCAGACCAAGATGCTTTCACCATTCTTCACCAGCACCACAATTCAAATGCATCGATTCTTCTTTAGTCTTCCTTATCCAATGTCTAACCTTCCTAAGCATATGAGGCAATTGAAAAATACTCGGGCTTAATCCGCAAAGGAGCCTCCTGCCTTTCAACACTCTAAAGAGGTATTGTGCAGCAGATTTAGCCAATGGAATGCAGCATTTAATCTTTGTCTACTGCTTCCATGAGCATTGATTGTGGATCCAAGAAAGATGAAGTTCTTGACAACTTCAATCTTTTCTCCATTTGTCATGATGTCACCTATTGGTCCAGTTGTGAGGATTTGCTCTTCTGGACATTGGGTTGTGATCCATACTAAAGGCTAAGATTCTTGATCTTCCTCAGCAAGTGCTTCAAGTCTTCCTTGATTTCAGCAAGTAAGACTGTGTCGTCTGCAAGTCACAGGTTGTTAATAAGCCTTCTTCTAATCCTTATGCTGATTCTTCTTCATATAATCCAGCATCTCTGATGATTTCCTCAGCATACGTAATGAATATGCATGGTGGGATGATGGCCTTGGTGCACACCTTCCTAATGTTAACCCGTGCAGTATTGCTTGTTCTGTTCACACAACTGCCTCTTGATCCACCTACAAGTTCCCCAGGATAACAATGAAGTGTTCTGGAATTCCAATTCTTCTCAAGGTTTTCCATAGATTATTATGGTCTGCACAGTCACTTGCCTTGGAAACATCTTTCTGGTATTCCCTGCTCTTAGTTAAGATTCATCTGACATCAGCAAAGATATCCCTTCTTCCAAGTCCTCTTCTGAATCTGGCCTGAACCTCTGGTAGCTCCTTGTCAATGAACTGCCTCAAGCATTGTTAGATGATCCTCAGCAATAATGTACTTGCTTGTTGTGTTAGTCAGAGTTGACTATAGAAATAAATTCATAGACACTTATATGTGTATAAGAAAGAATTTTATATAAAGAGTAATGATATATTAAGACAATATTCCTGATCTTTGACAAGGGTCCCAAAACCATCAAGTGGTGCTGGAAAAGACGGATATCCACATGTAGAAAGATGAAACAAGACGTTTACCTCACCCCATATACAAGAATACACTCAAGGTGGATCACAGACCTAGAAGTTAAACCCCAAACCATCAGGACCATCAAGGAGGGAATTGGGACTAACCTCAGAGCACCGACCCAGGGAATTCATAGGCTCACTGCAATAGGGGAGGGTACACACACAGGTGAACTGGAAATAGACAAATAGGATTTAATAAGAATAAAGCACCTGTGCACCTCGAAAGACTTCACCAAGAGGGTGACGAGACAACCCACAGACTGGGACAGGATTTTTAGTAATAACACATCAGACAAAGGGTTCATTACTAAAATCTATAACACCATCATGACCTGAAAAAAAGAGGAAAACAGTTAACCCCCTAACGAGGTGGGCAAAAGAACTACAAAGAGCTTTCACTAGGGAGGAGACCCATATGACCAACAAGCATATGAGAAAGTGTTCCCAGTCATTAGCCATAAGAGAAATGCAAATTAAAACAACCATGAGATACCACCTAACACCCCTGAGGCTAGCCCAGATCAGCAAATCAGAGAGCAACAAGTGTTGAAGGGGCTGTGGTGAAGCAGGAACCCTCCTCCACTGCTGGTGTTTGTGTAGATTTGTACAGCCACTGTAGAACGCAATCTGATGATACTTAAAGAATATGGAAATTTATCTACGTTATGACCCAGTCATCCCTCTACTGGGTATATTCCCAGAGGGGGTAACAAATAAAACACAACCAGTCATCTGCGCTCCAATGTTTATTGCGGCACAATTCACAACCATAACGACTTGGAAACAGGCTAAGTTTCCATCAATAGACAAGTGGATAAGTAAACCCTGGCATGTACACACAATGGAGTACTATGCAGCACTGAAAAGCACAGTCAATCACATGAAACGCGTCATTTTGTGGAAAGAGCTGGAAGGAACCATGTTAAGTGAGGTAAGCCAATCTCAAAAGGACTGGTATAACATGAGTCCCCTGTGGTAAGTACAATCAGCACGGGTGGAATAGAAGAATAGACACTTATCTCGCAATAATGGGTAGAAGCATAGATAGTTGGGGGGAGGGTTGATCACACCCAGGGAGGTACATGAGAGCCCAACATAAAAAAGGAGAAGGAGAGCATGAGGAGGGAGAATCAGGGTGGGGAGAAACTGAGTTGATGACACAGGGGGAACAGGGCACTAATCCACCCAGGGGGAGAGTATTGGTTGTGTCCCCACAGAACTGGATTGTGCATACAGACCCCAACATGATATGCCAAACCAGGAGGGGAACGTAACGCATGGAGGAATCCACAAAAAGATTGGACCATACACCCGGCCCCAACCAGAATCAGTCCAACCACCACCATGGAACGGAGTGCCACAGAAAATGAAAATAGATTGTCGGATAAGGGAAAGGAACTGACCTACCATATCCAGAAGGAAGCTGAAGCAAATGAAGGGGGAGGAAGGGAGTGGAGCACATCAGGGCCCACCAAGCTCAGAGGACAATAGCCCAGTTCAGAGCGGCCAATGCACAGAGAGGACCATATGGCCGGACCCACTGCGAGATGCGACATCCTGCACTGACCCATGGGCCAGCACTGGAGACACAGAGTGGGATGTGTGACTGAGCTGACCCCACCACACTTAGTCAAAACACTGGGGGCATGCAATAGAGTGCTGGGGGAAGCAGACCAAAGAGCTCCCGAGAGAGTATAAAGGATGGGCTTTAGGGTCAAGGCATGGCACCCCATCAGACTCCTCCAGAAAACACTCCTAAAGGTCAACAAGCAGACCTTGAACTATTAACAGGATTTTCTTTCTTTCTTTTTTCTTCTTTTAGATTTTGTATGTCAGTGGCTTTTTGTTTGTTAGTTTGTCGGTGTATCTGCCATTGTCGCCATGTTCTTATTGCCACTTTGTTTGGTGCTGTTGAGGCTACCTGCAATTTTATGCACATATTATTATCTCTGCAGGTCTATCTAGATTAGAAAGGCTGGATAAAAAATGTGGAGAAGAAGACAACAAGACCAAAGGTCCTGGAGGGGCATGGAAGAGTAGAAGATGGGGGAAGGGAGGAGGTATTGGCCAACCCAGGGACAAGGGAACAATGAGTGGTTCAAAACCAATGGCAGGGTGGGGATGGGAGGACTGGTAGGGAGCGACCAAGGGAAGTGTAACTAAGAAGAATTACTGAAACCCGAATGAAGGCTGAACGTGATAGTGGGGCAGGAGGAAATCATAAGGAAATAGAGGAAAGGAGTAGGAGGCAAAGGGCATACATAAAGGCCTAAATACAGGCATGTACATATGTAAATATATTTAAGATTAAGGGGGAAATAGACCTATGTGCATATATTTATAGGTTTTGTAGTAGGGAAGCAGGTGAACATTGGCCCTCCATGCACGCATTCCCTCAATACAAGAACGCTTTGCTCAGCTAAATGGTCATTCCATGATACCCACCTTCCCAACATGATCGCTGAAGACAAACATGTGCATAAGCAAATGTGGTGAAGAAAGCTGATGGTGCCCATCTATCAAAAGATATAGCAGCTGGGATCTTAAAGGCTTGAAGGTAAATAAGCGGCCATCTAGCTCGGAAGCAACGCCTATGTGACCACAAGGTGATGAATGGATCAGGTAGCAGACACCAAAGAACAAAAGCCATCATTGTGTGCTCACCTTCCCCATATAAACGCTGAAGATGAATGTGTGCATAAGTAAATGTGAAGAAGGCTGATGGTGCCCGGCTATCAAGAGCTATAGCATCTGGGGTCCTAAAGACTTGAAGGTAAACAAATGGTCATCTAACCCAGAATAGACAAAGCCCACATGGAAGAAGCACACCAGCATGTGTGATCACAAAGGGTCGAGGGGACCAGGCATCAAGCACCAAAGGGGAGAAAAAAATCATATCATCATGAATGAGGGGAGTGCGCGATGGGGACCCAATGCCCATCTGTGGACAACTGGAAATGCTTTGAAGAAGGGTAGTGGGGAGGAGATGAGTCACTCATGATAAGAGTTGTGTGAGCCCCAATAATATGATTTAAAAAGAAAAGAAAATGTCCCAGGCCAGTCCAGATCAAGTCCATAAGTCCAATATTAGCCATATGTCCAATACCAGTCTATAAAGCTCTCTTCAGACTCATGCAACACATGCAATGACGCCAAATGCAGGAAGATCACAGGTCAATGGGTGGGAGGTCTTGTGGATCCAGTGGCAGTGGAAGCATCTCAGTACTGACGTGGGTCTCCACATCGTTCCTCCAGCTGCAGGGATCTGGTTCCATCAGCGCAGCTCCGTGTGGCTTGTCAACAGGAATGTGTCACAGGAAGATTGTGTGTCCCACCTCCCAGGAGGATGACAAGAGTTCCCAGAATCCTCAGGAAAAGGTCATGCCCACACGAGGGCTCATTGACTATGACCTGATTGACAAGCTAGACTCCACCCCTTCACACAAGTTGACAGTAGATTATGTAACTGCCACACTTGTGTTATCGGTGATATTGTTCTATAATTTGTTCACATTGTTAAGAAACCTTTCTCTGGAATGGACGCAAAAAATGCCATCAATTCAGTTCTGGCTCATGGCAATGTTAGGTGGGCAGAGTAGAACTGTTCTCCCTAGTATTTTCAATGCTATGGCTTTTTGAAAAATGTCAGGTTTAGCTTTCAAGGCTTCTGTGGATGGGTTTGAACTGCTAGCCTTTAGTCAAGCGCTTAACAGATTGTGCCACCGAGCCATAATTGAATATAGCAGATTATTGTTGCCCTGCATCATCTCCCTTTTCACCACTTCAGGTAATAATCCCTGCAGTTGTGGTTAACATGTTAGATCCCAAATATGCACATCTTTCTTTCTGCCTTAAGTCTTTAAAAGATAAATTAAGCAGTCCAGCCTCAGAGGCTTGCTCCAAAGACGCAGCTAAATAAATATGCTAGAGAACAAGGAGAGAGTCCCTGGATAACACCTACAGCTAAGTGCTCAACTCCAAACCAAAAGGCTACAGGCTCAAGCTATCCTGATGTGCCTTGTAAACTTAAAATATGGGAGATCTAATGCACTCAGAGGTAACTTTCCCCTGATGGGTAAATGAAATATAGTAGATACATGTGCTCGTCTCCTAGTTTCTTGTTGCACATGTCTGACCCTGTCTCACATGGTACGAAAATCCCAAAGAGGCTGAGCCCACAGGGGTCACTGCTTGTAAGAGTACCTTCATGGACTTCTCTCCCATCTCTGTCTCACTTTCCCTTCTTCTTAATTTGTCCTTCCTCAGGGATCCCTAGTGGTGTAGTGGTTATGCATTGGTCTGTGATCCCCATGATCGCCAGTTTGAAACTGCCAGCAGCTCCTCAGGAGAACGAGTGGGCTTTCAACTCACATACACAGTCTCAGATTCCCACAATGAGTCACTGTGTCAGCATTGACTCACTCAATGATAATGAGTTTCGTTTTCAGTTTTAAGATCCACCCTTGTGTTGGTTCATGTTTATCTGAGAATTAGGTACCAAGATGAAATGATGACATGGGAGCCATTTACTGTGAAGGGGAAAGGAGGGGAAGCCAGAGAAGGCAAGAGTCGCTTTCGGATCACAACATCAGTCTCACAAAGTGAAGGAGAGCAGGGAGGGAGAATGATTGCGAACAGAGAGCCATGGATAATAACAAAATTACACAAGTTTGGCCAGAAAATTGAGGGCTTCCTGAGTCAAAAGTCACCTGATAGCAGAGTCCCTTGTCTCACAGAAATGCACCTGCCTTCATGGTCGTACTGCACGGCCATTAGCTGGGAAAGCTCATGGGGAATGTGACTTCAGCATAAACATGGTGATGGTTGCGTAAGTATAACAGCTGAACTATCAACTATGCTTCCTGCAACAGAAGGCCTGAGGCATGGCTTGTTGCGGTCACTTTGCTTCCCAAACAGACTACTGGTACTTTCTTTCAGGGTCTTCTTGGGTATACACACACACACACACACACACACACACACACACACACACACACACACACCATGTTTCCCCGAAAGTAAGACATTCCCCAAAATAAGATCTACTTACAGTTTTGCCTCTTGCCAAAATATAAGGCATCGCCCCCCGAAAATAAGGCCTCCCGAAGCTACTGTAACTCTGGACTCTGGACCATAATGGCAGACCCTGCTGCACAGCTCACTATTGGCTGCAATGCAGCCGGAACAGATGGGAAGTGCGAGGTCTCTTTTAATAAAACAATACACAATAAATGTGTACCATATTCTTCTTCATGGAAAAATAAAACATCCCCTGAAAATAAGACCTAGCATGCCTTTGGGAGCAAAAATTAATATAAGACACTGTCTTATTTGGGGGGAAACAGGATATATATAAATTCATCAAATACTTCTATCTAGTTATTCCTGACCAGAGCTAACACATTAAATGCTGCAGTTAAATAAGTTAATGTATTTCCTTTTGTCTATGTGGTTCATCTTTGTAGTTGATTTTAAGCTTGTCAAAGTGGGGCTCCAGTTGGATAAAACAGAAATGTTAGATATTAATATTAACTAGTATTGGTCTGAAATTCATTTTACTTCCCATGGAATTGGTAAGCTAGTTATTGTGCAGACTCACTTTCTAAACCTTTACTGTGACAATCCTTGATTCTCTCCCTTCCCAGGAAATGTCATATGTCACCCATTTGGAGCTTCTTGAACATCATGGGCCATTTGCCTGTCCATCCAGGGCATGCTTCTGTCTCTAAATCACCCTGTTTTGATATATAAAATATGTTTGCAGATGTTCCACTTAGGTTACCATGAGCACTTATCTTTTCTAAGCAGTATTAAGAAGTCAGGAAAAAGGAGTGAATCAAGATGCCTGGGCGTCAACATACCAAGGACAACCGAGGCAGCCCAGCTTCAGAGGTTTAGCCACAGAAGCAGCTAAATAGGTAGGCTTAGAGACCACAGAGAGAGTCCTTTGGCAGCACAGATAGTTCATTGATCAACGACTAACCGATAGGTTGTGGGTTTGAACTAACCAGAAGTGCCTCAAAAGAAAGACTGAGTGATCTGCCTTCCAAAAGGTCACATCCGTGAAAACTCTACAGTGCACCTGTAATACATGGGTCATCATGATTCAGCATTGACTCGATGGCTACTGGTAGAAACTAAGGAACATTGTCACCTTGACCAATTTCAGAAACACCAATTCTAAAACGGACGAGTTTCTGGAATGGGGATTTTACAAGGAAGCTTACAGACAGGAGGCTTCCTTACTCTCTTCCTTTGCTTATTTATAACTTCTGCCCAGAATCTGCCACACTGGGTATGTTAGTGTTGACTAGAGAAACAATTCCAATGACATCCATAGATGTATAACAAAGAGCTTTATATCAAGAAGCTTTATATATCAAGAAAACATCCTAGCCCAGTCCAAGTCTAGTCCATAAGTCTGATGCTGGTCCATAAGTCCCTCTTCGGACTCACACTGCCACATGCAATGATGTGAAATGCAGGAAGATCACAGGCTGGCGGGTGCAAAAGTCTGTGGATCCAAT
The DNA here is from genome assembly GCF_050624435.1 of Tenrec ecaudatus. Classification (NCBI taxonomy): domain Eukaryota; kingdom Metazoa; phylum Chordata; class Mammalia; order Afrosoricida; family Tenrecidae; genus Tenrec; species Tenrec ecaudatus. The sequence continues at coordinate 121,250,301 of NC_134541.1, read as the reverse complement.
AGTAGTGGCTCTGGAAGCAATCCGGGTCAGCCAGCAGAGAGGTGAAGGCAAAGAGAAAGAAGGCGAGGTCCCCAGGGCCCTCCTTATGAGAAGGCCACACCCACATTTTTATAGATCTTCAAGTTGACATGAAGTTATGTGAGTCCACACTAGGTTATTACACACATTTAAAGGCATAGAGAACTTCTTTAAAAATAACAGTAATATGGTTTCTCTTTGTGAGAAGGTTCAAACATCAAAAGACCAGGAAATCAGAAAGGAAGTGCATCTTTTTCCCCCATTAATTTGACAGACACAAATATGACATGCCTGAAATCAGAGCCCATATCTCCAGTGCCTAACAAGAATGGGAAGCCATAAATCACACGGACTTTGTGTAGAATGTTATTGCTCTTTGAAACGTGTGCTTTTAAATTTCTCTCTGTCTTTGGGAGTATTTGTTTATCTTTTGAACAGAACGCTTCCCTCCAGTTTCCACAACTGATGATGAAGAACTGAAACACCCTGGCCTGAAAGCTTCCTTGCGTGCAGGAAACTGTAAAGGAAGTTGGCTGGGAAGAACTCAGGTGAAGAAGCTGCTGAGAGGGCCCGAAACCTTGGCCCAGATTTTTTATTTGTGAGGAGAGAAGGCCGACTTGGAAGGGGGACCAACTGTTCTTCCTACTGCCCAGGGAGTGAAGGCTACGCGAGGCATTGTGATTCACTGGCCAAAGGTGTGTGCTCCAGCTGCCAGCACACCGTTATCAATCTAAAAGTGCTTCTGAAAATGAGGCCAGAGCCCGTGTTAATGAAGCTTGATTGCCTCCGAATTTTAGTGGATTAATTAGCAGCTTTGCCAATAACCCATGTGTGCGGGGTCAGTAGCAATTTAGAGTGAGTTGCATTTAAGTAGTCCCTTTCAATTCAGACAGCATTTGCCACACCTACAAAGTATAGAGCCCCCAGCAGGACCAAGCAATGAAAGGCGCAGGACTAAGATATCAATCGGCAAGGGTTCTAGATTAAGCATCATCACCTAATGACTCATGGGACAGTGGGAGAAATCTCTTTGTCATGCTAACCTCAGTTTCCTCACTTATAAAATAAAAGGATTGGATGCCCTGGTCTGTCAATTATATTCCATCTTAAGACACAATCTGTATAATTTCTGAGAGCTTACCATGTAGAACACAACTCTGGTGACATCAAGTTGATTGTAACTTATGATGAAACTTACGGTGACCCTAAGTGTTAACAGATAGGAGAGATAAGCTCCATATGGTTTTCTTGCCTCGAATCTAAGAAAATAGATCATCAGGCCATTCTTCTGTGGCCCTGGTAGGTGTGTTTGAACTACCAGCCTTTTCATGAACAGTCAAGGGCATATCTGGTGCCACTTGTTATTAGATGCCATCGAATCGGATCCAACCCTTCGTGACCCTATGAACAACAGAACAAAACAAAACACAGTCCTGCGCTATCTACACAATCCTTTCCACACCCGAGCACACAATTGCAGCCACTGTGTCAATCCATCTCAATTAGGGCCTTCCTCTTTCTCACTGCCCCTCCACCCTACTGATCATGATGCCCTTCTCCAGAGACTGGTCTCTCCTGACATTATGTCCAAAGTGTGTAAGATGAAGTCTTGCCATCTATCTAAGTTCTCTAAGGAGCACTCACTGCATTTTCAAATATAGACTAAAGTATAACAATTACACACATTTATTTATTCCATAAATGTGTGTATCCTAAATATTTAGGTATGAAATATTTTTATTAATAACTAATCAGGTATTTATTGATTCATTCCTACTAGGCATCAGGCACTCTACCAAGGTATATTAGATAAGCTTATGTTCAACCACTTACATTTTATTAAAGCATGAACAAATGCAAGATTAGAGTGTAGTTGAGGAGCAGGGAATATCTAAATTAGACTGGAAGAGTAGCCAGAGGATGTAGCATTATGCTGATAAAAAGGAAGAGGTGGCTTGGGGGGGGGCGGAGAAAGAGAGAGAGAAGGCATTCATCAGCGAGTATAGAATTTGATAAGACAGTCATTTAAGAGTGTATGGTTTGAGAATACTAAGAAATGAGGCAGGACACGCGAGGCAGAGCAAGGTTATGAAAGGATACATTTCTTCTAAGTGAATTTGAAATCAAGGGAATCCATTGAAGAAATTTGAGGAAGAGGATATGGTCAGATTATAATTTTAGAGCACTCTCAAAGCAGTGGGAAATCTAAATCACTGGGTGATGAAGTTAAAGGTGAAGGGACTCAATAGGAGGTTTTTCACAAAGACAAGGGGTAATACTCAGCTAGGACAGCCAAAGAAGAACTAAAGTAAAGAGCGAGAGATATTAAAGGAGGCAATGCTACACCTCTTGATAAATGATTAGATGTTGGGGGTCCAAAGTGCTGGGGTTCTATAGTGATTTTATGATTTCAAATTGAGATGTGTTAGGGAAAGAGATGTCATTCACTAAATAGACAATACAGCAGGAGGTCAATCTCTCTCATGCTGAATCTGAGTCCCTGAAACTGATAAACATCCTGAAAGCATGCATCCAGCATATATCTGAAGATGAGAGTCATGAGCATATGTGGGTATTGAAAATCTGAACAGGAATAAGATTTTTTACTAAGCGTGAGAAAACCAAGTAATTTGAACAGAGCCTTAGGTCTCAGACAGGAAGAAGAGTCTATGGAGAATAGTGGAAGGAATACTACTGCTCACTGTCATGGAGTCCCTTCTGACTCACAGCGACCCTATGCGGCAGGGCAGAACTGCTCCTGTGGATTTCCAAGACTGTCACTCTTTACGGAAGGAGAAAGCCCCATCTTTCTCCCATGGATGGATAACGCAGAACAATAGAAAGTATTTCAGGAGAAAGTGATTTCATAGAAAAGGATGGAAAAGGATTGTTAAGAAGTAAAGGAGGACGAAGGGAATCAGCTGCCCCCAGAGAAGTCAAGAGGACATGCACAGGAAATGATTGCCAAATTTGGGTCTGTGAAGGTTACTACTGAATTGTTAAGCGTGGTTTCTGTGGATTAATGACGTCCAACAAATACTAGACATTGAGGAAGTGGGCAAAGAAAGTATATGTTATTCTTTCAAATGATTACCATGTAAAATGGAGGAAAGTAAGGACCCCATCTCAAATAGAGCTCATCTACTCCATATACATTTTCTTCAGCTTCAGCCTGAGCTTACAGAGGAGCAATTAGTGATCTGCTCCACAGTCAGTCCTGGTCTGGTTTTAGTTGCTCATATGGAGCTTCTCCCATCATCACTTCCTACAGATGTAGTCCATTTGAATTCCATGTATTCAGTATGGAGAAGTTCACATGTACAGTGACCTTTTGTGCTGTTGAAAATGTTGTTCAGATTCCAACAACAAAGATGGGGGTGGTGGTGAGAATCACATCACCGTGAAAGAGGGGGAGTGCATGATGGGGACCCAATGCCCACCTGTAGACAGCTGGACATCCCTTCCAGAGGGGTAGTGAGGAGATGGGCCACTCAGGGTTCAGTGTAGCAATAATGAAACTCAAAACCTTCCTCTAGTTCCTGAACGCTTCCTCCCCTCCCAATCATCATGACCCAATTCTACCTTGCCTTGCGGACCTGGTTATACCAGAGGATGTACAGCGGTGCAGTGGGGATCTGGAGGCACAGGGAATCTAGGACAGATGAACCCCTCAACACCAGCGGTGGGAGTGGCGACACCAGGAGGGAAGGACGTGTAGAAAGAGAGAACCGATCTCGGAGATCTATGTGTAACCTCCTCTCTGGGAGATGGGCAATGGGGAGGCGGGTGAGGGGAGACGCCGGGGAGTGTAAGATAAGATATAATAATTATTTATAAACTATCAAGGGACCAGGGGTGGGATTGGGGAGGGAGGGAGATGGGGGGAAAAAAGGGAAACCGAGCTGATTCCAGGAACCCAAGTGGAAGGTGAATTATGAGAGTGACGAGTGCAACGAATGTATAAGGGTGCTTTGCTCAATTGATGTATGTACAGATTGTGATAAGAGCCTTATGAGCCTCAATAAAAACATTTTTAAAAAAGAAAGAAATAATAATAATAAAATAAAACATAAAAAATATTTACATTCTTGGAAACCCAAGGGGCAGTTATACTTCATCCTATATATGGTTACTGTTTAGGTCAGAATCTACTTGGCAACAGTGACTTTCTATATGACTTTTATTTATGCTATCTAGAATAAAATACTTTATCTGGAAAAAAAAAAGGAAAATGTTGTTCAGAAAAAAGAAGTCACGAATCTTTCAAAATTCTATCACATGATCTCTAGCTTTGTTTCATTCACCAAGACCATATTTTCCTATGATTGCTCCTTCGCCTTTGTTTCCAATTTTTGCATTTCCATCAGCAATAATTATCAATGCATCTTGATTCCATGTTTGATCAATTTCAGGCTAAAAATATTGGGAGAATTCTTCATTTTCTGCATCACATGCTTTAGTGGTTGGTACATAAATTTGAACTATAGGTGTATTGACCTATATTCTTGTATACAGATAGATATTAGCCAATTACAGACACCACTGCACTTCAAGAAGATCTTGAAATGTCCTTTTTAATGATGAATGAAAGTATTACTCTTGAATCTGTCATTCCCCACATAGTAAGCCAAATAATTTTGTGATTTAAAATGGCCAATAATAGACCATTTCAACTCACCAATGGCTAGAATATCCATTTTTATGCATTCCATTTCATATTGATGACTTCCAAAAATTTAAAAATTCACACATTGTACATTCCAAGCCACAATTACTAAGTGATGCTTGCAGCTGTTTCTCGTCATTGTGAGCAAGTGAAGGTCCCCAAAGATTTAGTGTCACAGGCTTTACTTCATCCACATCATTGCAGTTGATGCTCCTTTGAGAAGGCAGCTCTTCGGTCATATTTTGAGTGCCTTCTGACATGACCGCTTCATCTTTTGGCGCTATCTCTGTCAATATTTTGCTGCTGTGCATGCGGTTTTCATGATCTGTCAATGTTCTGCTGCTATCCACAAAATTTTCAGTGGCTAATTGTTCTGAGATGGACAGCTTATTCCTTCCTCATATTCTATTCTTAATCTGGAAGCTCTGCTGAAACCTGCGCATGTTGGTTGACCCAGCTGGCAGTTGAAAGACCAGTAATATAGTCTGTGGTGATACCACCCTGAATGTGCCAGATCTCGCCTGACCTGAGAAGCTAAGCAGGGGCAGGTTAGTTAGTATGAGCTGGTTAGTACTTGGATGGGAGAAATACCAGTAACCTAGCCTCCAGCAAGCGTCATAGCAACACACAAACCAGCAAAGTAAAAACACACCGACAGATAAGTGGACGTTTTAGTCTTGTTAGGGTGCATTAAAAAATATCAAATCATAACAATGGCTTTTGAGGGCACTGGCTGGGCCAGTTACATTTAAGATAGAGAGGTCTGTCTTGGGGAACCCCAATGGGAAATTTTTGATAGATTTTCTTGAAGGACACAGGACCATCACAGGGCATTTTTAGAAAGACATTTTAAGGGAATTGAAAATTGTATTAGTGAGGAAAAGCCCAGGAATGTCACACTAAGGAATTTTTCCACCATAACAATATACCAGTAAATCCATCTAGAGTTTTCAAGGACTGTCAAAGAATTTCATTGGGAAACCTTACTATACTCATGCTTCAGCCTCAATCTTACCCCTTCAGGCTTCTTTTTCTTTCTTTTTTTCTTTCTTTCTTTCTTTCTTTCTTTCTTTCCTAATCATTTTATTGGGGGCTAGTACAACTCATCACAATCCCTACATCCCTCCATTGTGTCAACCACATTTGTACATTTGTTGCCATCATCATTTCCAAAACATCTTCTTTCTACTTGAGCCCTTGGTATGAGATCCTCATTTTTCCGTTCCTCCCCCACCCTCACTCCCTCACGAACCCTTGATAATATATAAATTACTATTTTTTTTGTCTTAGACTGTCTGATGTCTCCCTTCACCCATTTTTCTGTTGTCCATCCCCCGGGAAGGGGGTTATATGTAGATCATTGTGATCAGTTCTCCCATCTTCCTCCACCTTCCCCTTTCCCTCCTGGTGTTGCTACTCTCATTATTGATCATATTGGGAAGGTGAGCATCATGGAATGCCAGTTTAATAGAACAACATGTTCTTGCATTGAGAGAGTATTTGAGTAGAGGCCCAATGTCCATCTGCTACCTTAATACTAAAGCTATAAATATATGCACACAGATCTATTTCCCTATCATATATAACTATATTTACATATATACATGCCTGTATTTAGACCTCTATAAATATCCTTTGCCTCCTAATTCTTTTCTCTATTTCCTTTTACTTTCCTCTTGTCCCATTACCATGCTCAGCCTTCATTTGGGTTTCAGTAATTCCTCTAGGTTACATTGCCCTTGATCACGCTTTACTAGACCTCCTACACCCTCCTCACTATTGATTTTTGAGCACTTGTTGTTCCCTTGTCCCTGGGTTTGTTAACATCTACTTCCTTTTCTGAGCCTCCCCCTCCCCATGTCCTGCCCCTCCCCGACTGGAACCTTAGGTCCTGTTGTTTTCTCCTCCAGATTGTTTATCCTACCTATCTTATCTAGATAGACTTGCAGAGATAATAATATGCACAAAAAAAGAGAGCAAAACAAAGCAACAAAAGAAAACAAAACAGCAACAACAAAACCAATGACAAAAAAGAAAAGACAAACCTGTAAGTAGTTCAAGGTCTGTTTGTTGACCTTTAGAAATGCTTTCCAGTTCAGTCTCATGGGGTGCCACGCCAAAGTCTATATTTGGTATTCCCTGGGGACTTCATTGCTCTGTTCCTCTTGCTGTTCTGTTGCACACCCTTAGGGTGTCGCCTCAGTGTGGTGGGGTCAGATTGGACGTAATTCCTGCACTGTGTCTCCAGTGTTGTCCCCCGTAGTGCTATGGGTCAGTGAGGGACATTTTGTCTCATAGTGGGGTTGGCCCTATGGTCCTCTCTGTGCTTTGGCTGCACTGAGAAAGAATATTGTCCTCGGGGCTTAGTAGACCAGGATGTATTCCACTCTCTCTTCCTCTCTTTCATTTGCTCCTGTGTGCTCTGATCAGACATGTCACTCTCCCTAGTCCTGCAGCTTCAGTGCTGTCCTCTGAAGTGAACTCTTCTGCGGGTAGGTGGGGTTGTCCACTTAGTTGGGATTGGGGCAAGCCCCTCAGACCTCTCTACTGGTTCCCTGCTTCATGCCGGTATGTTGCATTCATATCTTGGACACCAGGTTGAAGTCTGGTCCCTCTTTCCCTGTAACAGGGATATAAACAATACCCTCCCCTTGGGAGGGGTTAGTGCCCTATTCCCCCATGATCCATGTCTTTTTTATCTCTCTCTTTTCCCCCTTCTTTTTAGTTGGCTACCATATGTATCCCTGTATTTGGTCTGGTCCCTGCCATACTACCTGGACCCACCCCAGGAATGTTTGTATACAGTAGCTTTTTCCCTATGCCCCTTTTGCATTTTTAAGCTTACTTTAGCAGACTCATGTTGTACATGTCCTTTTGTGCTTGGCTTACTTCACTTAGCATAATTTCCTCCAGTTCTTCCCATGTGGCGATGTGCTTCATGCATTCATCACTGCTTTTTAGCGGTGCATAGTACTCCATTGTGTGTATGTACCACAGTTTTTTAATCCATTCGTCTGTTGATTGAAATTTGGGTTGTTTCCAACTTCTTGCGCAATTGTGAATTGTGCCACAATGAACATTGGAGCACAGATGCCGGGCCGTGATTTGTTTCTTGCCTCTTTTGGGTATATGCCCAGTAGGGGGAATGCTGAGTTGTATGGTAGCTCAATTTCCATCTGTTTTAGATATCGCCGAATCAATTTCCATAGTGGCTGTACATACCTACAGGTCTACCAGCAGTGGATGAGAGTTCCTATCTCACCACAGACCCTCCTACACTTGTTGCTTTCTGATTTTTTTAACTGGGCTATCTTTGAGGGTATTGGGTGGTATCTCATTATTTTTTTAATTTGCATTTGTCTTATGGCTAATGATCAGGAACATTTTCTCATATGTTCATTGGCCATTCGGAATTCTGCCCTTGTGAAACTTCTGTTCAGGTCCTTTGCCTACCTCCTCAGTGGGCAATTAGTATTTTTCATTTTGGAAGCTAGCAGAGTATTGTAGATTTTAGTAATAAGGCCTTTGTCTGATGTGTCATTACTAAAGATATTTTCTCTGTCTGTGTGCACTCTTATTACTCTTTTGGTGAATTTTTTCAATGTACCCAGGTGTTTTATCTTCAGTATATCCCACTTGTCAATTTGTGACTCATCTGTATTTGTGCCATTCCCTATTTCTGATAGCCTATGTATTCCCTGCGCCAAAGTTCTCAGGTTTTTCACATTTCCCTCATTGATAGCCCTAATAATTTGGGGTATTACCTCGAGGTCTGTGATCCACCTTGAGTTTATTCTTGTTCTTGGAGTGAGATAAGGGTCTTGCTTCATTTTTCTGCTGGTAGATATCCATTTTTTCCAGCACCACTTGTTGAAAAGGGCATCTGCTTCCCATTTGATATTTTTTGGACCCTTATCAAAGATCAGTTGTCTGTATGCTGATAATCAAGTTTCTTTCTGTTCCTAAAGTCACACAACATGATTTGGGTCCCTTGAGGATATCTTTATGTAGTATACATGTTAGAGCATAGAATTATTTGGGAAGAGTTAAAATGGAAACATCACCTTCAGAAATGTGTAGACCTAGATGAAGGAACTGTTGAGAAATAATAGCTTCATAATTTTATGCTTTTATTTAATAAAGTTATCTATGATTTTATAGCAATACTTTTTTAATTCACCCTTCTATACAGTAAAGTATAGAAGGTGGAAATCTGTCAGAGAATGAAAATGTAAGTATTTTGGTCACTAAAACTAGTGACCACACCAAAAGTGATAAAACAATAAAACTGGACTTTGTCCAAAGCAGAAATCTTGCAAGACTTGGCAAAAACAAGGAAGTCAGACAAGTTTTAGCTCTTACAGATTTCACATACTTAATTCAGAGCCCTGAGTCCTAAATCCTGAGGGCTTTATAAGGATCATCTCATATTCTTCTCTGTATAAGGCAAATGACATTATTTCTAATTTTGCCGTCAATGAAGCTGAACCAAGCACAGCTTAAAGTAACTTTATTTTATACCACTGGTAAATGACAGAACTCAAAGATAGGTTTTCTGTTTCTAGATCTATGCTCTTAAACTCTACACTGTACTATCTTTCAAAAATGCAATTACAATTCATTGTGGCATATTCTATAGAAAATATATGTTTCAAGTTTGTGGGTACAAAGAAGAAGCAGTGACCACCTTTTCCGGGAAGAATTAAAGAAGAGTTCATAATAAAACCTATATGTTGGCTGATAGAATACGATCATGAAGTCTATTTACTGGACTTCAAAACAAGATTTTGGAAAAACAAAGAAATAAAAGCAACTTCTCGCATCAGTACTCACACAACTGTCTTGGAAGAATCACAGCCAGAATGCTCCTTAGAAGGGAGAATGGGGTGAAGAGAGACATCGGACAGTGTAAGACATGAAAAAATAATAATAATTCACAAATTATCAAGGGTTCACGAGGGAAGGGGAAAATAAGGAGCTAAAACCAAGGGCTCAAGTAGAAAGAAAATGTTTTGAGAATGATGATGGCAACAAATGTACAAATGTGCTTGACACATGGATGGGTGGATAGATTGTGATAAGAGTTATACAAACCCCCAGTAAAATGATTTTTAAAATAATAAAGAAAAGGGAAAAAAAGAAGGGAGAATGAAGAATCTTATCTCAGGTACTTTGGACATGCTGGCAGGAGATATCCGACCCGGAAAAGGATGCCATGCTTGGTAAATTAGATGGCCAGTGAAACAGGAAGGCCATCAAGGAGCTGCATTGATGTAATGGTTGAGACAGTGGGCTCATCCATAAAAGCTGTGGGGATAGAGCAGGACAGCATCTTCTTCTACTGCACTTAGGCTCTCTGCAAGTCCGAACAGACTCAATGGCTCCTAACAACAACACTTCCCAATTAAAATCTCCCTGGGGGTGCAGTGGTTAAGCAATGGACTGCTAACAGACCCCAACAGCCAGGAGAAAGATGTGAGTCTCTTTTCTAAAGATTCACAGCTTTAAAAGCCTTGAGGAGCAGTTCTACTCTGTCCTGTAGAGCCGCTATTAATCGGGATCAATTCATTGGTAATGAGTTTGGATTTGGGTTTATGGTTAAACAGTGACCATGAATCAATGTGAGTGACTTGTTAATAACAGAATGGCCATGAAGACCCTGAACTTTCATATTCGACATTACTCTCTTTGTATAAAAAGCTTTGCTATTCAAATTTTGTACATGTTTTAGTCTTCCTTTTGTGTAAGTGTGTTGTTGACTTATCTGTGTGACACCAGTTTGCATTTGAATTTTATGCTTCTAGAGCATTGGCTAATTGATTTCACATTGATTTATTTTCATGAAATTTTCCAGAATTTTGGTTAAGATTTTGTCGTTTGAAAGGGTAAGGAATACCGTCACGATTTCTTACTGGACTAATCTAGTCTTCACATACAATACATTCTTACAGTGCATATTTGAATGAGTTGCTCATTGGTTTTAAAACTTTGCGTGTTCGGTTGCTATTATTAGGTGCCCTTGAGCCGGTTCCTACTCATAGCAACCCTATGAAAAACAGAGTAAAACCCTATGAAAAACAGAGTAAAATGCTGCCCGGTCCATTTGAACCCATTGTTGCAGTCACAGTGTCAATCTGTCTTCTCATAGGTCTTTTGCTACATTACCAAGCATGATGTCATTCTCCAGCATCTTGTCTCTCTTGGCAACATGTCCAAGGTATGCTAGACAAAATATCTAAGGAGCATTCTGGCTGTACTTGTTCAAAAACAGCTTTGTTTGTTCTTTCGGCAGTGCAGGGTGCTTTCGATATTCTTCGTCAGAATCCTATTTCAAATGCATAGATTCTACTTGGGTCTTCTTTATTCAATGTCCTATGAGGCTTCTTTAGTCAATGCCTCAAGGCACATGAGGCAATTGGAAATACCATGGCTTGGGTCAGATGCACCCTAGTTCTCAAACTCACTTCTTTGCTTTTCAACACTGGAGAGAGGTCTTGTGCAGCAGATTTACCCAATGCAATGTGCCATTTGATCACTTGACTGCTGCTTTATGAGTATCGATTATGAATCCAAGCAAGATAACGTCTTTGACAACATATTTTCTTCATTTACCATGTTACCTCTTGAAGCATTGAATAGTCCCACACAATCCAAATGGAACTGCCAAACTCTATTATTCAATCCAGTGTAAAAAGACCTTTCTTTTTTTAATCATTTTATTGGGGGCTCATACAACACTTATTATAGTCCATATATACATCCATTGTGTAAAGCACATTTGTCCATTTGTTGCCCTCATCATTCTCAAAACATTTTCTTTTACTTGAGCCCTTGGTATCAGCTCCTCATTTTTCCCTCTCCCTCTCCATTCTCCCCTGCCTCATGAACCCTTGATAATTTATAAATTATTATTTTATCATATCTTACACTGTCCGATGTCTCCCTTAACCCACTTTTCTGTTGGCCATCCCCCAGGGAGGAGGTGATATGTAGATCCTTGTAATCAGTTCCCCTTTTCTACCCCACCTTCCCTCCACCCTCCCAGTTTCGCCACTCTCACCACTGGTCCTGAAGGGATCATCTGTCCTGGATTCTCTGTTTCCAGTTCCTATCTGTACCAGTGCACATCCTCTGGTGTAGCCAGATTTGTAGGGTAGAAGTGGGATCAAGATAGTGGGGCAAGGGGGGGGGGGTTGCAGGGGAGGAAGCATTTAAGAACTAAAGGAAAGTTGTGTGTTCCATCGATGCTACACTGCACTCTGAGTGGCTCATCTCCTCCCTTTCTAATCTCAGCCTTGATTATCTTTCCTGCCTCATTTACTACCACTTTCTCTGGTGAATGCTAGTCTTCAGCCACACTCCATTCCTGCCCTTTCCCAAGTCAGTCCTATAAGCTGCTAAAACTTTCTCTGTGCTTTCTATTTAGGGAGTCCCTGGGTGGTAAAAATGGTTAACACATTTGCCGCTAACAGAAAGATTGGAGGTCCACCCCAAGCCAGAGGCACCTTGGAAGGAAAGTCTGAGGAAAGAAAATTCTATAGAGCTTATTTCTACTCGGGAACACTATGACTTGAAGTTGACTCCATAGCAAGTGTCATGATTTCTTGTTTTCTTCTACTAATGTGTCTTTCTCCCTTTAGATCCACCAGGTTAAACACCACTTATTCATCTTTCTACCATCCGTCTGTCCCTTTGCTGTACTGTGGTGGCTGGCATGTTGTTGTGTTGCTGGAAATTATACCGCCCGTGCTTCAAATGCAAGTAGGGTCATCAATGATGGGCACATTTCGGAAGAGCTTCTAGACTAAGACAGACTAGGAAAAGGCTGTCTGTTTCTGGGTGAATCGCCAAGAAAAAAAATTAAGGATAGCAGCAGAACATTGTCTGATATAATGTTGAAAGATGAACCTCTCAACTTAGAAGCCTCTCTGAACTCACAATATGACTGGGGGAAAGCTGCCTTTTCAAAGTAAAATTGATATTAATGTCATTAAAAGTAGCATACTTTTGGGGGACCATAATATTCTTATGGGGCATAATTCAAAATAAGAAGAAACATCTGCAAGTATCCATCAATAATTGGAACATAGAATGTACAACGTATGAATCTAGGAAAGTTGAAATGTTTTCAAAAATGAAATAGTACTGATAAAGATCAATATCATATGCATTGTTGTTATTGTTGTTGTTGGGGGCCATCAAGTCAGTTCTGACTCACAACAACCCTAGACGTGGGAATTAAATGGCCCCCATGCCTGAGCCAATTGGTGCAGCCACTTTATCAACCCATCTCAATTAAGAGCCTTCTTCATTTTCACTGCCCCTCCACTTTACCAAACGTGATGTCCTTCCCCAGGGACTGGTCTCTCCTGACAATATGTTCAAAGTTTTGCCATCCTTGTCTCTAAGAGGCACTCTGGCTGTACTTCTTCCAAGACAGATGTTCTTTTTGCAGTCCAACGTATCTTGACTATTCTTCTCCAGCACCACACTTCAAATGCATCAATTCCTCTTTGGTCTTCTTTATTCAATATCCAAATTTCATGTGCATATGACGCACTTGAAAATACCACGGCTTGGGTGAGGTGCACCTTAGCCCTCAAAGGAACATCATCATTGCTTTTCAATACCCTAAAGAGGTCTTGTGCAGCAGATTTACTTAATGCAATGCATTTTTTTGTCTCCTGACTACAGCTTCCATGAGCATTGATCGTGGAGCCATGAAAGACAAAATCCTTGGTAGCCTCATCCTTTTCTCCATTTATAATAATGGTACCCACTGGTCCAGCTGTGAAGATTTCAGTATTCTTTACATTCAACTGTAATCCATACTGAAGGTTGCACTCATTGATCTTCGTCGTAAGTGCTTCAACCTTACTACCTTAGTGCAATTTAAAAATATATATTTTCTGTTAGATTACCAAGCTGTGAATCACAGGAGTGGATGTACAATTAGAATAACTTATACAAGGGGTACAGGGAAAGCAGGGGTGGGGGCTGGGCAATAGGGAGGGAAAGGGGATTGGGGCAGCGAATGATGAAAGTGGGAGCACTAGAGCCGATGGTGATTACACAACTCATTTTAAAGGTGATTTAAATATGGGGGAGGGGATGCTCTAAGATTGATATGGTGGTGACTGTAAAATGCCCCTTCTTATGATTGAATGATTGAACTATTGAATTGCATGATATGTAAATTATGTGCCATAAAACTGTTCAGGGAGGGGAGGAAATGCTTCAATTCCTCACTTTCAGTAAACAAGACCGTGTCATCTGCATATCTCAGGTGATGAACAAGCCTTCCTCCAATCCTGATGCCACATTCTTCTTCATATAAACCAGTTCCTCTTTCTCTGATGATTTGCTCAGCATACACATTGAATAAGAATGGTGAGCAGATACAAGCCTGTGTACACCTTTCCTGATCTTAAACCATACAGTATTCCCCTGTCCTGTTCCCAAAGCTGCCTCCATGTACAAGTTCTGCGTGAGTGTTCTGGAATTCCCATTCTTCTCATGCCATAGTTTGTTATGACCCACACAGTCGAATGCCTTGGCATACTCAATAAAACACAAGCCAACATCTTTCTGGTATTCTCTGCTTTGAACCAAGATCCATCTGACATTACAATGATACTATATACACGAGTAAACTAAACAAGTCATTTTGAGTCAGACAATCATGGTTTACTACGCTTATATTGACAAATTCAAGAGAAATGGTATCACATTCATCATCAAAAATAATATTTAAAGATTGATCATGAAGTATAATGTAGTCTGAGTTAGGATGATCTTTATACATATAAAAAAGTCCAATCAATACAACTATGATTCAAATTTATGCACCAACCAGTCAAGCCAATGATAAAGAAATTGAAAAATTCTAATATCTTCTTAAATTTGAACTTGATCAAACATGTAATTTAAATGCATCGATAATAGCCTTCATGATAGAAATGAAGCTGTCAATGGAATGATACAACTTTCCAAAACAAATAATTTCTTCATTGCAAATATCTTACATTTTTCAACCACATAATGACTGCTACACACAGAGATCACACCAGATAGAATGCACGGGAGTGAGTTGACTACACCTGTGGGAAAAGAAGACAGAGAAGCTCAATACCATTGGCCAAAATAAAGTTAGGGGCTGAGGGCAGAACAGACCAACAATTGTTCATATGCAAGTTCAGATCGAAGCTGAGAAAAAAATTAAAACAAGCCCATGAGAGCCAAAATACAACCTGGTATATATCCCACCTGAATTTAGAGAACATCTCAAGGAACAGATTTGACATACTGAACACTGATGACCAAAGACCCCACAAGTTGTGAAATGACATCAAATCCATCATACTTGAAGAAAGTAAAAAGTCTTCAAAAAGACTGGAAAGAAAGAAGAGATAGATGTGGATATCAAAAGAGACTTTGACATGTGCTCTTGAAAGTAGTTAGAGTGAATGGAAGAAATGATGAAATAGAAACCTGAACAGAAAATTTTTAAAAGCAGGTACAGATGGCAAATGATAAAATCAAAATGAAATGTGCAAAGACCTGGAATAAGAAATGCCTTTGTAATGTTGAGAGATTCTATGCTCAGAGGGGAGCAGTGTAAAAACGGAAGGCCCTCGAGGAGATGGGCTAACACAAGGCTTCAACAATGGGCTCAAACATGACAACAGTTGTCAGGATGGTATAGGCCTGGGTGGTGTTTCATTCTGTTGTACATTGAGTAGCTATGAGTTGGAACCAGAATAATGCAAGAAACTTCCAAAGAAGCAGGAAAGAATACACCGGGTCACCATACCAACATACCTGGTCAATGTTCAACCATTTAAAGGGTGGCCTGTGATGAAAGACTTGTGCTATCAAAGGAAGAAGTCTCAGCTACACTGAAGGTGCTAGAGAAAAAGGCTCCCGGAATTTACAAACTACCCACTGAAACTGTTCAACAAACTGATGCAGTTCTGAAAGCACTGACTAGTCTATGCCAAGAAATATGAAAGACAGCTACCTGACCAACTGACTGAAAGAGACACTCATTTGTGGCCATTCCAAAGAATGTGGAAATGATTGAACAACATCATTAGTACCACATGCAAGGTATATTGTGTTGAATAAATGGTTGCAACTTTCCACTGACAGGGAGCTGCCAGAAATTCAAGCTGGATTCAGAAAAAGATGTGGAAGAAGGGAAATAATTGCTTATGTCACATGGACTTTGACTGAAAACAGAGAAAACCAGAAAGATGCTTACTTGTGTTTTATTAGATATGCCAAGGCATTCCTAACAAACTATGAATAATATTGCCAAGCAAGGTAACTACAGAACTCAACTGCGGTGATCCAGAACCTCTACATGACCAAAAAGGTAGTTGTTAGAACAGAACAAGGGGACACTGCATGATTTAAAAACAAAAAGGGTGTCTGGATTGTGATAAGAGTTGTATGAGCCCCCAACAAAATGATTAAAAAATCAAACAAACAAAAACAGAAAAGGTGTCTGTCAGATGGTATCCTCTCACCCTACGTATGCAATCTGTTGAAACACACACACATACACACAGTCAGTTTCAACCCTTAAGGGACCCTTATAGGGCAATATAGAACTACCTCTTTGGGTTTCTGAGATTACACCTCTTTACAGGTACAGAAAGATTCATATTTCTCTGCTGATGCCACTGGTGGATTCTAACTTTTGATTGGCAGCATAATGTATAACCCACCGGGGCTCCTTTTGCTGAATGAGTCATTTGAGAAACTGAATATATGAAGAAGAATATGGCATCAATATGGGAGGGAGCCTCCTTACAACCACACTATGAAGATTGATGGAAAGGTTGCTCTTGCTGAAAGCACGTTGCTGATGAAGCTCAGAGACTGCAGCCTCCAGGTGGATATGAGAAAACAGCAGGGAGGCCATATCTGACCTTTGGAGACCACATCAAACCTCCTCTTCCTACACAAGAGAAAGGAGAACCCCACGCCACATCATGCCAAGACCAATTTCCACAAGACAGAGGTCCAACGTTCTCCCCCCCCCCCTTCAATTCCCTATACCCTATTCTGACACTAATTGGCCCTCCTGCTGTGCTCTACTTCTCTGGGGTGGGGGGCTTGACAATCTGTCCCTGTGGTGACAGCTCACAGACAATACTAACCATGATGCAGCGGCTCAAACATAGCAACTGTGAGGATTGTGCAGGACTGGATGCTGTTTCCTTCTGTTGAATTTAGGGTCAAAGGGTCCATGTGAGTTGGAACCAACACGCCGGCACCTAAGCCCAACAACAATTTAGGGAGTTAGCAGGTAACCACAAGTCAGGATCAGGAGATAGATAGATAGATAGATAGATAGATAGATAGATAGATAGATAGATAGATAGATAGATAGATAGATAGATGATAGATAGATAGATAGATAGATAGATAGATAGATAGATAGATAGATAGATAGATAGATAGATAGATAGATAGATGAAGGATATGGTCCTTTGTCCACTGCAGTGGCTCCTCTTAGCCATGCCAGCAGCCATATTTCTCTCTGATCCTCAGCCTGGGAGCCACACTGGACTGCTTGAGAAGAACTACAACCTGATTATTCCTTAGGAGCAAAGATGGCGAGATGGTGTCTCTTGTGCTGTAAACATGCTTTCAGGACAGGCCGGTCCCTGACAAAGGACATCATTTTTGGTGAGTCTTACATGAACTCCTTCAACTTTGTGTTTGCCTTATTCTGAGGCCTGGAAGTTCACTGCTCTGTTTAAAAGCCTTGGTGTGGTTCCTCGGCTTATGGTCTCGTGTCTTGTTCCTGCAGCCTCCAGTTCCTCCACTGCCTCTGCCACTTCATGCAGGGATCTTGCACATGCCAGGCTGTGGCTCTTCTGTCTTGATGGGAAAGGGATTTCCTGTTGCTGCTTCTGACATGTTTCATTGTGGAATGAATAGAAAAATGGAGCCATCTCTGAGTTAGTGTTCTACACACTGTTTGCATGTTCACACGCAGTCATTTGGTGAGAGTCAAAAAAGCTATGGCTATAAGAGACATACCAAGCAATTTCCCCTCATCTCAAATTACCACTCAATGCAAAGAAAACAAGAGTCCTCACCACTGGACCAACTGACAACATCATGATAAGCAGAGAAAACATTAAAGTTGTCCAAGTTTCCATTTGACTTGGATCCTAATCCACGCTCATGGAAGCAGTAGTCAGGAAATAAAATCACGCATTGCATGGAGCACACTTGCTGCAAATGGCCTCTTTAGCCAAATGTCACTTAGTCGCTGTGAGGCCTCAGGTGTTTCTGATTTCTGCCCTGGTATTTTCAATCACCTCATAAGCATGACAAAGCCTGTAGAAGATTGGATACATTTGAATTATGGCACTGGTGAAAAATACTGAAAGTACCATAAGCTGCCAGAAGAACAAACGTATGTATTGTTCCTGGAAGAAACACAGCCAGAGTGCTCCTGAGAGTCCAGAACGGGGAGACTTGGCCTCGTGGATTTTGGATATGTTATCGGAGGGACCAGTCCCGGTAAAAGAACATCAGTCTTGGTAAAGTCGAGGGTTAGTGAAAAGGAGGAAGCCTTCACTGAGATAGACTTACACAGTGGCTGTAACAATTGTATGGCCCAGGCCCAGGGCCTGGCAGTGTCTCACTCTGCTGTACAGAAGGTCGCTATGAGTTGGAATCTAATACCATGCTTATTCCAGAGTGAAGTTCTAGAGGCCCTTCCTAAAGGAAAAGCTAAAGCTACCTATAATCCCTTCACTCAAACTCTTGAATAATTTCCTATTAGATTTTCTGTGTGCTACCTTGCACAATATACTTTGTGTGTGTGTGTGTGTGTGTGTGTGTGTCTGTGTGTGTGTGTGTGTGTTCTTCAAAACATTTTGTGGGAAAATCTCATTGTCTTTCAACTCCATTTTTCCACAATTTTTAAGCCCCCTTGTTTATATGACATTGTATTTGCAAGAGTCATGCCTGAAAAAAAGCCTGCCTCTAATTCTTACCACCATCTCTTGGCACAGGGGCTGATACAGAGAAAGCGTAAGTCAATATTTGTTGAATTAATATTTCTATGAAAGTATAAACACGCCAAGAGGGAAAGAAAATATTACTCTTAAATTGAAAGGTGGGCTTGAGACTTCAGCATTTGAGGGAAGATTAAAAGGAAACAAAAAGAGGAAAACAATCCCACCATAATGTAAGACTGAAGCATTTTCTAAAAGGACCATCAGCGTAACTCCCAAATGAAACATATTGTAAGAGGCAACGAGAGGAAGATGTATTTTACCTTAATGCAAGCCTTGGGCAGCATGCTTGAATCCTGGGCAGAAGGTGCTATTCTCATAACAAAGTGAACGAAATTTGAGTGAAACAGGAAATCCAGTGTGAAAAAAGAGTTAAAATATTTATAAGGATAAAATCCAGTGTGATATTATACACTAATAGGTCATGTAGCCTCTGAACAAGTCTCTGGAGTGAGGCATTTGAAGTTCGCTCTGAAGAGAAGCGTGTTCCTCTATGAGCAGGCTCGCACAGCCTCTCCCTGCAGCAGGATTTTTATTCCCCTCCCTCCCGGCACATATCTGTCCTCATTGTCTTCAGCAAGCCTTTTGCTGCTGAGCTGGAAAAGAAGGAGAAAGAAAGGAGCAGGAAACAGAAATCCTATTTCACCAATTTTCAAAGGTCATCTCTTGATCATTGAGCTTGGAACAAAACAAACTGCCTCTTCTCTGCCAAGGTCAAAGGTGGCTCTTGGCTAGATATCAGGCAAGGGAATAGTAGTGCAATGCAGGGTAAGTGGCTGTCCTCAATCACGACTGATTTAGAACAATTTGAAAAAGAATACTTTCCTGCAGGATGCTTAAGAGCTTCAGAGCCAAAGAGATGACAGTTAAGATTACAGACTTAAAAAAAAAATCCAAGAAAACCCATCCTGCCCCAGCCCTAGTGATTCCCCATCTCTCAATCTCAGAGACACTATCTAAGGAGGGATGATGCGTGAAATAACTAAATGAGGAACCAGAGTCGTTGATCGCAAGTACGGATGGATGTAACTAAGAAAGCTCTTGGGTAGAACTGCAATAGAATGGGTTCGATGAGCTAGTCCCTTCGTGCGTGTGTCTTGTCCCCTATTCACACACAGTTTAACATGAACAGAAGGGAAATCAGATTCTTTCAGTGCTTACAGTGTCCCTGGGAATTTTATCTTTTTTTTTTTACTTCAGTCTCGCAATAACTGTGCAAGTCATTTTTCAGTTCATAAAATTAAGTCTCAGAAAGGTTAAATATGTCATGAGGTTAGGAAGGAGAGAGCCAGGATTTGAATACTCGACTCATCATTTATGAAATATTGCTTTTTTCTGTGTTATATTACCTACTCCCTGTTTAGATAACATGGTGATATAGTTAAAGTTTATTGTGCCAACCTGACTGACAAACACATGTGGGGTTAATTGAAGGGCAGAGGTATAAATGGCTCTGTGAGTCTTGCCTTCCTAGTTTTCAGGTATCTCGCTTTCTGATGGCCGGACCCAGGTGCAGCAGCCTTAGCCAGTTGCCTGCTTCAGCTGGCAAGGCTCACTTCCTGCAAGACATCCCTGAGGAGAAACCACATGGACCTACTCTGATGCAGCCCTGGGTGCTGGAGCAGCTATGTGGAGACCCCTGCCAACCCTGAGATGCTTACACATTCACTGATTCAGCTTTCCTCCTGCAGTCGGCTTCATCGCGTGTGTTTTGTGAGATGGAGGACTTTGTGGATTGGTGTTGGACATATGGGTTAATATTGGACTTGTGGGCTTGGGCAGCACTGGGTTGGGATGTTTTCCTGATGTGCACTTACCCTTTATATAGAACTCTCTTTTATACATGAGTTTTTGTGGATTTGTTTCTCTGAAGTGCCTAGACTAACACACAGGGATACAAAAGCAAAAGGTTACAGTATTCGTCTAGAATGGTTTTGGTAGTCTAGAAGAGAAATGTTGTAGTTTAATGCCCTCAATTCAGGCCCAACTCCTAGTAAAAACACTGCCTGGTCCTTTGCTCTCCTGACAATTGTTCTTATGTTTGAGCCCATTGTTCCAGCCACTGTGTCGATCCATCTTGTCAAGGCCCTTCCTCTTCCGCACTACCCCTCTCCTTTCCCAAGCTGATGTCTTCTTCCAGGGGCTGGTCTCTCCTGATAACTTGCCTAAAAGATGTGAGATGAAGTCTCCTGACCGTTGACTCTTAGAAGCATTCTGACTGTCCTGCTTCCAAGACGGCCTTGCTTGTTCTTTTGGCAGTCGATGGTACTTCCAGTATTCTTTGCCAGCACCTTCATTCAACCATCAGTGATTTTTCTGTCTTCTTTAGTCAATGTCCCACTTGCACATGCATATGAGGCCATGCAAACCAGGTCAAGTGCACCTGAGTTCCCAAAGTGACAGCCTTGCTTTTCAACACCTTAAAGAGGCCTTGTACAGGGTCTCTGTGAGTCAGCATCAACTTCCTGGCACTCACCATGGTTTGGTGCGGCAGATTCACCCAAGGCAATGCATCCTTTGATCTGTTCACTGCTGTTTCCGTGAGCATTAGTTGTGGATCTAAGCAAGACCAAAGCCTTGACAACTTCCATCTTTCCTGTGTATCTTGATGCTACCTACTGGTCCAGTGGTAAAGATTTTGGTCTCCTTACATTTCGTTGTAATCCAGATTGATACTTGCAATATTTTATCTTCATCGGCAAGTGCTTCAAGTCTTCTTCGATTGCAACAAGCATGGTTGGGTCATCTGCTTATCACAGGTTGTTAATAAGTCTTCCCGGTGCCGAAATCCTAGTCATTCAACGCAGCTTCTCTGATTATTTGTTCAGTAGACAGATTGAATAAATGTGGTAAGAGGATACAACATTGTCATCCACTTTTCCTGATTTTAAATCATGTCATATTCCCTTGCTGTACACACAACTCTCTCTTTATCCATGTACAGGTTCCTCATGATCATATTGAAGTGTTCTGGAATTCTCATTCATCTCAAGACTATCCATAGTTTGTTAAAGTTCACACAGTCAAATGTCTTGGCGTAGTCAATAAAGTACAAGTAAACATCTGTCTGGTATTCTTTGCTTTCAGCCAAGATTCAACTAGCATCAGCAGTAATATCCCTTGTACCATGCCCTCTTCAGAATCTGGCCTGAACTTCTCACAGAATAGAAATAGACAGCCAAAAATTGCATTAAATGTAGTGTATGGAGTTAAAACCGAGGCTAGTATTAAGTAGACACAAAGTCCATCTTCTGAGAATGAATCCAAAATGGAGAGGTCCCCAAAAATGCCTCTGCAGACCCATGTCAGTGAGTTAATTACAACTCACAGGAACCTTGTGAGGTCAAAAGAGAGCGTCACTCAAAAAGATTTTCGCTAGCTGACTTTGAGGAAATAGACCGCTTTGCTTCTGAGCAACTCTGGGTAGGCTGCAACCTCCCACCTCTTGGTTAGCAGTCAAGAATGTTCACTTTTTGTATCACACAGTAATTTCAAAAATATTTTTACCAGACTGAAGTTCCAACCCTGGCCTCTGATTTTTCATCAGCTACAAACAAATATTAAAGAAAATGAGTGCCAGCTAACATTTCTTGAGCACACACTCCGGACAAAAACAGACTGTAAGCAGACAAGAAAGAAAAGGAAAAGGGAAATGGTTGGACATCATTCCATGTAAATGTGTTGCCTAGATCTGCATTGAGGAAGAGAGATGCATATGATGTATACGATGTTTCAGAACAAGGAAACCCACTAGGAGCACTTGTCCACATTTTGCAGATACTATGATTACCCATGCTTCTTTGAAGGTTTATGTGTCCAATCTTCCTGGAAGGTGGAAGAGCATCCGAGGAACAGCAGAACTAGGATAGGAGGTTTCACCTCCAAAAGTACCAAAGGGCAAATGGGAAGTGAACGACGATCTGTTGATGGAAAATGAGAAGTACAGAAGAGCTAACATTTTGGAGAAAGTTAAAATTAAGAAATAGTGGCAGATATACTATGCTCATGGACAGGATGACTTAACATTGTGAAGATGTCATTGCTACCCAAAGCAATTTACAGATAAAATGCAATCCTAGTTCAGATTCCAATATCATTTTTAAGAGAGCTGGGAAAGCAACCCACCAACTACTAAAATACCACGGCTTAGGTGAAGCACACCTTAGGCCTCCAAAGTGGCACCTTTTACTGGTAGTGTGTAAAATAGGTATATTGGCATTGCTCCTTACCTAGTTAGTATTGCTTTGGGCATCATTGATAAAGCCATTCTGATGTACTTATCAACTGTGCTCAAGCATCCACACATATTATCTCACCTACTCCCCTCAAGCAATCCTGGATTCTAAGACCCATCATTGGGTCCATTTTAGAGCTGAGGATGCTGATGCTATAAGATGCTAAATCATTTCCCCAAACCAGTCAACAGCAGAAGCACTACGTGAACCTAGATCTAAGTGGAAGGGCCATGTTTTAATACTGTGGTACAGAGTCTCCAATTCTCTCCAGAATCTTAACTCAGAGAGAAATCATTTTCTACTGAAAAACATGCTAAATGTCAAACAAACAGCAGCAACTGAGACATTTCTCTGACTTCAAGTTGTCTGGAGAAGCACTCAAGTGCACTACAGCATTGTCATTGCCACGAGACAGGTACTAGGAGAACAAGACAGAAGAGTCACCAAATTCGGCCTGGAATGATCATGGGGAAAATGCCTGAGCTGAGCTGAGCTATGAATGATACAAAATTAACTAAGGGAGTAATTATTCATATTGAAGGCATGATAGGCAAAGAAGTATGGTGCATAGGAGAAATAGAATCATTGTAAAGCTGGACTGCAGAGTACGGTGAAACAGAAAGTGAGGCTAGAGAGGAAAGTAGAAGCTATATTGCGTATTTCTTTATAAGTCTGCAATCCTTGGGGAAATCACTGAGGCATCCTAAGAGAAGGAGTGTCCATATCAGCTAACTGATCAGTTTACAGGTATTTTGTAACTATCGCTGTGACTGCTCTGGGGAAGAGGAACTGGAGAAAATGCTTAGGAAGAGTGAGACAATTAGTACTGCATTGTTATTTTCAACAATCCAGGTGAGAGCTGCTGGTGGCAGTGAAGATGGCGGGAAATAGACCGATTCCCGAGGTATTTGGGATGAAGAATTAACAGTATTTGGCAAATTAGTGTGCTAGAGTAGCCACGTTACCATCTCTGTGATGGTCTCAATATTTGCACTGGGAAATTGGAGAGGCACTGGATGGGTAACCCAGATGGGGGTGAAGTTTGAGAATCCTTCCCAAAGTGAGATTTGAAAATTGAGCCACTTTCTCACAAACATGACTAATCTCTTCGTGAAGGACTAGCACAGAAAGCGCATGCAGACAGTCTCCAGGTTTCAAATGTCCAACTTCGGGAGGACCTGGAGTCAATTAGCCAATCCTCTTTAAAACCTATTATAGAAATTAGGGGGGCAGAGTCCAGGTGTATGCAATGATTTGGAATAAAAAGTAGGTGTTACTTTGTGGCATGCATCAAAACATTATTATTGTTGTGGTGATAAATGCTATATACCATATACTATGACAAACATTTGAAGACCTGATATTAGATGCAAATTGGTCTAGCTGTTCTAATTTACATACAAATTTGACTTCAAGATGGCCTCAGGAACTAAACTCTACAATAATCTGGGAACTCCCTGCTTTGGGGAGCTGGTTGTCTATATGCGGACGCTGTGCCAATACTATTGTAGCAACAGGGCCAGCCATGGCCCACAGCAAACTCCTCCTTGAGTCTGTAAGTGGCTAAATTGAACTCCTGACAGCTCTAAACTCAGAGGCAGAGGCTGCATCTCAAACAGAAGCGGAAGAATTGTCTAAATGCTTCAATTCTTGTAATTGAAGCAATTGCACATCATTTTATATGCCAGCTTTCTGACAGGATAACCAGTTTGAGCTGAGTGTGGGAATTCAATTATGCGTCTTCTCCCTGCTTCTTTGAAAGAAAACCACCCGACTGGCCTGTCAAATATCCAGCATGTTTGCCTGTTGGAAAATTACTATCTCCTCCTGACATAAGAAATATCTCTGCAGAAGGGAAACCTATTACCTGTTACAAAGCTAGAATAACCCTATTACAAAAATCGACACGCATACACACATAAGAGAAAGAAAACGACAGATCAATTTTTTTCTATGAATATAAATTCCAATTTCCTAAATAAAATATAATCATGAAATGTAGCAGTGTATCACTACAGGCTTGTGTGTTAAAAATTTAAACAGCAAAATGTCCACTTTGACCTAATTGTTTAACATTGGTCAGGAATCTGACCAATGCAATAAGACAAGAAACACGAATCAAGGTTATAATTGTTGGAAAGGACATAGCAACATTTCTCATTGTTTGCACATGTTATTATCTACCTTGAAAATTCAAGAAAATCAACTAAAGCATTATTAGTGCCCATAAAAGTGTATTTATTTTTCCGTCAAAATTTAATTTAAAGAAATACTCAGAGACCCAAATGTTTGTGATAGAAAAAATTTTATCTAAGCATTGTTTTAGGGTTTTGATTTTATTGGTGGTGGGGTTTTTTTGTTTGTTTGTTTGTTTGTTTGTTTTTGGGGTTGTTGTTTTTTTTTAACCAAAAACTGAAAGTAGCCCAAGTACCTAAAAATAAGAGCATGTTTAAATATACTAGTTTAGGTCCAGATGATAAATTATAAAACCATTAACAATTATGTTTTAAAGAATGCTTAAAATATTGGGAAATGATCACCCATTATGAACATAAAAACAAAATACAAATGTAAATACTTGTGATTTCTCTCTTTTTTTAACACATTCCTTTTATTTTATTTAGAAAATTTCTCAAATCTATAGAATCATAGAAAAAATATCATGGATCTCCTTTTACTTTGATAACATTTGACTGGTCGATGTATGTGGCCTAATTAGAGAAAGACCAGGAGTCTCCTGGTGTGTAGTGAGTTACGCTTTGGGTTGGGAACCACAAGTCGGCACTGCAAACCACCAGCTTCTCTGTGGGAGAAAGAGGATGTGTTCTACTTTCATAGAAGAGCCACACTCTTGGAAACCCACGGGGCAGTTCTACCCTGCCCTGCAGCGCTGCTGTCAGAAATGACTCCCTAGCAATGAGCTGAATTAGAGAAAGAGAGAGAGACAGAAACACACATATTCACCAATTGCTGAGCATGTTGAAAGTCACTTGCTGACATTGTGACAGTTCGCTTGTAAAGCATTAAATATTCTCTCGCAAACATTCTTCTGCATAGTCAGAACACAATGCTAACACCCAAAAATTAACATTGAGCCAAACTTGATTATACTGGCATCTAATCTAAAATCCACATTCCAAGGTGGCCTTCAACGGTTTCGAACCGATTTGTGCTGCCCAACATCAGCCCTGGAGACCTTCCTCAGTACACACCATCTCCCTGTCTCTGTTGAGTCCATGAGATACAGGTGCCATCTCATGACCCCGATGCAGAGTCCTTTCTGCCAACTCTTGGTATTTTATACCCAGATTGCTTCCCCAACTTCGGTAGCTGTTCTTAAGCCTGGGTGACAAGCTCCACGGATGCTGCTGTTTCCCAGCGGTTTTTGTCTCTAATGGATGGGATGCTAAAATGGCTTGAACTTGTCCAAATATGCCTGTCATTGACCTCCTCTCTGTCTGGAGACGGATTTAATTTCTTCTGAAGGTATGCATGTGATAGCGGGCAAAACTGCTTCCTCATTGATGACGCCTGCAGGTACTTCATGTAGTTGTCGCTGTCAAGTGCTATAGAGTTGTTTACAACCCACAGTGACCCTAGGCACAGACAGAAGGAAACACTGTCTGGTGCTGCGCCATCCTCACAATTGTTGCTATGCCTGAGCCCATTGAGGCAGCCGCGGTGTCAATCCATCTCATAGAGGGCCTTCCTCTGGTTCATTGCCCCTCCACTTTAACAAACATGGTGTTCTCCAGGGACTGCAGAACAATATGTTCAAAGGATGTAAGATGAATTCTTGCCATCGTTGCCTCTAAGGAGCATTCTGGGCTGGCTTCTTCCAATATAGATCAATTTCTCCTTTTAGCCACCCATGGTACTTTCAGTACTCTTCTCCAGCACCATGATTCAAAGATATCAATTCTTCTATGGTCTTCCTTAGTCAGTGTCCAACTTTCACATGCGTATGATGCAATGGAGAATGCCACGGCTTGGGTCAGGTGCACCTGAGTCCTCAAAATAACATTTGTGCTCTTCAATCCTCTAGAGGTCTTGGGCAGAAGGTTTACTCAATGCAATCCATCTTTTGATCTTTTGAAGGTTACTTCCATGAGCACTGACTGTGGATTTCTGTGGAACAGTTAATACACTGGAAGTCCTTCAACTGTAGTGGGCTGCCAGGTCCAAGGTCAAGGAAGCAGACAGCAGAGTCCTCCCTGGGGCAAGGCAAACAGAGTCTGCCCACAAGCAACAAGCAGCAGGGTGGGTCACCAACAGTCAGCTCAGGAGCTTAGGGAAGCAGGCCTGGATGGGATGCTGGGGTGTCTAATGCAAGGAATGCAAGGTGCCAGAGTCCACCAGCCTCAGGCTCAAGTGATGTACACACTGGCAGCATGGCAAAGGAGGTCTCCAAGGAGCTTCAAGCTCTAGCGAAATGACCCACAGGCCGGCCTGGCCCACAGGTGGTGCAGCTCAGAGGTTGAGGCAGAGAACTTAGCTATGGCAGCAGCATGAACGTCTCCAGTATGCTCAGATCACCAGATTTCTCTTATGTAAGTGAGAAAATAAAATCTATACCTATATATTTTGAATAGAAAATATACCAGAAGGAATGTAAAATTTATAATTTGTGAATTTTCAACTTTTATAAAATGTACATGAATTAATTTAACAAATTACACTCTCAATATACCATTAAATACAAAACAAATATGTAAGAGATTGGACCAGATCATATATTTTTTAATCTTTTTTTTAAAAATAGTATAATTTTCTATAAAAATAACACTGTAAAGTAGAAAAGGAAAGGTAAAATTATCTCCCCCACAGATGTAATATTATTCTCCCGACACAATGGCAGCAACTAGCCTCACTCAAGAGTGTTTGAAGAGTTGGCCTTTCTTACCATAAGCCCTAGCCTTGTCTTTCCCGGCCCAGCTAGATCCCTGCTTGTTACCGGTCACCTTATTTGTCAAACACATTGCCTCTGCTGAGCCCTTACTGCAAACCTTTATCAAAAACCCACTTATCTGGTGTTAACAAACACAGGGACAAGGGAACAACATGGGACCCCAAATGGTAGAGAGGGGGGAGTGGCAGGTCTGGTGGGGAATGATCAAGGGTAAGGTTGCTTAGAGAAGAGGTATACTCTAGCCCAGGTGGCGACGAAGCATGGTAGTAGGGCAGGAGGAAAGTCAAGGGAGATGGAGGAAAGAGCTAGGAATCAAAGGGCATTTATAGAGGTCTAGACAAAGACATGTACATGCAAATATATATAGGAGGATGGGGAAGTAGATATAATGGGTCTATATTTATAGGTTAAGTATTAAGGTGGCTGAAGGACCTTGGGCCTCTACTCAAACACTCCCTCAATGCATGAATACTTTCTTTTATTAAATTGGAACTCTATGATGCTCACTCTCCCGACACAACTGCTGAAGCCAAAATGGGTGAACAAGTAAATATGGTGAAGAAAGCTGATGGTGCCCGGCTATCAAAAGAGATAGTGACTGGGGTCTTAAAGGCTTGAAGATAAACAAGCGGCCATCTAGCTCAGAAGCAACAAAGTCCACATGGAAGAAAACACCAGCCTGTGTGATCGAGTGGTCCCGAAGGGATCAGTTATCAGGCATCAAAGAACAAAAAAATCATATCATTGACTGCACACCTCCATGATAGGATCGCTGAAGACAAATGGGTGCATAAGCAAATGTGGTGAAGAAAGCTGATGGTGCCCGGCTATCAAAAGAGATAGTGTCTGGGGTCTTAAAGGCTTGAAGGTGAACAAGCGGCCATCTAGCTCAGAAGCAAAAAAGCCCACATGGAAGAAGCACACCGGCCAGTGCGATCATGAGGTGCCAAAGGGACCAGGTATAAAGGCATCATGCAAAAAAAAAGATATATGTGTGTATATGTATATATGTGTGTGTGTCTATATATGTATATGTGTGTATGTATATATATGTGTGTGTGTGTATATATATATATATATATATATATATATATATATATACCATATTGAATGAAGGGGGAAGTGCAGAGTGGAGACCCAAGGCCCAAGTGTCGACCAATGGAGATCCCCTCACAGAGGGGTTCAGGAGAAGAGATGGGTCAATGAGGGTGTGAGGTAGTACCGATGAAGAACACAGCTTTCCCCTGGGTCCTGGATGCTTCCTCCCCTCAACTACCATGATCCAAATTCTACCTTGCAGGGCTGGATAGGGCAGAGGTTGTACACTGGTGCATATGAGGGCTGGAGGCACAGGGAATCCAGGGTGGATGATACCTTCAGGACCAGGGGTGTGAGGGGCGATGCTGGGAGAGCGGAGGGCGAGTGGGTTGGAAAGGGGGAACTGATTACAGGGGTCCACGTGTGACCCCCTCACTGGGAAAGGGACGGCAGAGAAGGGGGGGAGGGAGACTCTGGATAGGGCAAGATATGACAAAATAACAATGTATAAATTACCAAGGGCACATTGGGAGGGGGGAGTTGGGAGGGAGGGGGAAAAAAAGAGGACCTGATGCAAAGGGCTTAAGTGGAGAGCCAATGCTTTGAGAATGATTGGGGCGGGGAATGTATGGATGTGCTTTATACAATTGATGTATGTATATGTATGGATTGTGATAAGAGTTGTGTGAGTCCCTAATAAAATGTAAAAAAAAAGAATGACGAGGGCAAAAAAAACCCCACTTATCATGACCTCATCTGTAATTAGGTGTCCTGGTGAACTTCTCTGCTAGTCTAGCATCACTTTATCAAGAAGTTCTAGAATTGCCGGCTCAGGTTCCTTCAGGAGCAATCACTAACTGTAGGGTTTCAGATTTGCAGGGGTCTTCTCAAAACACTTCTTGTTTGAATCTGCTTTAAGGTGGACCACAGTAGATTAACCTCAGATGTTAGCCTAACAAACTGCTACCAGGATTTAAGTTCAAAACTCCAAGCCCCAACCCACTGCCATCGAATCGATTCTGACTCCTAAAAGCATGACCGTAAAACTGTCTCAAGCTTGACACAACTTGCTTGCTGGACTTTAAGAGGCCTTGAAGCCCTTGCTGATGAAGAAAAAGGACTACAGCCTTCAACTGGATGACAACTCAATCCTTCAACTGGATGACAACTCAATGTAAAGAAAACGAAAAGCAATGGCAGCAAATGTACAAATGTGCTTGTGATAAGAGTTGTATAAGCCCCCAGTAAGATGATCTGGAAAAAAAAGAAATTAGTCCATCACAAGAGGACAAATACTTTATGAGAACATTGTTTTAAGGGGAAAAAACACAGACCTTCATACCCAAGAGAATTGCTTTTGGCAGTTACCAAGGGGTGACAGGAAGAATAGGAACCCCCAAGAGGAAGAAGGGAGATCCATAGAGGGTTAGAGTGAGCTGCTGGGTGGGGTTGAGAAGCAGTGTAAGCTGTTGAGAACAAAACTGACTCTCTGAAATGTAACCCCCACCTATTTCACAGTAGAGAATCGTTCAAATAACATACAATATTAGCTGAACAGTTGCTGGTGGATAACCAAAAAAATTTTTTAATAAAAGCCAAGTAACACTATATAAACCTTAAATAAATTTTTCATGTTTAATTTGAAAAAATGAATATAGCCTTTTTGACTTTGTGTTTATTACCTCAACTCATCTCTTGGCACAAATACCATAATTTATTCTAACACATGTCAAGACTCCTGAAGCCCTAGATTACTGATCTTTCCACGTTTCTGTGATATACATTTCCCTGTCCCTAGCATGTTCACCCAAATCACAAGCTTCCTTCTACTGCCGGAAGGAAGACACCAATTGCGGTAACTTAGATTAGTATAGCGGATAAGGGGAGGAAGATGCAGGGATGAGTAAGGAGATCCTGGGAGGGCTCTGAAGAATACTGGATATGCCTTAGGAGATGGAGTGGGATCCAGCTGCAATATTTTGATCTTAGATGAGTTAAAGGATAGACAATAACATTATGAAGAAACAAATCAAAAGAAGAAACCCACCTCAATAGAAGAGATGAGTTTGAATGTTTAAGCTTAAACTTCAGGAGACATCCAAATTACAGGCCCTACACTCTCATACACATACTGTATCCATGATGACTAAGATCCAAGAAATGTAAATTAAGACAGGGACGTCATGGCCAGCAGGATTATATAGGACATTGTGTTGCCAGGTGCCAGCCCCCCTGATGGGTAAGACATACACATCCTGGTACAAACCTGAATGAGAGGAAGGCCATCGTGACATCTTATTTCTGCAAAAATCACACTTCATGTCTATTGGACCTATTTCCACAAACGACAAAGGTGAATGTAGGAGGCATATTACCAGGTGGTTTGTGACCTTAGACCCTTGGAATATACATTTTAATCTCACCTTAGTCACCCATGGTGAACAACTCTTGGTAGAGCTTCCAGGCAAAGATTTACTAGGGAGAAAGGTCTGGCAATGACTTCCAAAAATTAGCCACTAGAATCCCTATGGCTCACAAAGGACCATTATCTAACGTAGCGTTAGAAGACAGATCCTTTGCTGGTAGGGATTTAAAACAACAGTGGTTACAACAATGGACCTAAACACACCAATGACTGTGAAGATGGCTCCGGATTGGTCCCTGTTTCATGTACATGCGATGACTATGACTCAGCATCAACTTGATACCAACAGCTGCAACAAAGCTTTCCATGTGAAACCTCAAAGATGCTGGGTTAGGCAAAATCAGTGATGCTGATAAATGTATATAGAGACCATGGCTCACACAATTATACAAATGAGTAAGTCCAGACTGATTCAGGTCCATGGGTCAGATGCTAAGCTGGAGTGTTACCGCAGGGGTTGATGAATCAGCAAGAGGAACCAGATAGTAGGAAGACAAAGCAGGAACACTGCAGGCTGGTGGATAGAGAAGTGAATAAGCAGCTCAGGCTTGTGTGGCAGAGTCCTGTCAATCCAAGGAGAACAGGTCAGATGGCAGGCTCCAAATGCCCCGCAGATAGAGTGGGCTATTGGTTCAAGACCAAAGAGCCGGAGTTGATGAGCCAGATGGAAGATTCAGAGCCAGCAAGCTAGCTTTCCCACAGCATCCACTTATATAAGAAGTAGGATACTATCCTGAAGAAACTTCCTTTCAATAGCATCAGTGCTGTGACCTGAGTAAGAGAATGCACTGCTCTCTAACATTCTTACATCTGATTGGCTGCTCATTGCTGATCATTATGGAGCCTATTACATTGTTCTCATTACATTGTGTTAACCCCTTGAGAAATTACCAGACCTTACCAGCCAAACTGCTGAGAATCCTGACCCAGCCAACTTGGCACAAAGCCTAACTATCAACTATGGCAGGTGCTAAATTCTTTCTGTTATATACTATATTTTTATATCTTTTCTACCTTATATAGTTTTCCTCAGCCCAGTATTAATTTATTTTCTTTAAAACCATTTTATTAGGACCTAATCCAGACATCACACCATTCCACAGTGCAATCATATCAAGCAGTGTTGAGCAATAGCAACCACAGTGTCAAAATATTTTCTTTGTTTTTTTACTCCTCGGTATCAGCGATCTATTACTCCATCCCTCCCCTGCTGTACCCCCAGGAACCCTTATTCTAGCTATTGTCTTTATAGATTCATCCATCCTGTGGTTCATAAAACGAAAAATATGCAGAGATACGTACCAGAGAGTCAAGAACACTACCGACAATGACAAAAATACAACAGAGATAAAGCCCTATATGATAACACACACAACAACAAATATTACGAACCAGAACAAGCACAAAATGTATCAAAAGGGAGATCAGATAACAAGGTTTGAGTCATTCGAGTCAGATTTATCATTTCTATCTATTATATGTTTCTGCAATACTCTGTCTGATCACCATGTTATTCCTGCCCTCAATCATGGTTAGAGGGAAATCCCTGGAGGCACATTCCTTGTGTAGATCCTACAAATGTATTTGGGGTCCACTGTCACCCAAAATCTTCTGCATACCAGACTCTCACAATTTGAGCTCTGATACTATTCCCTCCTTCTGATTTGGATTGTATAATTTACAGTCCTTTGATCACATGTTGGTGTGCTTCTTCCATGAGAGCTTAGTCGATGTGTCACTTAGACTATTGCTTGTTTGAAAACAAGACTTTAAGACCCCAAGTGCTAAGCCCAGCCTTTAAATATTGTTTTATCCTCCTTCTTCCTTGAGCAGTTTCACCTAATCCGGGTCTATGTGTAATACAAAAACAAAGCAGAGAAATACGGCTCATAAGAATCATATGCTCTCTCCAATCACACAAAGGGAGCAAGAAGAGAGAGTATCATGACCATGCATGTGGTAGTTTAATGCCCGGTTAGCCTGCCCACCAATAAACTCTCTAAATTCTCATCAATTGCATTCATTACTCTCCTTCCCCTATGTCAGAAGGAGTTAAGGGGAGGGATGTTGGGAGAAGAATGGAAAATAGAACAAGCTAAAAAGAGGACCAGCATGTTGATATAACTTAAAACAGTACATCTAGACATGTGCGATAAATCAGTGGCAGACGTTGCTAGATTCCAGAAATTATCTATTATGTTTCTCCTTCATTAGTATTGGAACATGATTTTATTTGACATGACAAGGTATTTAGAAAAGATCCCTTTGCCCCACTTCCCTTAGGCTGGATGTGGCAATATAAGTGTTCTGGTCAATAAAATGAAAGTGGAAATTTTGAGTTTGGACCTTCAGGAGAGCTGTCTAAATGAAGGTAGTTATCTCAGCGGGGACATCCAACCTCTTTGCCTTCATTCCTCCCCTTTGTAATTGGGCCTAAAATACAGGCATTATGATGAGCGATCCAGCCGCCATATGTGACCATGAAGGGACTGGGTTGAGAAAAACCACCTGCTGAAATGGGTTTAGTTTATCACAAGGACTGAAAGAGCGAGGCCGGTCCTGGAGATGCTTTCCCACCATGAAGCTGCTTCTCCAGGAAGATGAAGGAGCATCTCTTTTCAAAACAGCTTTATTCATTTTCTGACACATGCAGCAAGACCTAATCCTGATGCAGAAAGCATGTGAGAATGCCTGGTGAATTTGTCTACAACTTTCCCTAAAGGAATTAGAGTCCCTTACAAAATATGTTTTTAAATAAAATCTTTCTAAAAGATTAGAAATACGTGGAACTAAAGGCCGCTGCTCAAAGAAACTGCCACCGAAATATACAATGTGTGAACAATATCTTCTATAAATAATAAATTCACAGGGTAATTGGAGTGGAGGAGAAGATTGGGGCCAGTAAAATAGTGGGAAAACGCTTCATAAAAAGGATGAAATAAGGCTGGTGGCATGGCAGGGAAGGGGAAATAATATGTTCTGCATAAATAGAAGTTCGTCTATTTTTCTTCCTCCTGATAGCTTTGATCTTATGATCTCCAAAACGCAGTTAGAGAATGAAATACATATCGTGGAGGTGTCGAGAATTTTATAAATAAGGAAGTTGTAGGCAGTGAGGGGAAATCTCACTGGAGTGCTTAATGCCGGGAACAGCTAAGGGAAAAAAATGGCCGTTAGCTGATGAAGGGAACTCGGAGACTTGAGTGACAAGTTTGCCCGTGTGATGGAAGTCTGAGTTAGTCTTGGGAGACCTGGGTACCAAGTTAGGATTCGTAGTTAATTATAAAGTTACTTCTCTGTGGGGATTGCCCTACTACACTGATGAAATGAACCTAGCGCACTATGACCACATAGCTTGCTATCACCACCTGGTGGCGATCTTCCTAAATTACAGCAGCGAGACTTGGATGGAAATGTTTGATTGGCAGAGAACATCTCCTTGTCTTTTTAAACTGCTCTCAGACTACTTGGGAAATAGCTCAGCATGGAAACAAAGCGCAGTCCTTACCTGTCCAGAGAGCACTGTTCACAATATTTAAAGGTATCATTACTTGGGTTACACTTTATATGATAACAATTTGTTAGAGACACTACCTTGTTCGATTAGCACAACCTAGCTGCCAAGTGTTCAGAGAAAGTTAGAAAAATACAGTTCAGAGAGATTAAATGATTAGCTAAAATCCTATTTTAAAGGGGCACATCTTAAGTTTTTATGTTTACTGACATTTAATTTAGTGTTTATTCCCACTAGTCCATGCTGACTCAGGAGGAATAGTAGAGGATTTTGATTTTATATTCCCCTGATCGGGAATTGGTTTTCCTCCAAAATGATATATAGAAATGAACCAGGAAAAGGATAAATTTTATTAAAGGTGACTCTCTAGGGACATTAATAACATTAATAACAAAGCACAGGCACCATTAATGACAGGTGAGGGAGAGGTGGCTGAGAGAAGTGAGAGGAATGGATTTGCCTGCTGTTACTGACCACATCTTCCCTGCTGCAGAAAATCTACAATAATAGGTAAGCCCTCAAAGCACCATCCCTTTCTGTAGTCATTTAGTTTACAGTTATTATTTTTATAAGCACTAGAAGTTTCATGTTATCACTTCTTAAGGGAAAAATCCTATTACTACTCACTTGAAAATCATCTGTCTACTTTAGCCCTCATTAAAGGGTTTGCATTTAGAGCCAATCTCAAGATTGATCACCTATCTTAAATTCAAAGAAAATTATATGTATTCGCATCGTTGTTTTGAATGCATGTTAGTGTGATTTATAATACTATAATGTAATATTATAAAGACCTAGAGCTAGAAAGCCAAAAAGGAAGACCATGTGCAGTATATCTTAAACTGAAAGAGCTCTAGATAAAATTCAAGCTTTGAGTCGCAATATAAAAAGACTCTATAGGCAAAATGTGGAAAGA
Source organism: Tenrec ecaudatus (assembly GCF_050624435.1). Classification (NCBI taxonomy): domain Eukaryota; kingdom Metazoa; phylum Chordata; class Mammalia; order Afrosoricida; family Tenrecidae; genus Tenrec; species Tenrec ecaudatus. The sequence goes on along the minus strand of NC_134541.1, from coordinate 121,214,535 downwards.
TGCAGGAAGCAGCAAAAGAAGATGGCAAGAATACATCAAAAAATTAGTCGATATGCAGCCATTACAAGGGGTAGGATATAATCCAGAACCAATAGTACTGAAGGAAGAAAGCAACACTGAAAGCATTAGCCAAAAACAAGGGTATGGGAATTAAGAAATACTCATGGAAGTGTTTCAACAAGCTCATGAAGCATTGGAAGCGCTTGCTCATCTATGCCAAGAAATTTGGAAGACAGCTGCTTGACCAACTGACTGTGAGAGATCCATACTGGTACCTGTTCCGAAGAAAGTTCCCGCAACAGAATGCTCAAATTATAGGGCAATATCATTTATATCATACAAAAGTGAAATTTTGCTGAAGATAACCAACTGGTTCCAATAGTACATTGACGGGGAGCTGCCAGAAATTCAGGCCAAATTCAGAGAAGGACATGGAACAAGGAATATTATTCCTGATGTGAGAACACCAAGAGAGGTGTGCTTCATGGTTGTATCCTCTAGCGAATCATCTGAAAAGCTGGATTCTGTGAAGAATGTGGCATCAGGATTGGAGGAAGCCTTATAACAACCTGAGTGAAGCAGATGGCACAGCCTTACTTGCTGACAGTGAGGAGGACTCGAAGCCCTTGCTGATGAAGATCGAGGATTGCAGCCTTCAGCATGACTGATAACACAATGTGAAGAAGGCCAACATCCTCACCACTGAAATAATGGGTCACATCACGATAAACAGAGAAACCGTTGAACTTGTCAAGGATTTTGTCCTGCTTGATCCACAATCAAGGCTCATGGAAACAACAATCAAGACATCAAAAGATCAAAATATGAGCTGCATTAGGTACATCTGCTACACAAGCTCTCTTTAGATATTAAAAAGCAATCATATTACTTTGAGGACTAAGGTGCACCTGACTCAAGCCATGGTATTTTCAATCACCTCATATGCATGTGAAATTTGGGCAGTGAATAAAGAAGATTGGAAAAGATGGATGCATTGGAATTGTGGTATTTGGGGAGAATACCAAGTACTATAGACTGCTAAAAGGCAAAGAAGGTGAGACTTCGCCATATTTTAGGCACGTTGCCAGGAGGAACTTGTCCCCAAAGAAGGACACTTTGATAAAGTAGAGACAGCGAAGGCGACTAAGGTCCTAGGATTGGACTGGCCCTAAAGATGGATTGACACCATGGCTGCAACAATGGGCTCAAATATAGGAATAATTGTGAGGATGCACATAGGATCGCTATGATCAGAATTGACTAATCTGCATCTAAAAACAGCAATACATGAGTTTTGTGATTTAAATTGTTAGGTGATAACCAGTCATCGCAAGCATTAGCATTCTTCTCACTTTGCATCTATGGAAACTGACAGTTAAATACTTTATTCAAAATGCCTAATAACAAGGGCCTTGGTGGTGTAGCAAGTTATTCATTGGGCTGCTAACTACCAGGTCAGCAGTTCAAAACCGCCAGCCACCCTCTTCAGGAGAAAGATGAGGCTTTCTACTCCCTTAAAGACTTACTGTCTCAGAAACCCAGAGGGCCAATTCTACTCTGTCCTATAGGATCTCCATGACTCCAAATGACTCGATGACAGTGAATGAGCAGGAAACTAAATTCAGTTTTATTTGTTTTTCATTTTGTTTCACTCTGAAATATAGACTTTTATTTGGCACAGGCAACACCACACTGAATTAGAATTTCTAACTATTCTCTCAATAAAATAACAGCTAAAGTAGACTGATTAACCATGTGTTTGCCCGTGTTATATACACTATTACATCCTTTCAAAGCTAAATAGTTAAAGGCTGAAATTATTGTGAGTTATGTAGCATTACTACCCTACTATAAAAAGATTTTTAAATCAATAGTAAAATAACCAAATTTAATGATGAGGATAAAAGAAAAATATCATGAATATGCAATTTATGGAGCATGATGCACAAATTCAATGACATTAATAACCAAAGGCATTTAGGGAGATATAAGTACCTTTCACTTTTGTGCTTGACTCTCCGGAAAAACAGAGATATTAAACTAATCAGAGATATTAAACTCACAAATACTCAGCATGGAAAGGTGTACTGAAATAAACCTCCACATAAACTCTCCATGGGAATATAAGTTGGCACAATGATTCTGAAAATCAATGTAGTCGTGTGGGCCAAAAAGACTTTCTTAAAAGTTAATTCCAAGTACTTTTGAATTTACATTTGTAATTCAACATCTCAGTAATGCCTGAAAACACAATACGTCCTAAACTAGGTCTGGCAATTAAACTCATATTATTGTAAGCAAAAACTATCCAAGGAACATGAGACCCACAAAACTGGGTTTAAAAATTATGATAGACCAACTTTTCTAAATGGATACAAAGCCTGCCGGTCTCCCGTGTCTGCCCCTGGATTAACAATAGCAGTTCCCATCCCTCCCTCCCTATCCTTGAGTAAACAGCCTGGCAAGCATACAAATGATAAAATCAGAAAACTTCATTTTGAATAATATAGAAAGAAGAATCCACATAACCTATAGCCTCTCATTCAATCTTGGCTAGAAAAAATGTAATGGACTTTTAACTTATAAACCCTAATTGATAACTAAACTAATTATCAATCACCTAGCAGGTTTATTTCTATAAAACCAGATAAATTTCAATTTTCCATGTGTAAGAAGTGGTAAGGAAGAGTTCTGGGGACAGGGGAGATTTATTGCAGCTGTCAGAAGAAAACTTTCCAAATGTCCCTGCAACCGTATGGAACAAGGGACAACTGCCCCCCATGAGTTTCCTAGACATTTATTCTTTTCTTTTTAAAATCATTTTTATTAAAGAAAATGATTAGGGCAAAGAATGTACAGATGTGCTTCATACAATTGATGTATGTATATGCATGGATTTTGATAAGAGTTGTATGAGCCCCTAATAAAAATGTTTAAAATAAATATATAGAATCATTTTATTTGGGGGGCGGGCGTTCTTACAAATCTTATAACAATCCATCATGATCGGGTACACAGTCAAGGCTCATGGTAGCAACACTCAAGAGATCAAAGACCTCTTGATTGTTACTTTCCTGAGCCTGGACTGTGGGACCCAAGCAAGACCAAATCCTTGGCCACTTCAGCCTTTTCTTCAACTATCATGATGTTACCTATTAGTCCAGCTGTGAGAATTTTGGTTTTCTTCACATTGAGTTGTAACCCAGTCTGAAGGCTGCAGTCCTTGAGCTTCATCAGCACGCACTTTAAGTCCTCCTCACTTTCAGCAAAGCAAGGTTGTGTCATCTGCAAAACATAGGCTGTGAATCAGCCGTCCTTCGATCTTGATGCCACATTCTTCCTCATGTAAACCAAATTTTCGCAGCTATAGGTTGAATAAGTATGGTTTCACACCTCTCCCGATTTTACACCATGCAGTGTTTCCTTTTTCCATTCACACGACTGTATCTCTTGATCCATATACAAGTTCCCGGTGAGCACAATGAAGTGTCCTAGAATTCCCATTCTTCTCAAAGGTCCATAGTGCGTTGTGATCCACACAGTGGAATGCCTTGGCATATTCCATAAAACACCCGTAGACATCTTTCTGGTATTCTCCGGTACTCTCTCCCTCTCTGTTACTGAGTTGATGCTGACTCATAGCTTCCCTGTGGACAGATCAGAACTGCCCATGTGTTTCTGAAACTGCCTCTCTTTACTGGAGTAGGAAGCCTTGTCTTTCTTCCCTGGAGCGCCTGGTGGTTCTGAACTGCAGACCTTTCTGAGCAGCCCAGGGCATCAGGCCCTGTTTCAGCACTATACGCAGAAAGGGAACATAAATCAAGACACGAGCATGTAGTGTCCTGCTGAGAGTATTTGGTCTGCATAGTAAATGTTCACGGGTTCTGAAAAACTCATCTGCATGCAACCTTGGGTTGAAAATCAAGAAAAGGTGTCCTGCGACGGAAGCCAATGGAAGGAAATGTCAAATAAATTACCTCAGGTTTACACTGCAATTGTTCTTTACCAAGCCTTAACTACTAGCAGATAAGGGCCTCTCGAAAATCCAATCAGGTAAAAAGAGGCTCTATGCAACCGATTTGAGATAAATCATCCCCCAATTACTTGCCTGTCAAGAGATTATGGGTTTGGTGGTGACTGACAAAGGAAATTCAAGGCTAAGGCTTTTCCAGTGTTGTTTGACACTCTCTGAGACTCAGATATTTCTGGTGGGTGCAAAGGACTTGGGCTACTAGTAAGGTATTGTTTATTCTGATATATATATACATATATATATATATACGTTTCCAAAGTTATTCAGCAATGTCTTAAGAAAGGTGGAACTAAAGCAGCCGCTATTTGTAGATGCCCTGTGACAGGACCAACCTTATGCTATGTGCTTTGAAAAATCTCCACAAACCTACACAATGCCAACCAGTAGTGAATAAGATAGAGCCCTGACAAGATCCCGTTTTCAAAGCCAAGGCACCCCAGATGCTGGGGACGTAGGCTGCTGGAGACTTGTCGTCCTCTCACTAGAAACTTCCCTCCATTATGAGGTTATCAACCGGGTTAGGAGACCACCTTTTGCCATTGATTGATTGATGGATGCAAGGATTCAAAGGTTTAGCGCTCTCTCTCTCTCTCTCTCTCTCTCTCTCTCTCTCTCTCTCTCTCTCTCTCTCTCTCTCTCTCTCTCTCTCTCAATTTGGGACAATTCTCAAGGGCTATTCCAGCTACAATAGGATTAGCTGAAACCTCAACTGCAGTCACATAACAGGTCAGCTTATCCTTTTGCCTAAGTGCGCAACTTTCACATCCTTAAGAGTGTGCCTCCCCAGTAAGCATTCTGCTCACAACTCTCTAAGAATTTGTTTCCAAGGATCCAATCTAAGTAATACTCAAATTGCCATAACTCAAATGACCCCAAAAAAATCTTCAGAGGATATTACCAACATGCCTATGACCGCAAGGGAGGGTGGTGCTCTGATTTAAAATAGAGAATGCTTCATTCCAAAACTATATTGTTCCCAGATGAAATTGCCTCAAATCGCACCTTCATATGTTTTTCAATTCCTGAAAGAGCATCCTGAGGTTAGGTGGGAGAATTCTTGCCTCGGAGATGGTTTACATGCCCTCATTATGGAAATCAGTCCAAATTTGATTAATCGATCTGTCTAGACTATATAGGTCTACCTCTGGGTTAGGCTGGGGTCCATAGAGAAACAGAACCAGGGACGCTCATGAATAAGAAAGAACTTTATACAAAGAAGTGATTTTATATCAAGATAGCATTCTAGCCTAATCTAACTCAAGTCCATGGTTATCAACAGTAATAATAATAATGATATTGAATGACACGCTAAGCAGATATTGTCTTGTCATTTCCTTCTATTAACTCATTCACTCCCCATGAACGCTTTTATTCAGTGTGACATTTTCAGATGAGTAAAATGAGGTCTCTAGATATGTTATCTAGAAAACAAAGTGAAAAACAGTGAGTGCAGAGGTCATTTTCTGTTTGACAGATCTATCTGTTTCTTCTTGGTTTATGAAAGGTCTTTTAATATTAAGAATATTAATATTTTGTGTAAAATAAATATTAAAAACCAAGAATATTTGGGTTGGTTTTTATTTGTTTGTTTGTTTGACTTTTGGCTTCCTGTTGTTCCTCTGCTTCATTGAACTCCAAGTTTAGGAGTTAATGACCTGGGTGGTGCAAGTTTTCAAGTACGTAACTACTGGTCAAAAGATTGGTGGTTCAAATACACCCGGAGGCATCATGAAAGACAGACCTGCTGCTGAAAGATCACAACAATGAAAATCCTCGGGAGAAAGTCTGATTTGCACACATGGGTTTGGTCATGAGTTAAAATGATCTTCATAGCAACTAATAACAAGCCATATTTTTATTCATTTATTTTTAAAATAGCCATGTTTGCTTATTTATTCTTACCATAGTTATGTTTACTTACTTATTTTTAACCCAGCAATATATGTCTGTCTTTTTTCCTTGTGAATCTTAGGTTCACAGTCTTGTTTGGCCAGAAAATCAGTCCTTAATTTAAAAAGTTGAAAACTAAAAACAAAACAGAAAAGTGAGTGAAGGGAGGCATCAGACAGTGTAAGACATAACAAAATAATAATAATTTATAAATTATCAAGAATGTGTGAGGGAGGAAGAGTGGGGAGGGAAAGGGAAAATGAGGAGCTGATACCAAGAGCTCAAGTAGAAAGCAGATGTTTTGAGAATGATGATGGCAATAAATGTACAAATGTGCTTGACGCAATGAATGGATGGATTGTGATAAGAGATGTATGAACCCCCAATAAAATGATTTAAAAAGGGAAAAAAAACACTTCCCAAAGCTTTTCATCTAATATTTATTTCCCTTAATACATACAAACATGCCAAGACCCAGTGCTATCATTGAAGATGATTTTACAGATGAGGAGACTAGGGCTCAGAAAGATTATGTAACCTTCCAAAGGGCACACATTCAAGACATTGCAAGGCAATCATCTGAAACCAAGGATTCCCACACAGAGCTCCTGCTTTTGACCACCAGTCTCACTCTGCTATCAGCCTGAGTCAGATGCCAAACACTCCTTATAAAGTGTCTTCAATTTTCTACACCCACTAAGCAAAAATAGCTTCGCAATTGAGTAACAATGCAAAAACGGGAGCCAACATTGGTTAAAGCATAGGCTCAGTATGCCTTACAGGGAGGCTACAGCTTGGCATGTAACAGCTAGAAAAGTAACTGTAGATGGCAGTGGAGAGAGAAAGGACAGTGATGGGCTTTGGAGTAGCAATGCCCACAGTAAAGGTAGCACACGTTCTAAAATTTAAAAACCTGGGGAAATGGGCATTCTTCCTCTGGCTAAGCATGGGACCAAGTGGAGGTGACTTAACCTCTCTGAGCTCTTACTCTCTCATCTCTAAAATAGATATAACAAGATCTGTCTCTCAAGGATGTTGCTAAGATCTTCCAAGGGATGTCTGTCATGCATCTGGTCACATGGATGATCGGGAAATGCACTTTTCTTTTCCATTAGTGCAAACCCTGAGCTAAACCCAAGAGAAGACAGTTAACGTTGACAACCATCCTTTTCACAGGGGGAGGAAGCATAATTCAGAATCCAAAAAAGCACGGGGTCCTCTAAGCCCAATCTCCACACTGTGCAGGACTCTAGGTATAAGAATAGTTAATATATACACCGTGCTTGGTAGCATGCCAACATATATAACTTTGACAATAATGTAAGTACTAATATTATTGATATTTTATAATTCATGAAACTGAATCAGAGACTGATAAATAACTTGCTTAGGATACATAGTCATAAATGACAGCTATGATGGGAAGCCAGGTAGTTGGGTTCCAAGATACCTTAGATGACACTAATGTTTCATGCCTGACTACTTACTTAAATGTTGGCAGTTCAAACCCAACCAGCAATGCCACATAACAAGTCTAGTGATTTGCTTTCTTAAAGATTACAGCAACAGGCTTTTAGTTTTGCTGTTTTTGTCTTTGGTTTTAAGTGTTTTTAGGGGTTTGGGTTTGGGTTTGGGCTTAGTCTAGTTCAAGCATGCATGGTCATACCCACCATATCAGTTTGTACTATCCTGCATGAGGAGCCCTGGTGGTGTAGTTGCCATACTTTGGACTGTGATCCACATAGTCATCAGTTCGAAACCAACAGCAGCTCCCAAGGATAAAGACTGGGCTTTCTACTCCCATAAACACTTACAGGTTTGCAAACCCATAGGAGGTCACTATGAATCAGAATTAACTCAATGGCAGTGAATTTTTTTGTTCATATTATACTACACAATACCATATCACAATATGCAAAAGGATTTTTTAAAAGAAAGTGGAATTCAAAGATAATGGAATTTTTCCATGAACTTTTGGAAGTTCTGCATAGTATGTGCCTATCCAAAAGCTAAAACAAAGACTTGTGATTAGTTCAGAGGAATCTGTAGGGTGAATTAGAAAAAGCTGGCCTGAAGGATAAACAAAGGATGAACGTTGGTGTTGGAATCCCCAGGACCTCAAACAAATATTATTGGACAGTCAAGTTTCCTGTTAAGACCCTGACAGCTTCATTTCCTTTCTTTATACTAATGTCCCCTTCTTCTAAAAGCCTCCTATGGAGTAGATTCAGCATTCTTTTTTGTTTTGTTTTGCTTTGTTTGTTTGTTTTTGTTTTTATTAAATAATTGTGGGGGCTCATACAACTCTTATCACAATCAATTCATACATCCATCATGTCAAGCACATTTGTACATTTGTTGCCATCATCATTCTCAAAACATTTGCTTTCTTCTTGAGCCTTTGATGTCAGCTCCTCATTTTGCCCCCTCCCTCCCTGCTGCCCCCTCCTTCATGAACCCTTGATAATTTATAAATTATTTTTTTAAACATTTTATTAGGGACTCACACAACTCTTATCACAATCCATGCATATACATCCATCAATTGTATAAAGCACATCTGTACATTCGATAATTTATAAATTATTATTTCATCATATCTTACACTGTCCAATGTCTCCCTTCACCCACTTTTCTGTTGTCCATCCCCCAAGGAGGAGGTTATATGTAGATCCTTGTAATTGGTTCGCCGTTTCTACCCCACCTTCCCACTAACCTCCTGGTATCGCCACTCCACCACTGGTCCTAAAGGGATAATATATGTCCTGTATTCCCTGTTTCCAGTTCCTATCTGTACCAGTGTACATGCTCTGGTCTAGCCAGATTTGTAAGGTAAATTTGGGATCATGATAGTGGGGGGGGGGAGCATTTAAGAACTAGAGAAAAGTTGTATGTTTCATCGTTGCTACCTTACACCCTAACTGGCTCATGTCCTCCCCAAGACCCTTCTGTAAGGTGATGTCCAATTGCCTACAGATGGGCTTTGGGTCTCCACTTTGCACTTACCCTCATTTACAATTATATGATTTTTTGTTCTTTGATGCCTGATACCTGATCCCTTCGACATCTCATAGTCCACAGGCTGGTGTGCTTCTTCCATGTGGGCTTGATTGCTTCTCAGCTAGACGGCCGCTTGCTTAACTTCAAAACTTTAACACCCCAGACACTATATCTTTTGATAGCCAGTTACCATCAGATTTCTTCACCACATTTGCTTATGCACACATTTGTCTTCAGTGATCGTATCAGGAAGGTGAGCACCCGCTGATACGATTTTTTTGTTCTTTGATGCCTGATACCTGGTCCCTTCTACATGGTGTGGTCACACAGGCTTATGTGCTTCTTCCATGTGGACTTTGTTGCTTCTGAGCTAGATGGCTGCTTGTTTACCTGCAAGCCTTTAAGACTCCAGATGCTATATCTTTTGATAGCTTTTAAATCATTGTATTGGAAGCTCATACAACTCTTATCATAATCCATACATCCATCAATTGTGTCAAGCACATTTGTACATTTGTTGCCCTCATCATTCTCAAAACATTTGCTTTCTGCTTAAGCTGTTGGTACCAGCTCCTCAATCCCCCTTCCCCCCCCAATGAACTCTTGATAATTTATAAATCATTATTATTATGGTCATGTCTTACACTCTGACATCTCCCTTCACCCACTTTTCTGTTGTCCATCCCCCAGGGAGGGGGTTATATGTAGATCCTTGTAATCGGTTCCCCCTTTGGATGGAAGGTGGGGATTCAGCATTCTTATCAATAAATTTTGGATGCACACCCATAAATCCACTCTAGCTAATTTAATCCAAAAGGAGTTTATTGGGAATATTTATGAGAAATCTCCAGGAGTTGAAGGAAACGCTGAATCTCCAGAGCAATGTAAATTGGAACCATTCTGGGCAGCTGGGTAGTAAGAACTAATGACCCAACCACCAAATCCAATCATTGGACACCATTATGTTACTGTCCAGAACGTGTCTGACAGTTTATCGTACTGTGGTGCTCTGGGTGTAGCTGTGATGCAGGAAACTATGTCACCAGCATTTCAAATCCCAACAGAGTTACCCAAAGTGAACACGTTTTGGTAGCGTTTCCAGACAAAGAACGGGCTACAGAAAAACAATAAGCTGCCCTGTTCTGTAAAAACCATCACTAAAAACTTTATGAATAGCTGCAGATTATGGTCAGATACTGAAATTTCACAAATAGCAGCAGAATAGTGTCATCTTTGTCCTAGAAGATTGCTCCTCAGGTCAGAAGGAAGTCAAAGCATGGTGTCTCAAAGTCGAGTCGAGCATACTGATGGATGAAATAAAGCTTTAGGGACTTTCATTTGCTGATGAGAAGAAACAGCTTCAAATATTATTAATAATCAGAACTTGGCATTTATGAAGTTTGAATATGGAAACATTAGAAGTTATAAAAATGAAATTAAACTCATAAGTATAGCTATGCTAGGCATTAGTGAGCTGAAATGGGCTGGTATTGGCCACTGTCAATCAGAAAATCATATGGTTTACTGTGTTGGAGCTGACAGATTGAAGGGCAATGGCATATCATTCATCAAAAGGACATTAGAAAAACTATCTTGAAATATGATTCTGTCTGTGATAGGATAATAGCTATGCATACACAAGGAGATTCAGCTAACACAACTATTATTCAGAGTTAAATATCAACCGCTAAAGATAGCGATGAAGAAATTGAAAAATTCTATCAATTTCTTTCAGTCTGAAATTAATCAAGCAATCAAGATACTTTGATAATTATTGACAATGACAATGCAAATGTTGGAAACAAAGAGGAATGAACAGTGGTTCAAAAATACAGCCCTAGTGACAGAAATGAAGTGGGAGTTTATGTGACATAGTTTAGCAAGACCAAAACTTCTTCACTTGTTCAATAACATAAACAACAACTGTACAAGTAGACCAACAGATGAAATGCATAGAAATCAAATTGACTACACCTCTGGGAAGAGGCAATGGAGAAGCTCAATATCAGCAACCAAAATGAAGCCAAAAGGTGATTGTGAAACAAGTCACCAATTATATAACATGTAGATTCAAGTTGAAGTTCATAGATCCACATGAGCCAAAATACAACCCTGAGTATATCCCATCTTGAGTATATATTTTATAATTTCTTTATACTAAGTACTACACTTGCTATTTTAAAAATCATTTTATTGGGGCTTCCTACAACTCTTATCACCATACATACATACATACATACATACATACATACATACATACATTGTGCTGAGCATATTTGTACATTTGTTGCCATCACCATTTTCAAAACATTTTCTTTCTACTTGAGCCCTTGGTATCAGCTTCTCATTTTTCCCCTCCCTTCCATAGCCTGCCTCCCTTACGAGCCCTTGATAATTTATAAATTATTATTATTTTAATATCTTACACTGACCAATGTTTCACTTCTATCCTCCTGGGAGGGGGTTATAGGTAGAGCATTATGATCAGTTCCCCTTTCTCCCCCCATCTTCCCCATACCCTCCTGGTAGTGCTACTCTCTATATTGGTACAGAAGGGGTTAGCTGTCCTGGATTCCCTGTGTTTCCAGCTGTTATCTGTACTCATGTACATGCTCTTGTCTAGCCAGATTTGTAAGGTAGAATTGAGGTCATGGGGGGGGTAGTATTAAAGAACCAGAGGAAAGTTGTATGTTTCATAGGTTCTAACTGCCTCATATCCTACCCGTAACCCTTCTCTAAGAGGATGTCCAATTACCTACAGATGGGCTTTGGGACTCCACTCTTCACTCCTCCTCATTCACAATGATATGATTTTTTGTTCTGAGACTTTGATGCCCGATACCTGATCCTATCAACACCTCATGATCACATAGGCTGGTGTGCTTCTTCCATGTTGGCTTTGGTGCTTCTCAGCTAGATAGCCACTTGTTTATCTTGAAGCCGTTAAGACCCCAGACACTATATCTTTTGATAGCTGGGTACCATAATCTTTCTTCACATTTGCTTATGCACCCATTTTGTCTTCAGCGATCATGTCGGAAGGTGAGCATCCCAGAATGCTGGATTATTAGAAAAAAGTGTTCTTGTGTTGAGGGAGTACTTGAATAGAAGTCTAATGCCCATCTGTTACCTTAATATTAACATATAAATATATGTACATAGCTCTATTTCCTCATCATCATATATATTTACATATATACATGCCTGTATTTAGACCTCTATAATTCTTTGCCTCCTAGTTCTTTCCTCTGTTTCCTTTTACTTTCCTCTTGTCCCACCATCATGTTCAGCCTTCAATTGGATTTCATTATTTCCTCTAGGTTACATTGCCCTTGATCAAGCACTACCAAGCCTACTATACCCTCCTTGCCATCGATTTTAGATCACTGTTGTTCCCTTATCCCTGAGTTTGTTAACGCCCACTTACTTTCCCGTGCCTGCCCATCTCCTATGCCCACACCCAACCATTGGTCCTGTTGTTTTCTCCTCTGATTTTTTTATCCCACTTATCTTATCTAGATAGACATGCATAGAAAATAATATGCACAAAAACAAGACAGAGAAAAAAACCAAAGTAACAAAAGAAAACAAAACAACAACCAAAATAAAACAACGACAAAAAAAGAAAAGCTTATAAATAGTTCAAAGACTGTTTGCTGACCTTTATGAGTGTTTTCCAGTTGAGTCTGATGGGGTTCCACACCTTGGCCCCACAGTCTATTTTTGGTATTCCCCGGGGGACTCCATTGCTCTGCTCCCCTTGCTGTTCTGTTGCATGCTCTTAGTGTTTCGCCTCAGTATGGTGGTGTCAGATTGGGCACAATTCCCACACTGTCTCCAGTGTTGTCCACCGTAGTATTATGGGTCAATGGGAGACATCCTGTCTCATGGTGGGGCTGACCCTATGGTCCTCTCTATGCATTGGCTGCTCTCAGCAGGAATATCGTCCTCAGGGCTTGGTGGGCCAGGATGTGCTCTACTCCCCCTTTGTTTACTCCTGTGTGCTCTGATCAGATATGTCCCTCTCCCTGAGCTGTAGCTTCAGTGCTGTCCTATGAAGTGAATTCTTCTATGGAGAGGGGGATTTGTCCATGTAGTTGGGATTGGGGCCAGCCCCTCAGACCTCTCTATTGGTTCCCTGCTTCATGCCGTACGTTGCATTCACATCTTGGAGCACCAGGTTGAAGTCTGGTCCCTCGTTCCCATGGAGATATAAACAACATTAGTGCTTTATTCTCCTGGCTACCCATGTCTCTATTTCCCCCCTCCTTTTTTGTTGGCTACCATATGTATCCCTGGATTTAGTCAGGCCCCTGCCATACTACCTGGACCTCACCCCAGGAATGTATATTTGCATACTTTTTAACAATAATCTTTTTTGTCATTTCTATCCTCACCCCCACCCCGGCCCAAAACTAATTTAGTCTAACCCAAGCCATTCAGTGCAATACCCTGCCCCCTGGGACTGCTCATGCCTCACCTACTGCCCACAGGGCTATCTTGATAAAAAGGATCGGCTACGCTACCTCCTCGGAACACTCTGCCTCTTAAAAGGTATGAACACACCCCCTCCATAGCCACTTAGCCCCTCACTGGTGAAGAAATTCTGTTTCCCAAATTACAAGACCTTGGGTCTGTTAGCACTCACTGCCCTATCCTGCCCACTTGCCTCTAGCCCCAAGTCTGCCTAAACCTATTCATGATACCCCGAACACCCAATAGGCAGAGACACCACCCATCAGCACTGCTTGCAGTTACCCAACTGATCTCTGGGCTGCACATTCGTGAATTCTCCCAGGGCAGAGTTAAGAACACCAGATTCCTTTTGTTTTTTCCCCCTTCCCTTGCTTAAAATAAAATCATGTACTATTTTTCTAATACCTTTACAAATAGTACTATCCTTTCTTTCATTCTTTTTAACAAAAGTATTTTTACCATTTCTATAATTCTTAAATTAGCAATACCTTCATCTCCCAGAAAGTACCTCATTTAGACCATGCAGGCCATTTAGAGAAATAGTCTGCCCCCCTAGGAATGCTTTGCCTAGCCTCTTTCCCCCAAGACCAGTGGTTCTCAACCTTCCTAATGCCGGGACCCTTTAACACAATTCGTGTTGTGGTGCCCCCCCACCAACCATAAAATTATTTTTGTTGCTAATTCATAACTGTAATTTTGCTACTGTAATGAATCAGGTGCCCTGTGAAAGGGTCGTTCAATCCCCAAAGGGGTTGCAACCCACAGGTTGAGAACCCCTGCCCTAGACCACCCCAATAAAAGATACATCTTTCTGCTACCTTTTCTGAACCCTTCTCCTTCTTGAAAGGTGTGTGCCCTACCTCCTCCACACCCACTCAGCTCCACACTCCCCTGAGAAACTTCTCCATACTTTGCTATCCCCCAAGTTCCTCTCCTCCAGGCCACTGACAAACTGAAACATATTCCATTTGGGCCCACGAAGTTGTCCGTCACCTACAGGCACTGTCTAAAGCTTCTCAACTGGCCACTGCCCCTTGTGCTTCCAACCCAATGTCTAAACCCATTTGGCTTCCCATCCTTCACGGAAGCACACCTTTCTCTCACCCACGCTGCTTCAATGTTCCAGAGCAGAGATTGGACCCCAAACAAAGACCGTGTTAGGCCGGGTTGACTAGAGAAACAAATCCAGAGACACTCATATATGTGTAAGAAAGAGCTTATATCAAGAGCTCATTATTTATCAAGAAAACATCCCAGCCAAGTCCAACTCAAGTCCATATGACCCATATTAGTCTGTAAGTCTGATGCTAATCCCACTTGAGACTCATGAAGCCACATACAATGATGCAGAATGCAGGAACATCACTGGCCGACTGGGTGCAAAGTCTTGTGGATCCAGTGGTGGTGGCCACATGTCCAGGGCTCTCACAGGTCTCAGCATGGCTAGTTAATAGGAAGGTGAAGGCAGAAAGAGAGAGTTGCCCACCTCCAGAGAGCCCTTTATCTCAGTGGCACCTCCAAATGAGGTCATCAAGCTGTGACCTGATTGAAGGCTAACCTCCATCCATATCTTCTTACAGGTGCCATGTTGACACAAAAAAAGAACCATCACAGACACCAACATATATGTGTGTGTGTGCACGTGGGTGTATAAGTGTGTGTGTGTGTGTGTGTGTGTGTGTGTGTGAGACCAAGTGGTCAACAAATACTCAAAAGCATAGATGAGAGGTTGGGAAGTGGTGGGATGAAGTCAACGGGAACAAAATGGCTAGAATGGACATAATGAGACTGTGGACACAATGCAAAGAATGTAACTATTGTCAGTGAACAACAGGTGTTGGAGTTGTTGAATGGAAACCTATTTGGCTGTGTTCGATCGATTGAAGAGACAGTATCATTTGAATAAAAGGTGCTGTGGATATTTCTGATGGCTAGTTGTTGTCAAATTTACTTGGTATTGCAGTTTGGCAACGAGGCCTCCCTTCCGAGTCTGCACCTAGCCCCGCCTAGTGTGGCAGTCTGAAGATACAGGCTTGGGGATGAGCCATAATAAATGTGTAAGCTAAGCTAATACTGGGAGGGTGTTTTTATTCTCTCTCTTCTTGCTGCATCTGTCCCACTTGTCCCCTGTTGCCTGCTGCCTGTCACCCACTACCACCTACTGCTGTCACCATTGTCCAGCCTTGCCCTTCTGCTTCCTACTCCTAGGCTCTTTGGCTTGGCAGCCACATGAGTCAAGATTAATCTTTTTCCCCAGCATCTGACCCAAGGGCATGAACTGACCTGGCTTAGCCCTCTCTATGGCTTGATATAAATTCCTTTTAAAATATAAATGTGTGTGTGTGTGTGTTCTGGTTTTATGTCTCTAGAAAAGTCAGCCTAATACATTTGGTACCAGGCAGAAGTGGTTCAAGAGAAACAAATTATAAAGATATATATATTTTTCAATTTGGTGCTCAATTCTGATTAGTCCGAACAGCACTTAGAATGCTGTCTCTCTCTGTGTTGCTTCAAGTAAGCTTTCTACTATTAGTAAAGACGTGCTGTTATTGCACGAGGTGGCAATGGTCCTAAACAAAATGTCACCGCCTATAGATAAAATGTTTGTGAGAAGTGGAGCGGGGGGTAATAACGTGTTGGATATTTTTCAGCAATGTTGTCAGGGTGATGCAGCTAACAAAGCTGAGTGCCGGGCACAGTACAAGAAATCAATACGCTCAGAGCATCCTAGGCATGCCCCAAGTGCTATAACAATACTACAGAGCCTCCACTTGTGACTAAGACATGGCAAAATATTAATAATAATATAAATTATCAAGGGTTCGTGAGGAAGGGGGAGTGGGGAGGGAGGTGGAAAATGGGGAGCTGATACCAAGGGTTTAAGTGGAGAGCAAATTATCTGAGAATGATGAGGGCAACGAATGTACAAATATGCTTGACACAATTGATGTATGCGTGGATGGTGGTAATAGTTGTATGCGCCCCCAATAAAATGATCTAAAAGAAGTCTTATCTCTGCAAGTACCAGACTGATATTGCCTAAACCTAGAGTCTTCTCATAGGAGTACCTGAATGACAGGCTCTTAAAGTCTCAATGTAGAACCGGATCGATGGCACCTAAAAAGAGCGCCGTTAGCAAGACTGAAGTTCCTGGGTGGTGCAAACTGTTAACATTCCGGATGTTAGCCTACAAGCTGGACGTTTGCGTCGATCCAAAGGGCACCTTGGAAGAAAAGTCTGGCAATCTTATTCCACCCAACAAAATCAGCCTCTGCAAACATGATGAAGACCAGTGCTCCGCTGACACGTGGAGGGGCATCATGAGTCGGGGCGGTCTTCACGGCAACTGTGTTCCTTTTCCTGTTGTTGTTGTTGTTGTTGTACTGGCAATCCTGGCGAACGCTTATAGACACTGAAAAACACTGCTAAAGAAACAGAGCTCGTCACCTCTACAATAGGGAGTTTCTATAAGAAAGTGTGGTCAAAATATCAGCCTTCGCTCAAATTCAACCGCAGGATGGCGCTTTTAAGACACATCCACACGGTCATAGACGCCTCCCCTTGTAACATACTATAAAGCAGGGAGCACGTAAATGTGCCCCAACAAGGGAACCCGTGCGACTGATGCACATTTCTCGTAGCATGTAAGGTGTTATCTCTATAAATACAGTGCGTTTTGCTTTAATAAAAAATGAATTTTCCAGAAAAAAAAATCTCAATGTAGAAAGGTATCTGATATTGAAAGGATGGCATTGATGGGAAACTGGAACCATGAAACTTGGGGTAGGGACATATGGGATAGCTGAGCCCCTAGATTTCATTAATCCGCCTCACCCATGAGCAATACCCCTCCCATCTGAAGAGGATGATACACTATCTGTAAAGCCATTGTCGCCTCCATCCACACCTGAGATTATCCCAACTGGTTGTGGTGATATGGTATCTGTAACTGTAGCTGAGGTGTTACCTGAGGCAGGTTCTTTAAAAATACATATTGTTGTGAATTCCCAGGAAATATGCTTACCGCCCATTATTGCTTCTATGCCTATAATTAGACCTAAGTCACATCAAGTCCCCAGGGGTGACGCCCAAATGGTGACCCAGATAGAGAGGTACTGTACTCCTAACGACCTTCTAGTTTTCTAATCTGCACAGACAGAAACTTGGAGAACATGTTCGGGAATAGTTACTATAGATATGGGATAACAGTGCAAAGAATATAAGCCTGGATGAACCTGAGTGTTTTGTTAAGACCCACTGAGTTCAATTTGTTCATTCAGTGTTTCAACTTGAGCATCATATATACTCGTGGAGAAGCCACGTTTTTTTCAGCACATTTTTAATGCAGTTTTGTGGTAAAATTAGGTGCCTCGGTTGATAGTCGGGTTAGCTTATACTCAAGTATCTATGAAAGGTTAGGAAAGGAAATTATAGTTTGTGCTGTTGATTTGCTGAAAGCCTGGGTTGCAAGATTGCCTATAATAAGACCAATTGACATACCACACTTCCCTTGGAGTACTGTAGAAAATCCTTAAAGGGCTTAGGGAACATCTTAGAGTATTAATCAAGATAAACCCATAGACCCACATATGCAGAGGGAATACATTCATGAAGGGCACCCCAGCATTTCTGAAGACTCCTGTGATTGCTGTTTTGTTTTATGCAGGTTTGACAGTGGGAACTGCCCTAATTGAATTAAGACACCTGCCCACAATGGGATTTCTTGTGTCCCCTACCCCATCCCATCCTCACCCCATCCTGTGAGGGCAGAGGCGAAGTAGCAAAACTTAGTGGACAGAGACCAGGTGAGTTTGAGCAGCAGATTCAAAGCAGTATTCAAAAGAGTCCGACAAGGGTGGACGTGGGGTGTTGTCTACTTATTCAAGTTGTCCTTAGGAGTGAGGTAGATGAGAAATCTACTAAATATTTACTTTATCTATACAAGTGGAAGAAATGAAGATCAGGTGAAAGATAGGCTAAATAAGCCCAATGACCAGAATAGAGTCACACCCCCCTCAGTTAATTCCCAGCTTGGACCCAATTTATAGACTCACAACCCTTGAGTGAATAAACCTTCCACACTGCCCAAGATTTATAGTTTGTCTTTATCCCAGTCTTCCCCAGAGGGAAGTTGCTTTTACAAGAGTGAGTGTTCATTAGGGGAAACAAAATAATCAGATGTGTCAGGTATTACTAGACAATGGCCCTGAATGGACACGAGTTCCAGCAGTCCTAAATTGTTTGGAAGGCCTATCAGTCAGAGTGGGATGTATGGAAATCAAGTTATTGATGGAGTCTTCTCTTGGGTTTGTCTCACAATGGGCCCAATGGGTCCCCAGATTCATCCCCAGTGCCAGAATGCATAACTGAAATAGGCATGTGCAACAACAGGCAAAGCCCCCACGCTGGATCCCTGAAATCCAGACGAAGGGTTATTATGATAGGAGAGCCATTCTAGGCTTTCCATTGTCTAGGAAAATAGTAAACCAAAAGCAATACTGCATTCCTGGAGGAATTTTAGAGATTAGCATCGCCATCAAGGGCTTGAAGATGCCTGCCTGCATTCCCATCTCAAGCCCATTCAACGCTCCTATTTGGTCTGACATCTCACAATGACTCTGCAAGACATACAAGAACTGCCCTGAGGGCTTCTGAGATGGTAACTTTTTATAGGAGTAGACACCAATCTTTCTTCCATGGAGAGTTGGTGGTTTAGAACTGCTGACCTTGAAGGTAGCAGTTCAATGTGTAAGCATTAAGGCATATGGTTGCTATGAGTCAGAAACAACTCAATGGCAGTGATTTTGGTTTGTGGTTTTATTTGGCCCATGGGGGAATGAAGATGGATATTGGATAATGACTGTGGGTTTTGTAAACTTAATTAGGTGGTAACTCCCATTGCGCTTGCTGTTCCAGATGTGGTTTCATTGCATGAGCAAAGGAATACTTCTCCGGGTACCTGACTTCCAGCTGGCAAGGGCAACAATACACTGTTCATAGCTTTTCTTCACAGTTATGTCACCTCTCCGGCACTATGCTTAAAAGAGTCCTGGTGGCTATGCCTGGTGGTTATGCCTTCAACTGTTAACCTCATGGTCAGAAGTTAAAATCACCAGCCCCTCCTTGGGAGAAAGATGAGGCTTTCTACTCCTCTTAACAGTTATAGTTTTGGAAAACCACAGGGAGGAGAGGGATAGTTCTACTCTGTCCTATCAGGTCCATAGGGGTCACAATGGCAATGAGTTGAATGAGAATAATCAAGTCACACCCTGATGACACCTCCTTAATGTCATAAGCCTTTCTTGTAAGAGAAACGCAAACAGAGGTTATCTCTCTGCTACTTTACCTCCCTCCTTGCTGGAAATTCCCTAGAACGCTATACCTGCCTAGGGTGGGACCATGTGGACCACTCAACCTTAAGAGCTGCTATTACTCCACAGACCTTTGCATCCACATGACTCCGCACTCACCAGTCGGTGCTACTCTACCTCCTGGTTCACCATTCTGGTTCACTGGCATGAGTCTGAAAAGGGATGCATGAACTAGCATCAGACTTCTGGGACTGCAGTTGGACTGGGCTGGGATGCCTTCTTTTGATATAAGATTACTTGCTGATATCAAGTTCTTATATCAACAAGTGTATATACGAGTGTCACTGGATTTGTTTCTCTAGACAACCTGGCCTAACCACAGCTCAAGATCCACATGAGCACAATGAAGTGTTCTAGAATTCCATTCTTCTCAAGTCTATCCATAGTTTGCTATGCTCCACTCAGTCGAATGCCTTGGCATAGTCAATAAAGCATGAGCAATCATCTTTCTGATATTCTCTGCTTTCAGCCCAACCCCATCTGACACCAGCAATGATATCTCTTGTTCCATGGACTCTTCTGAATCCAGCCTGAATTTTGGGCAGCTCCCTGTTAATGTACTTCTGCACTGTTGCTGAATGGTTTTTGGCAAAATTTTATCTTTATGTGATATTAAGGATATTGTTCTATAATTTGGGCCTTTTGTATGGTCACTTTTCTTTGGAATGGGTACAAATACATAGCTCTTCGATTCAGCTAGTCAAGTAGCTGTCTTCCAAATTTCTTGGCATAAATGAATGAGTACATGCAGTCCTTCATTAGCTTGCTGAAATGTTGCAGTTGGCATCCCATCAATTCTTGGAGCCATATTTTTGACTGATTATTTCAGGGCAGCTTGAACCTCTTTCTTTAGTACCATTGGCTCTTATTCATTTGAAACTTCTTGAAAATATTTAATTTGACTAGTTATTTCAAGTACAGTGATTCCTGTACTTCTTTTTACACTTCCTGCATCTTTCAATATTTTGTCCATAGAATTTTCAATATTGCTTGAATTTTTTCTTTAGCTCTTTCATTTTAAGATCTCCTGAGTGTGTTCTTCCATTTTGGTTTTAAACTCTAGGCATTTTCATATTTTATTATACTTGATTTTGTCCTCTTGAGTTGCCCTTTGACATTTTCTTTTCGGTTCTTTGACTTCATCATTTCTTCCATTTAACTTAGCTCCTCTATGATTAAGAACACGTTTCAGAGTTTCTTCTGATATCCACTTTGATCTCTCTTTCTTTTCTTTTTAATAATCTTTCATTTTCTTCATGTATGCTGTTCTTGATGTAATCCCATAGTTCATCAGGTATTTTGTCATTAGTTTTCAATGTATCTATTCTGTTCTTGAGGTGTTCTTGAAATTCAGGTGGGATATACTCAATGTCCTAATGGTGCTTGCATGGACTTGCTTTAAATTTTCTTTAGCTTCTATTTGAATTTACATATCTTCTCCACAATCAACCCCTACCCTAGTGTTAGTTGCTGATATGGAGCTTCTCCATTGTCTCTTCCCACAGATGTAGTCCATTTGATTTCTGTGTGTTCGTTCCACCTGAAGAAATCCATGTATATAGTTGGCCTTTGTGTTGTTAAAAAAAAAGGTATTTTCCATGATATCTTTGGTCTTGAAATTCTTTCAAGCAATCTCCATATTCATTTCTATTACCTACGCCATATTTTTTAACTACTTGTTCCTTCCTCTTTGTTTCTAAGTATTGCATTGCAATTACCAATAATTTTCACTACTCAAGATGCATGATTGATCAATTTCAGATGAAAGATGCTGGAGTTCATTATTCTTTGCCACTCCAGAACAAACTCTAACTACCCAATTCTCACATGACTCTCAATGGGCCCAAACCTTCAGGAATGAAAGATTAGGTACCTGCCAGGTAATGAACCATGACCAGGTGAGGTGGTTGCTGAGAGCAAGGAGAACATGAAATGGGTAGTGGAAAAATTAGTTCTATGTACCAACTACGGCAACATGAACAGTTAAAGAGATAAGAACATTGATTGTTATTAGTATTTCCTCTTTGTGTGTATACATCAAATATTTTTATCACATGAATGAGGGGGAGGGCAGAGTGGAGACCCAAAGCCCATCTATAGACAATTGGACATCCCCTTACAGAGGAGTCACAGGGAGGAGATGAGCCAGTCAGGGTGCAGTAGAGCACTGATGAAACATACAACTTTCCTTTAGTTCTTTAGTGCTTCCTACCCCCACCACTCCACTATCATGACCCTAATTCTACCTTATAAATATGTCTAGGCAGAGCATGTACACTGGTACAGCTAAGAGCTGGAAACACAGGGAGTCCAGGACAGATAAACCCCTCAGGACCAATAATGAGAGTAGTGATACCAGGAGGGTAGGGAGAAGGTGGGGAAGAAAGGAGGAACCGATCACAATGATTGGCATATAACGCACCCACAACCAGGAGGATGAACAACAGAAAAGTGGGAGAAGAGAGACAGAAGATGATGTAAGATATGAAAATTATAATAATTTATCATTTATCAAGGGTTCCTGAGAGAGGGAGGGTGGGGTGGTAGGGGAAAATGAGCTGATACCAAGGGCTCAGGTAGAAAAAAAATGTTTTGAAAATGATGATGGCAACATATGTACCTATGATGGCTTGACATAATGACTGGATTGTGATAAGAGCTGTAAAAGCCCCCAATAAAATGATTACATATATACCATTATGTTCATTTATCAAATATATGACATAAATGAGATTAGTATGTTTTTTCTTGTGTCTGTTAGCTGTATCCTGTTAGGCAAGTGGGATTTTGCTGTTGTCTTTATTTGGGGGTTGTACATGGTTAAGAAGATGTATACAGGTGCCAAGTTGACAAAGGGTGGCCTGTGATAGGTTAGTGTCAACTTGGCTTGGTGCTACAGTTTAGCAACAAGCTCTCCCTTCTGAGGTCTCACCATGGCCCAGTCCAGCGTCACATCCTAATGATACCTTCTTAGGGGTGTGGCATACTTGATATTTATAAGTGAAATTTTCCAGGGAGTTTCTCTCTCCCCTTGCCAGTATGTGCTCCACATCCACCAAGCCTGCCATTGCCTGATACCTGCCACCTGCCGCCACATGGCAGCCTCCCAACCTCACCCTTCTGCTTCCTGCTTCTTGGTTATTTGTACTGGCAACCACATGAGTCTGAAAGGGCCTTCAATGCAGCATCTGATCTATAGATGTGAGTTGGACTAGGTAAGCCCTCTCTGCAGTTGTGTGTATTAATATAAATTCCTTTCTGAATAGAGAGAGAGATCTCCAGAATATATATATACGTATATATCCTGGTTATATTTCTCTAGAAACCCAGCCTAACACAATATTGCAAGTCCCTTATCTCACCTGAGTTTCTTGTAGTGCTGGTAAACTGTTTTCAGTACACGAACAGCTCTGTGTCTCAAGATCCTGAAGCTCTGCTCTATTCTAATATAACAGGAATAGAAGTCTATGTATAAACTGCATATCCTCCTTACCCTCCAGTGGGAAGTCCATGAGGCATGGCCCATATAGTTTGCCTGTATTATTAGTACACAGGTTAATGAGCCCTACAGAGTTTGGTCTCCCATTTCTAGTCTCACGTTACCCCCTTTCTCACTTGAGCTCTGAGATCACCTCTCAAATGAATCATCTACACTTAGATCCTTTATCAAGTGTCTTGGTGGTAGTCCAAATTAAGAGAATATCATACTTGAAAGCCCCACCAATACAATATCCAGTAGAAGAAGGATCATTTTTCAAAAGGAAAACCATGATGGCTTTACCAAAAGAAAAGAGAACAGATGGACAGAAGAGAAAATATTCCCACCTCACACAGGTAGATCTGGGCTCTCTTGGTGCAGGCGTGCTGTTTTAGAAACACCACACAAAGCTGGGGCTGTTCAACAAAGTCGATGTGAATCAATCCCTCTTATTAATCCTTGAGGCCAGATTAGAGACACTCAGACAAAGGAAAAGTCTGACACAGATGCTTTAATGCATGAAGGGAAAGCCCTGGGGAGATTGTAAATCAAGTAGCATTACTGTTGCCACCAGCCATCAGGGGTAATGTATCTGTCCATCTTATCCTCTGAGATAAGGGGATTTCAAATTGTCCTTCATCATCATGCAGACCTGCGGATCATTCAGCAGCATGCCCTGGATACTCAGTAGCCCGGGAGAATGTCTAGTGTTACAGCCCTCACTGATGGCCATTAAAAGCACACAACACACATAAGGATTCGTGCCAATAAGAAAGGGGACAGAAACTCAAGACCCTAGGGGTGAAACTTTGAAATCCTCTGGAATTCAGCAGAAATTTGCTTTGGCTCCTAGCTGAATATCTAATGCGTAGAAACTGTATCTGCTAGGAAGATTACTGAATAAGCTAGGGAGTGGGTAAACAGAGACCCGGACCTAGTCCAAAAGTACTCACAGACTGCTTAGGAAGCATAAATTCCAGTGCCTTGAGCCAAACACACACACGCACATGCACACACACTCACACACAGAGACAGATGTATAAGCAAGCAATTAAGGTACTGTAGTAACCAATATTTATTCATAATAAATATTTATTGAGTTCTTTTATGTACAATAAAAATTACATATTGCATTGGGCGTATTCACTGCAAAAGTCCACTAAAAAATGATAAGAAGCAAAGATATCACTGGACGGAGGTGTGCCTGATTCGAGCCACGTTATTTTAAATCACTTTTTATGCATGAGGAATCTGTACAATGAGTAATGAAGGAGGAGGAGCACTTGATGCAGTTGAATTACGGTGTTGACAAAGAACGCTGAATATATCATGACTTGCAGGAGAATGAACAAATACATCTTTGAAGAAATAGAGCCAATATGCTCCTTAAAGAATAAGTATAATGGAATTTTCGCCTCACTCTCCTTGGCTATGTCATCAGAAGCGGGGAATGTCTAGCATGGTCGTCCTCAGTGATGGCCATTAAACACATAGAATACACAGGTGCCTGGGGAAATGGTGTCACGCCGGGTAAAGCAGCAAAGAGGTCATGGAAAAAGAGAAATACCCTGAGTGAGAAGAGCTGGCACAACAATACAGCAACGGGCTAAAACAGCAACACCTGTAAGCCTGGGACAAGACCAAGCAAGGTTGTATGTTGTTGCACATAGGATTCCTATGAGTCAGAATTGACTTACAAAACTTATCGACAAACAGAAGGACAGACTGGGGATTAGCTGACCATTGTCTACAGAGACAAGTAGAAAAGGGAGGGAGAACGATACAGAGAATCAAGAGGAACCTGGATGCAAGGGGTGCTCAAAAAGTAGGGCTTGGAAATAGGCTCCCCTCAACCAAGAAGTGCACCAGAAGGTGGTGACCGGGAACAATGTGATCTACCCTGGCTTTCCAAACATTCCTAATGACAAGAAGCGTTGTTACTACCCACCCAGCCCCCACTCCCACCTGTCCAGTAGACAATGACCCCTCCCTTCATCCTTTGCTCCACACAAGGTACAAGGCTGGCTCTCATGGGCCGAACACTGAGTCAACGCCAACCCCCACATTGGGAAGCACACACTCTCAACCTCCTTGGGCCAACAGAATATGCAGGGCCAAATCAGGTGTCCTTCCACAGCTGCCAACAAGGTTAGCAGCAAATCTTTTCAGAACCAGGCCCCTGTCTGTCATTTCCCCCTAGACCAGCAAGAACTCCTTCCAGGACCAGAAATAGGTAACCCATTGAAAAAGAAATAACTAGTGTGGAATCACTGGAAGGCAATTAGTGAGACTAAAGACAAATCTCCCAACGTGAATCTGTTTACAGAAACAATCAGGGAAAAAATATGAAAGTGGGTACAGCAGTGACATAATCTACTGTCAACTGGAGGAAGGGGTGGAGTCTAGCCTGTCAATCAGGTAATAGTCAAAGAAGCCAGTGTGTGAGCATGGCCTTCTCCTGAGGATTCTGGGAACTTCTAACTTCCTCCCTGGAGGCAGACACACACTATCCCTGCAAGGCATTCCTGTTGGCAAGCCACATGAAGCTATGCTGATGGAGCCAGAGCTCTGGAGCTGGATGAGCCACCTGGAGACCCACACCAGAACTAAGATGCTCCCACCAGCATTGGATAACCACCCACTGCCCTGTGATCTTCCTTTATCTGATGTGATTGCATGTGTTGCGTGAGTCTGAAAAGGAATTTATAGACTAGTATCAGACATATGGGCTAATATCAGACTAATGGACTTGATCTGGACTGGGCTAGGATGTTTTCTTAATATATAATTACCCATGATGCGCACCTTCCCAACATAATCTCTGAAGACAAATGTGTGCAAATGTGGTGAAGAAAGCTGATGGTGCCCGGCTATCAACAGATATAGTGTCTGGGTTCTTAAAGGCTTGAAAATAAACAAGCGGTCATCTAGCTGAAAAGCAACAAAGTCCACATGGAAGAAGCACACCAGCCTGTGTGATCACAAGATGTCAAAGGGATCAGGTATCAAAGAACAAAAAAATCATATCATTATAAATGCGGTGAAGTGAAGAGTGGAGACCCAAAGCTTATCTGTAGGTAATGGGAACACCCCCTTACAGAAGGGTTGCAGGGAGGAGACAAGGCAGTCAGCATGCAGTGTACCATGTTTCCCCAAAAGTAAGACATCCCCCGAAAATAAGACCTACTTACAGTTTTGCCGCTCGCTTAAATATAAGGCATCCCATGAAAATAAGGTTCCCCGA
The DNA here is from genome assembly GCF_050624435.1 of Tenrec ecaudatus. NCBI lineage: Eukaryota > Metazoa > Chordata > Mammalia > Afrosoricida > Tenrecidae > Tenrec > Tenrec ecaudatus. The sequence continues at coordinate 121,188,043 of NC_134541.1, read as the reverse complement.
AGCTACTGTAACTCTGAACTCTGGACCGTAGTGATGGGCGCCGCCGCAGCTCACTGTTGGCTGCAGTACAGCCGGACCAGACAGGAAGTGTGAGTAAATGGACCATAGATTATGAGTAAATGTACCATAGATTGTTGTACATGGAAATAATGGCAGTAACGAGAAATTCTTGATACTGTAGGATTCACAGTTTGTCTGGTTATGGTGGTTTGTGATGACAACTACTACCATACCGTATACAGGTAATAAATTTCCTTTTTTGTGGTTCAACAATAAATGTGTACTGTGTTCTTCTTCATGGAAAAATAAGATATCCCCTGAAAATAAGACCTAGTGCATCTTTGGGAGCAAAAATTAATATAAGACACTGTCTTATTTTCAGGGAGACAGGGTAGCAACAATGAAATATACAGTTTTCCTCTATTTCTGAAATGCTTCCTCCCCCCTCCACTATCATGATCCCAATTCTACCTTACAAATCTGGCTAGATGAGAGGATGTACACTGGTACCGATAGGAACTGGAAACACAGGGAATCCAGGTCCAATGATCCCTTCAGGACCAGTGGTGAGAGTGGCGATACCGGAGGGTGGAGGGAAGGTAGGGTAGAAAGGGGTAACCAATTACAAGGATCTACATATAACCTCCTCTCTGGGGGACGGACAACAGAAAAGTGGGTGAATGGAGGCATTGGACAGTGTAAGACATGACCAAACAATAATAATTTATAATCTATCAAGGGTTCGTGAGGGAAGGGACAGCGGGGAAGGAGAAGAAATAAAAATGAGGTGCTCATACCAAGGGCTTAAGTGGAGAGCAAATATTTTGAGAATAATGAGGACAACAAATGTACAAATGTGCTTGACATAATTGATGTATGTATGGATTGTGATAAGCGTTGTATGAGCCCCCCCATAAAATGATTTTAATACATATATATGCAATTACCCTTTGATATAAAACTCTTTCTTATACACATATGAGTGTCAATGAATTTGTTTCTCTAGTCGACCAAGATGAACGCAGTGGGGAGAGAAAGCAAACTACTCAAGAGGGGTTAATTACTGCGTAGGACACTAACTAGAGAAATCACGTATATACTTACATGTCAACTTACAAGAACAGGAAAAGACAAGTAAAAGCACAGGGAAATTTTTCAAAGAGGTGTTGGAAGGAACTGTCCTTAATATGAAAGATAGACGATATTTATTCTAAAAGCTAAACAAACCCCAAATAAGAGCAAAGACAAAGAAATAATTCTAAAAGCAGCAAAAAGGAAAACGGAAAAGCAATAAGAATATGCTTTGATTTTTTGGTAGAAACTATGCAGACAAGAAGGTGTTCATATACATAAAAATCAAAGACAAAAAATTTTGTTAATCAAGAATTATATATCTAGCAAATTTTGCCCTCAAATACAAAGGTGAAAATAGGACATCTCTAGAAAAACAGTAATCAAGGTAATATTTAAAAACCAAACCAGTCTCATAAGAAACATTAAAGGAGCCCAGTCACTGAGCCGCCGCAGAGGATTCAGCAGCCTCCCCCTCGAGCCCCCTCGCTTCCCGATGCTCCGTCCCCCCTGCCCGCTTTCTCTAGCCGCCGCCTTCCGCAGGCCGTTTCCACCGAGGAAAAGGAATCGTATTGTATGTCCGCTATCCAGAACCTCCACTCTTTCCACCCCTTTGCTGATGCAAGTCAGGGTGATGACCTGCTGCCTGCGGGGACGGAGGATTATATCCATATAAGAATTCAACAGCTCAACGGCAGGAAGACCCTGGCCACTGTCCAAGGGATCGCTGATGACTACAACAAAAAGAAGCTAGTTAAGGCCTTTAAGAAGAAATTTGCCTGCAATGGTACTGTGATTGAACATCCAGAATATGGAGAAGGGATTCAGCTCCAGGGTGACCAGCGCAAGAACATATGCCAGTTCCTTGTAGAGATTGAACTGGCTAGGGACGACCAGCTAAAGGTTCATGGATTTTAAGTGCTTGTGGCTCACGGAAGCTTAAGTGAGGATTTCCTTGCAATGAGTAGAAAAATTCCCTCTGTCCCTTGTCACAAGTTTAAAACCTCACAGCTTGTATGATGTAACCATTTGGGGTCCAATTTTAACTTGGACTAGTGTAATCCTTCATGCAATAAACTGAAAAGAGCCACACACACACAAAAAAAGAAATATTAAAGGAGGTTCTTCGGGCAGAGAACAAACAATGGCAGGCAAAAACCTGAGTTTAACATACATGACAATATCACCTAGATATTGTCAACTAGATGCAAAATACCCAAAATAAAATAGACCCGCAAGACTAAACATAGGACACCAAATGTAACAATATGTAAATGAGGATAAAGCAAAAAGAGGAAATAAAGAGTGTAGTTACAGAATTTCCTCATAGAGAAGAAGTCAAAATGAGCAGTTTTAAACTTGGGAAGAAAGCAATAGATTACACACTTAACTAAAAAATATTAACAACCTCATCAAAATAAAGAGGAGGAAAATCATAACGTTGTGGGACACACTGGAAATAGCACCAATGAAAGAAATAAGAAAATCCATAAACAAAATGAGCTCAGTACAGAAAATGATATGATATAAAATTAGCAGCAGCACCAAAGTGACAGCAATAAATTTATATCAATTAATTTGAAAATAAATAGATTAAATGTACCAGTCAAGAGATAGAGAGTAGCAGGACAGATAATAAACATGCGCTATCAATATGTCTACAGATAAAAATGGACTCAAAATCAAAGGCTGGGAAAATACATAGTACAGATGACTTCCAGGAGAGCAGGATAAACAACACTATTTCCTGACCAAACAGACTTTCAGGCGAAAGCCAGACTGAGACAAGAAAAGACATGGTATGATAATTAAAAGATCAAGAAACCATAGCAATAAATATCTATGCACCCAGTGAAAATCAAAACCAAATCCGCCATGGAGCTACAGCTGCCCTTTTGGGTTTCCAAGTCTGTTCATTTTCACAGGAGCAGAAAGCCTCTCTTCCTTTAGGTGACCAAGAATGAAAACACAATATGCTGAAATCTTTGGAACACAGCAAAAGTGCTGCTCAGAGGGCAGTTTTTAACAACAAATATAGTTAAAAAGAAGAAAAGAACCAAAACATCTCCCACAATTAGAACAAAAGCAGCAACAGAAGCCTACTATCACAAGAGAAGAGAATTAATAAAAACTAGAGCAGGAGTACAATAGATAAAATCAGTAAGACTGGAAGCTGATTCTTTGAAAATTTAATAAAATCAGCAAATCACAGGAACACCTAACATGAGAGAAGATACAAATAACAAGGAAAAGAAATTAAATAGGTGATGTCAGAACCAACTAAAATGAAAAAAAGATAATAACAGATGCTGAAAAGTATGAAGTGTTGTGTTCTAACAAATGTTAAAACTTAGAAGAGACGGACCAAATTCTAGAAACATACTACCTACCCAAAATATAGATTGAGGAAGAAAATTTGAACAGTATCATGACATAGTGGCTCTTCTACACAGAGTCCCTGTCACTTCCACCCAATGACCTCTTCCTGAGGCCCCGACATCAGTGACGGTGTGGGAAAGACGCTGTGATAGGGTTCAGGTGTGCATGATTGCTACCAGGGCTTAATTATGATTGCCCTCCTGCAGGATATAAAATGAGCCATTTCAGAAGGGGGAAGAGCGATGGGATTTCACTACAGCAAGAGAGGAGAGCCAGGAGTGGGGCATGTATGTCCTTTGATGCCCAAGATCTCTGTACATTGAACTTCCTTGATCCACGATACCAGAGGAGTGGCAGAGAAGCAGCAACTGCAGAACCAAGAGCCAAAGCATGAGACGAGTAGACTTCTTGGTTCACAGAGCAGCTAAAGTCGAATGCCTTTAGGCGGGAGACTGGCTTTGGGAGGGAGGTGCCTCCAGGCACATACATGGGGGTACATATGCAGACCCATGAAGCATCGTCTGGCTGGCATTGTGTGCCCTTTGGGAACTTATGGGCAGCTTTAAAAGAGGCTTGTAATGTTGCCCAAGCAGGGCAGAGACCAGTAGGCTGAGGCCAAAGGCGCGGAAGAGATCTGCCTGTGGACACTGCTTAAAACAAGCTGCCCTATCTGAATAGTTGTATTCTGCGCATTTACAACCTACTAATTTATTTAATAAAATTTTTCAACAAAATCATGGTCAAAAGAATCCATCAACATATCAATTAAAGAATACATTATGACCAAATGAGATCTTTCACTAATGGTTCCGCATTAGAAATACAATCAACTGAAGCCACCATATAAGTAAAACAAAGAAAAAGACACTTTGCCTACAAAGACACTCAGGTGGTCGATAGTCAGGTGAACAAATGCTTGTGGACATTCGTCATGAGAGAGCTCTGAAGAAAAACACCAATGAAATGTGATCTCACTCCGGCATTAATGACAAATTTCGTGAAACCAGAAAACCACAAGTGCTGGAGGGAGCTTGGCGAGACCGTAACTCTCACCCATGGCTGGTGGCATTGTAACATGTACAGAGCTGTGGTAAAAAGCGTCACACTCTCTCTAACAGTGGGAAAACTACCAACCGGAGATCTTGGATAGAGGGGGAGAAACACGTGGATCTCAAAATCTCATAAAGGAGACCGGCTTTACTTCCCAGATAGACACTGGCGAAACCCCTAAGGCTGAACTGTTGGACTAATTCATCATTTAAGATAAAAAAGATAGCAATTACCCAAGGGCAGAGGGTTATGAAGGAAGGAGGGGCCAAAACAGGAGATGCCTGGAGGAAGTGGAGGAAGTGACGGTACAGTAAGAGGACTGCAGTGGATGAGGTGAAACAAAAGGAGGATGGACTATTGAGTGTAAAATTTCTGTTCGGTAAACCTTCGCACCGTTCACAATTTTAAAAAAGAGGGGGGAAAGTTAGAAATGGGAATTCCATATGACCCCAAAACTCTACTACTAAGTATATAACCTAGAGAATTAAGACCTGTGACAAACAGATCGATGCACATCCACATTCATTGCAACACTACACACAGAAGCAGAAAGATGAAAACAACCTAAGTTTCTATCACCAGATGAGTGGATAAACAAACAATGGTGTGTATATATATACACAAGATTAGAGAATTACCATGAAACACCTCGCGGAATGGCCAAGAGGAAAATTAATCACGCCAAAAGGACAAGCATTGTATGAGATGGCTATCATGAAAAGCTCGGAAAGGATTTTCACACAAAAACAAATGTTATTTAACGGTTGCTGTATTGCAAGGGTAAATCACTTACTAGAGATTAGACAGATATGAGGGCCTTCAAAAAGCTTGTGGAGGATTCCAGTTTTCTTGGAACTTTTTTGGAGCCTCCTTGTATTAACTTGGGCAAAAGGGGGAAAGCAATACGCAATAAAGGAGTGAGCAGCAAAAAGTGGTCAAGGCAAAGGGAGATACAGGAGACTATTGCTTTTACAAGAGTTAAGAATAACTAAGGTTCACCTATTCTATACATAATCCTTAAATAACACTAGTAATGATCATTCCTGAATGGATACACAGATAAACACCCAACCTGAACCTGTGTGGGAAGGTGAATGGGACTATACCATATACATGTATATGTTGATGGATGTGCATGTATGTACATTCATATGTAAATAAGTTTGACAGAGGATATTTCTTCAAATATATTCAGATATGCTGCAAATATATTCATGAATGTAGTAGAGCAAGTTCTCTCTCATAAGCAAATAGTTTAAAGACATGACTTGCTAGGCATGGGGGAACAGGACAATAGTATCCAGAGACCCTAAGTTCAACTGGCACAACATAGTGCACCAAGAAAACATTCTACATCCCACATTGGGGAGTACTCACGACACTCTGAAACGCTTCTGAGCCACTTCCTAAGATCCAACTATTGGTCTTTCTCCATGTAGAACAAAGAAGAGTGCAGAAATGCAAATGTATGGTGTGAACCATTTATACCTCAGCCCTCAAGAATCTGAAACCAGAAGAACTAGATGGTGCCTGGCGACCACTGCTGAATGCTGGGGAAATGACCACAATAGATTAAAGTGGGAGAAATAACATGGAACAAAACTCAAAATCATAAAAAGGCCAAGCTTATTGGTCAGATAGAGACTTGTGGCACCCTTACCCCTGAAACTGTAGCCCTTAGTTACCTATCTGGAACCAAACTTACCCAGGGAATAGTGGGTTACAAGTTGGGTCGCTTACCACCACAAGTTCAGTAGTTCTAAACCACCAACCACCCCACAGTAAGATGAGGTTTTCTGCTTCCATAAATTGTTACAGTCGTGAAAACCCACAGGGTTTCTGTCCCATTAAGTTGCTCTGAGATGGAATAAATTCCATGGCTGAAAAACTCAGTTTTATTTTCAGTATCAGGTCAACAATGATTCTTTAGAACAATGAACGTTTTGAGATTCAAAGAGCTATATTTGCTCAAGGGCACAGTGCAGGAGGCAGGAAGAGTTAAGAAAAGAAGGAGGAAGTGAAGAGAGGAACTCAAGGAAGATTTAGGATAAGGGATTTTAAATTGTAATGTGGAATTACAATCAATGACATGAAACAAAATGGATCTGAATTGTCGAATAGAAAACAAACGTGTTTTGTAAACCTTCACCAATTTTACAATTAAAACGAATAAAAACTGCAAGGAAAAGGACTTTAGGGGAAATTTTCACTGGAAACAAAGGAGTTAAAATCTGTGGCTGCAGCCAAAATGCTAGGTGTCTGAACCGGTGCTATAGAGGAATAGTGCTTAATAAGGGTCTTTGTCTCATTTGCATCCTTTATCCATCAACACCTGAGCAGGAGACATCGAGTTGGAGACGGGAATGCATTGTGCATTCTTCTGCTGCGCTGGAAGCGATTAGAGCAACAGCTCTGAACCAGCCTTGTAGGAATAGAAAGGTCAAAGGAAGATCTGTTTCTTGTAAATAAATAATAATAAATTATCATGCTTGAATACACTAAGGCGTTCTGCTGTGGCTGCAATGTCACTCTGGATTACAGCCTGTTGACAACTCGCGAAGGAGGGACTCTAAAGACCCCTGTTGTTTGTCTAAACCAGCGGCTCTCCACCTTCCTCAGGCCGCGGCCCTTTCATACAGGTCCTCATGTGGTGGTGACCCCCCAACCATCACATTATTTTCGTTGTTACTTCGTCACTGTCATTCTGCTGCTGTGATGAATCAGGCGACCCTGTGAAAGGGCTTGTGACGCACAGGTTGAGAACCTCTGGTGAACATTCTTCCCACTAAATTCTGGTTCTCCTTCAGTGACTCCTACTGAAACTCTAATTAGTAATCCATATTCTCTCTCTCTCTCTTTCTCTCTGTTTCTCTCTTGCGCTCTCGCTCTTGCTCTCTGTTTCTCTCTCGCGCGCGCTCTCTCCCTCCCTCTCTCTCTTTCCAGGAAAGGGAAGGAGGGGTGGGGGTCTTCAAAGAGTTCTCTAGGAATTTCAATGGCATTTATTAATATTTCTTTCATTTCACTGATTTTTTTTTCTTTCGCTATATTCATTCTGTTGCCTTAACTTACCACTCACAACGTATTGTTTTCATTTCAGGAATATATTCTCATGCCCAAATTTTCATAATGGTGCTTCAAAAACATAAAATTTTTTTTAAATTTCTCACAGGTTGTTTGTTTTTCCTATTGCAATTTTTATTTCTACTTTCTGGGTATTTTATAGATTACAAAAGAGAACCTAAATCTCAAATATAATTTCAGAAGAACATTTATTAAGTCTAATTTAAACAGGGAAGACCATATGGGGAAACCATTAATACTGTGGTACCCGGTTCCAAGTCAATCAGGACCACACCGAACAGGTAGAATGAGAAGCTTTATTAAAAGATGGTGACAGGGAGTCAGCTATCACTCAAAGTCTCTCAGTCCCAAGCGCTACTCAAACCCCAGATTATAAAGCAACACACCATGAGTGGGTGGGGTAATTTTTCGAATCCAATCACAACTTCCCAGCTGACTAGGGGGATAAACAGGGAACTTCCCACTGGTATTCATTATGGGCATGGGCAGCAGCGCGCCGTATTTTTAACCTGGCGGCTCTGGGTAGGAAAACTACTGTGGAACTAGCAAGCTTAAAAAATGGAAAAACACAGAAGCATCAACAGGTTAGCAAATGGGCCTTAGGGTGCTTCAACACAAGGTCATAATGAAATCGAAGGGCTTGCAGAAATTCAGAGACTTTAAAAGGACATGGATGGGCAAAGGAAAATATCACAAATGCATGACCAGTGACAGATCAATACATCACACTGACAGGGGGGACTGACTACACAGTGGATAAGGGACCATGATTAGGACAAGCACCTGGTGTTGGAAGAATTTACAAGATTAGTTCAGGGCCTTAGGACAAAGGAAGTTAATATATGATTCATAACTACCAGACCCTCGTACACCAATTCCCATTCAGGTCACTCCCAGGCAAGTCCCCAAGGGTCTTCCTGCTTCTTCTTGGATCTGCTAGGAGAGTGGCAGTAATCCACTCTCTAATGAACTCTCCCTGGGGGAGACTTTTTCACACTGCCTTTTAATGCTCAGAAGGAATTCAGTGGAGGCTGAACTTATGTAATGATTCATCAGTAGTTTTAGGGCTTCCACGATAGCTTCTTGAAAATTTAGTGCTCCAAAATTTAAGCTCTAGTAGAGGTGGCATAGATGATTTATTTGGGGGTGGGGCCCTGTTATTTGTTTTCCTATAGATTTATATGCCTTGGGAACTCAGATATTTTGTGGTGAGACTGGGTAAAGGATAGAAGCTTGAGGGTGCAAATCTTGAACATAGTTGGTGCTTTTCCTGGTAAATTGGGTTGGGGTCGAGGGGAACTGATGTGAAAATGTAGATACAATCACATCCTTTTTTGCTAGTCGCCCTAAGCTTCCGACAATGTACTTTCCACGGACTACCACCCACTAAGAACAAGGCAGATTCAGTGTAAACCTTACTATCAGCTCGTCAACTCTAAAGAGCTCCTGCCCTCTCTTGCTATTACTCCCACTGCCTCAAGTTAATACCTGGTCTGCTATAGCAAACGGAGAAGCAAGAAAACACCTGCAAAGAGTGGAGTCAAGAAACAAGTTCTCACACTGAGTACTGCCTTCAGTTGCCTTTGGGCCTCACTTTCCCCACCCTGTTTTGTTTTGTTTTGTTTTGTTTACCCCTTTGATAACACTCAGCCACTGCAAACAAAGCCCATCATTATAATGACGTTCTAAGCCACCATCCTCCCTCTCCCCTCTGCATCATCTTTAAGATTAGATTCAGGTCAGAAACTTTTATTGATTCTCCTTTGCACATGCTGCACACATAAACTCAATAAGACATACTGTTTGAGATCACATGCAAATATATTTGTAGGACAAATTTTCTAAGAATGCTGGAACAGTAAATGCACGCCTTGTAAATTTTTATAGAAATTGCTCAAGTGCCCTTTTAAAACAGTGTACCAATTCAAGCTATCAATCTAAATGTCAATTTCCTTGCAAACTCTGTATACGTGAAGAATTACCAAACAGTTCAATGTTTAAAATAATAATGCTTTTGAATTCTGTTTCCCAAAATGGGTGCTATGGTCCCCAGGAGGCTTCTGGAATATTCCAGGGGAGGGGCTTCACAAGCAGATACTTACATTTTATTCTAAACTACGTGTTTTAATTGTCAAGGGTGCTCAGTAATTATTTTTAAATTTTTTTGCTGAAAAGGGCATAGTAGCTCAAATCAGTTTGGAAGCGCAAGCCTTAGAAAAATGGCATCATTCTTTCAATATGCAGTACTTCAGTGCTGCAGACCATTGAATTTTTTTCATATTTATGTTTTATAGCATTCCTTATAAAAGTTGGAAAGAGGACTTAAATATCTATCATCAAAGCGTTTAAATAATTTGTGGACTATCCAGACTACAGGAAGAGAAAAAAAACACTGATTAATAAACATAATGAGAAACGGTTGTAGCCTAGCTAAACAAAAAGAATATAAATTCAAATAGCAAAATGATACCATTATTTTTAACCTGATTCCTATGGAAGTCCAATATTGCTAATGCGAGCATTTCCCCTAGAGGTCTAGAGAAAGTGATGCCTTTTGTCATATGCTTTGATGCAGTGTTGGCTTTTTCGGCTTTTTAATTCCTCAAGCTATGCTACAATGACTTCTTATCACCTATTTTCTTATTGAATCAGAATTTTACCCTCCGCGTCCCTTAACTCTGGGTGAGAAGCAAGATAAAACTATTCATAAACCCAGTAGACTTCACTTGCCAATTGTTCCAAAAAAATTTAAAGCTCACTGACACTGAGTCAATTCTGACTCACAGTGACCCTTTAGAACAAGGTAGACGTACCCCTGTGGGTTTCCAATACTGTAAATCTTCACAAGAGTAGAAAGCATCATCTTTCTTCTGAAAGATGTGGCTGGTGGTTTTGAACTACTTACCTTTCAGTTAGCAGCCTATCATAGAACCAATATGCCGATCAGGGTGCCTTCCTAAAAGAACTTGACACATCATCTAATGCCTTCGTTGTAGCTTCCCTAAAAGGATTAAGGTCTTGGGTACAGAGAGCGTATGCTCAGAACAACTCAACTCACCGCCACGGAGTCGATCCCAACTCACAATAACCTTATTAGTGAAATAATTCCTAGAAGCGAGGGAAAGACAGAGAGCGGTGAGTGAAGCAGGGAAAGGTGAAAATACTGAAGAGAAGTTCTGAGCTGGTGAATGCTGTGGGTAACTAGGGCTTAATCCCTCTGATGGCTCATTGAGGAAATGTAATTCTATCTCAGAAATGTCCTTCTGAATGATAGGAGCCGGTTGTTGTTGTTCACTGACTCCCACGTCCTGTCAGATGACAGTTCCCTAGGGATTGCTTCTCTGCTATTCCCAACTATCCTGAGACTGTAGAAAATATACTGTGGTATAGAAGTAGGGACAAGGAATGAGAGGTAGAATGCTGTCCAATTGCTAAGAACTTCTGCTCCAAGTCTCCTTGGTGCCCCATCAAAAACGTCTGTCTCCTCTCCTTGTACTTTGTCCTCAAAGGCTTCTCTTGTGTGAATGAAGATTTCTCTGCCAGTAATCCATGTGTTGAAGATTGAGCAGTGTCAATCATGCCCTCTCTTTCAGATTTGGATTCTAACCACCTTGAGCAAAAGGCAAAAGGAAGTAGAAGATCAAAGGCAAAATTCTTTTTACCTTTCATGGCTGTCCTCTCAAATGCAGACTTGGACACTTGCCTGATTCTGATTCCTCCGCCCACTGACAGGCTTAAAAGCTAGTCACCTGATCTCTACAAGGAGGAAGAAATAAAAATGCTCATTGTTATTGGCAGCAGCTCCAAGAGAAGGAGGAAAAGAGATAGAGGGAGGCAAGGAAAGGGGGTAGAGAGGGAAACAGAAAGAGAGGGTGAGGAAGCCCAGAGATAGAGAAAAAGAGAGGTAAGATGCACCCCCTGGAATACCCAACAAAAAATACACCAAGTCTCTCCCAACACCTTTGATAAAGGAGAAGCATTAAAATAACTTCTTTACTCATCAGCCAAGGAAGAGAATAGAAAAAATATAAGGGTATCCCAATGGGGTATTTTTGCTGCCTAATTTTGTTGAGACGGTGAGCTAATCGGGATGCCTCCTCTAGATGCTAAGGACATTGTTAACCTTGACTGAGGCTCTCATATGCAGAACACATGTTTGTGAATGTCAGCAAACCCACGTGTGAGCTCTCTGGTGATCCATCTCTTCACTTTACTCCTGCATGCGAGGAAAATGGTGCACACTTATTCCCCCCATGAGAAACCTCAGCCTCACAAGCATATCCCCAGACAGCTGCCCCATTTGTAACCTCAACTCCGACCACCAAAAGCTTCCTCTCAGAAATAATGTTTTATCGTATGCCTATTTACGGGAAATTTATCAGAGGAGCTGTGACACTTGAGTTCTCAGCACGCCTTCATGCCTTTGGGAAGCCTAACCACAAGATGAGTTGATTTAAACTGCATCTTGCAGGGGATGCGTCCATTTTTAGCAATTATCTTTCGAGTGGCTGAAATAAAAGCTTCTGAAATTAATAATTCTGACCAAGGTGTTGGCTTCTTTAAATGTAGAACTTGGGAGCACACAATGAAAGGAAACACCTGACACATGGAATTGAGATGAGTGTTTTTGTTTTGTTTCCAATAAGACAACAGAGAGAAGAGGTGATCAGAATATTAAAAAAAAAAACCTGTGGATATAACATCAGGAAATCTGAGTCAAAGCCTGTGTGAGCATGAATAAATCAACCCCTCCCTCTGGTTCTCAGTGTTCCCATGTTCCAAGTGGAGAAGCTATATGTTAGCAGTAAACTAGTTTGCTTAAAAGCGGACACCAAAATTCCTTTCAAGAAGAAAACTGGTGTATCTTTTCACAAGAATGTACGTTCCCAGTCATATTATGCTTATGAAGATGACACCTTTTGAACAAGTTAATATGGGTGAGGAGGAAAAAAGAGACAGCTAAACTGCTTTGCTTAAGAAATTATCGTGGATTTAGGTCCAAAATAGCTAGTGGGGAATGAGGAGAGCGACAATAGAAAAAGGATGGGATTTCCAGGTCACAGAGGGAAGTAAAGCTGAACAGTGAGAAATGGCCAATACGTTGTGAGTGGAGGTAAAATGTGTCACCTCCAGTCTGAAGTAGTGGCAAGCGCAGGTCAATCCGCTTACAGCCTCAGCACTCAGACAACTTCAGGTTCTCTCTAACAGAAGCATAAGAAGGAAAGGCACTGTTAGCTTGGGGCCCTCAATGACTGGACAGAAGTCCCTCTCACTATTATGGATGGCAGGCATACGTGTTTCTTAGGTCAAGGCACTGTGAAATATAAGGGCTCTGTGTTACCTTCAGTGTAGCCTAATTTCTTCTGGTTCTTTCCTACTTCTAACATAAATCCTCTAAGAATTTCCAGAAAAATGGAAGAGGAGCTAATGTCTCATGAGATTGGGGTTTCTTTGCTTTTGTGTGTGTTACATGGGTGAACACTTGTGGAGCAAACTGTGTTTCCATTTTGTTTTGTGACACTGCTTACGATCCCCACTCTTCCAGTTTCCCACCTGTGTTTTCCATTTCTGTCCATCCTTCTGATTTCCTTCGGTCTTCTGAGCTTCACCCCTGAGCAAATGCTGCCCCTTCGCTCTCATGTGCTTGGTTTTTCTAAGGAGTGCAAACCTCCTTGGTGTTATTGTTCATCTTATAGGCTTGTCAACATTTGGCTGAAAGTTCAGCTGTGGAGGTGAATTCAATAGCCTGAAGGATATATAGGAGCCATAGCTTTGAGGGCTCAATGCAACACCATCATTTCACTATTTGTTTGTTTTTGTTGTTGTTTAATTTCCCCCACACTTTCTCCTACTCTATCTAGGACCTCCTACTTTGATTCATTACAGAGCAGTAGGTAGCTGGGCACCATCTACTCTTTCTTGTCTCAGGGTAGTGAAAGTTGAGTTCTTGTGGTCTTTTAAGCCTTTGAACTAATTGTTTCCTTGGATCCTCAATTTTCTCCACTCTTTGTTGCTCTGAGAACGAAGAGAAAAGACTAATAGCTAGATGGCTGCTCATGAGCTTTTAGGATCCCCTGCACCACTCACTTAACATAGGATGTTGTGTGAGTCTCGGTACTTTAGAGAAACAAATCCACAGAATATCATATATAAGATAGTTTTATATAAAGGTTAAGTGCACATAAGAAAATATCCCAACCCAGTGCTGCCCAGGCCTACAAGTTCAACATTAACCCATATATCTGACACCAATCCACAAAGTCTTCCTCCATCTCACAAAACACACACTATGACGCCAACTGCAGGAGGAAAGCTAAATCAGTGAGCATGGAAGCATCTCAGCGCTGACAGGGGTCTCCACATGGCTGCTCCAGCACCCAGGGTTGCATCGGGGTAGGTCCATGTGGCTTCTCCTCAGGGATGTCTCGCAGGAAGTGACAGATGTGTAATGTGGACTGTGCTATGCCTATTGACCTTAGTGTCCCTGAGGCTATGGTGGTCTTGATGCCTAGGGCCCAGGAACTCATTCCTCAAGGTGTTTGGTTAAGGTTAAGAAGTTGTCATAACTTTGTCACTTGCATGCTTTACTATATCCATGGACATATTTGTAGTAGATGTAAATACATAACCTATGTCAAACCTTTGTATGTCTATAAGTGCCTGTGGTCGTTAGATAATCTTGTGTCAATTTGGGACTTGAGAGGATTAAGAGTGAAGGGGTGGGGTCTAGTCTGTCAATTGGATCATAGCCAATGAGGTCTCTGTGTGAACATAGCCTTCTCCTGAGAATTCTGGGACCTGCTTTATTTCTTCCTTGGAGGCAGGAGACACTCTGTCTCTCACTCCCTGGGAGACATAGTTGCTAGCAAGACACATGGAACTACACTACTGCCCTGAGCTATGAGAAGCCACATGGAGACTCCTGCCAGCGCTGAGATGCTTACAACGCCACTGGATCTGCAAGACTTCCCACCCACTAGGTGTATTAGGCATCATTCCATGTATTTCGTGAGTCTGAAGAGGACTTTATAGATTGGTATTGGACATATGAGCTAACATCACACTTATTGATTTAATCTGGACTGGGCTGGGATGTATTCTCAAAATTCAACTGCTCTTTCTTATACACATATGCATGTCTCTGGATTTGTTTCTCTAGTCTAACCAGACTACCACAGTGCCATTCCTTTGTTTTCCCGCCCTGTTCATCATGAGTGCCTATCTATGCATCTACTTATAGAACATAACTGCAGAGTTGTGTTTGTAACTGTGCTCACCACTGTTGGGCTTAACTCTTGTGTTTCTTCCAGTGATTTTCTTTGCAGAGTTTGTTTGTGCTCACGTCCTTATATCATATGTCTCCTTTCCTTGCAGCCGAGTTAATATGTCAGTATTTAGTAAATATGTTCACCTCTTCCCCATTTGGAAATCCTATCCTCTTCCTGAGGCCTCATATCATGCTTAGGCTTCTTTCTCTTTCTTCGTTGTTCTTTATCTTCTGATTGTTCTTCTAGCAAATTAGAGGTTTAGCTTCAGTCTCACTAATTCTGTCAACCATTGGTTTAATCCTACTCCTATTAATCTTCTGGATTTCTATTTGCTGTTCTTATTTTGTTTATAATTTTTCATTTACCTTTTAGACTTGGTCTTTTATTTTGTTTTTGTTTTTAGGGGTTTTTTTGTTTGTTTGTTTGTTTGTTTTGGTCTTTCTACAGTTTTGTCTCCCTTTCCCATGATTGTCCCTGTGGTTTTCTTATACTTTCTCTCTACCTGTTCAAAGTACTTTAATATAATTATGTTGAGTTTCTTATTAAATAATCCCTATATTATTTCTTCCTCCTGATAAAATTCTGCTCCTGTACTTTGGTCCCTTGATGGAGCCATTTGTCCTGTGAAGGGTCTGGCTGAGTAGGGTGGCTGGATTCTGACTGCTGGAGAAAGGTATTTTTTTTAAGAGCAAGGAAGTGAAATTTTAAAAAATAAACAAGGTAAGAGAGTGGAGATCTAAGAAAAAATATATAAGTACAAAAAATTAACACCATAACCCAATATCTCCAACAATTATGAAAAAGGGTACCAAAAGAACCTTACAATTGCCAGAAGAGAAGCTATAATGAAGACAAAAGAAGAAATATATGAAACAGAAAACCAATAGAAAGAATCAATAAAACACAATGCCGGTTCTTTGAAAGAATCAACACCATTTAACAAACCACTGGCAATCCCTCTACACGGCAAAGAGCCTACAGAAATTGCAGCCGTGGCACAAATAGATATATACATCCCATGTTCATTACAGCACCATTGATACTAGCAAAAAGATGTAAGCAAACGAAATGCCCATCAGTAGAAAATGGATACTAGTGAAAGGAAAATGAGGTTGAATCACTCGGAGTTTGTTGATATATGCCCGCTAAAGAACTAAAGACATATCCTTCATTCAGTGATTCAGGTGAAGAGGTGTAAAGAGCATCCAATAGTATGCTTGATTGGATCGCTGGGGCATATATTACACAATGACCTAAATAGGTACAGTTGAAGTACCAGACCTACCTTGATATACCTTAGAACAGTGGTTCTCAACCTTCCTACTGCCGCAACCCTTCCATACAGTGCCTCATGTTGTGGTGACCCCCAGCCATAAATTATTTTCATTGCTACTTCATAACTGTAATTTTGCTACTGTTATGAATTGGGTGACCCCTGTGAAAGGGTCATTTGTCAACCCCCTCAAAGGGGTCGTGACCCACAGGTTGAGACCCATTGCCTTAGAAGGTATCTAAAAGCTTAGGGAAATTAGCATTTACAGTGCGTTTATCAGGATAGATTCAGAGACCACCCTACATTGAGTGTCTAGAGGACACACCTTTTACCAAAACAGTAAGGGAGTGTCAGAATCTCTGAACACTCATGTGACTGCTATGTTATGTAACTCAAGTTTGACCATGGGAACTTCTCTAACTGAATTTAGGGCACCTAACTACAACAGGACTGATTGGGCCCAGTAGTAAGAGTCAAGTGGCAACACTTTATGTTCACTATGAGGTAGACATGGTTATTTTCATAGCACAGTCAAAGTAGTAATCAGGGCAGTCTGACTCAAATGAATGTATGGCATTGGCCACTTAGGCAGGATATCCCTATTAAGTATGAAATAGACAGAGTCTTCACTCACGTTTTCACTCAGTGGAATCTTCCCTCAGGTTTGTCTGACAGGGAGCTCATTGTGTCCCCATACCCAGTGTGTGGTAATTTTCCCAGTTCCAAAATACATAATTAGAATAGACATACTCAGCAACCCCAACATTGGATCCATAACATGTGGCATAAGGGCTATTATAGTAGGAAAAGCCAATTGGACGCCATTCAAACTGTCTAGGAAAATAGTAAACCAAAAGCAATACCATATCCCTGGAGGAATTTCAGAGATTAGTGTCATCATCCAGAATTGAAGTATGCAGGGGTGGTGATGCCTAATAAATCCCCATTTAACTCGCCTACTTAAAGTGTTGAAAAGCAAGGATGTCATTTTGAAGATGAAGTATGCCTGGCCCAAGCCATAGTCCTTCGGATTGCTTCACATGCATATGAAAGCTTAACACTGAATCAGGAAGATTGAAGGAAAAAACTATATGTTTGAACTATGGTGTGGTGAAGATACTGAAAGTACCGTGAATTGCCAAAATAACAAACAGATCTGTCTTGGAAGAAGTGTAACCATGATGCTCTGTAGAGACAAGGATGGCAAGATTTGCCTTAGATACTTTGGGCATGCTATCAGGAGAGAGCAATCCCTGGGGAAGGACATCATACTTGGTAAAGTGGAGGGACAGCAAAAAAGAAAAAGGACAAGGTGGATTGACGCAGTGGCTGCAAAGTTGGGTTCAAGTTTAAAAACAGCTGTGGGAATGGGACTGGACAAGGTGGTGTTTTGATCCGTTTTGCATGGGGTTTCTATGATTCCAAATTGACTCAATGACACCTACCTACATTTGGCCTTGGGGGGCTGGGATGTGGATCTTGGGTCAGGATGATGGATTATCATAAACTTAATGAGGTGTTCTGGAAATCCCATCCTTCTCGAGGCTATCAATAGTTTGTTATGGACCACACAGTCTAATGGTTTGGCATAGTCAATAAAACACAAGTAAACAGCTTTCAGATATTCGCTGCTTTCGGTCTCAGTCCGTGTGACATCAGCAATAATGTCTCTTGTTCCACATCTTCTTTTGAATCCTGCTTGAACGTCTGGCAGCTCCCTGTCAATGTTCTGCAACTGTTGTTGGATGACCTTCAGTAAAATTTTCTTTATGAATGATATTCTTGATGTCTTTCCACAGCTTATCCGGTCTCCAATAATTAGTGCTTAATGCATCAAATCTGCTCTTCACATGTTCCTGAAATTCAGGTGGGATAGACTCAAGGTTGTATTTTGGCTCTCATGCATCTGTTTTAATTGTCTTCAGCTTCAACCTGAACTTGCATACGAGCAATTGGTTATCTATTCCACAGTCAAGCCCTAGTCTAATGTTAGCCAGACACTGAGTTTCCTCCATAGTCTCTTCCCACAGATGTAGTTGATCTGGTCTCTGGAGAAAGTTCATGTGTATTGTCACCATTTGTGATATTTGCTATGAACAAGCAGTTGGGCTGGCAAAATCCTATCCTGCAATTTCTATCACCAAGATCATATTTACCAACCACCGTTCCTTCCTCTTTGTTTCCAACTATTGCATTTCAATCACCAATAATTATCCATGCATCTTTATTGCATGTTTGACTAATTTTGTGACAATATTTCATAGAATTCTTCAACAAATTGAAGAAATTAGTGTGTTAGTATGGATAGATTAGAGAAACAAATACAGAGAGACTCATATGTGTATAAAAAAGAACTTTATATACAAGAGCAATTCAATATTGCAAAAGCATCCCAGCCCAGTCCAAATCAAGTCCATAAGTCTGATATTAGCCCATATTTCCTATACCAATCTATAAAGTCCCCTTCAGACTCACAAAACACATGAAATGATGCCAAATGCAAGAAGATCGAAGATCACAGGCCAATGGGTGAGAAGTCTTGTGAATCCAGTGGCATTTTAAGCATCCCAGTGCTGGCACAGGTCTCCATGTGGCTTCTCTGGCTCCAGAGATTTGGCTCCATCAGCCTCTCTCCATGTGTCTTCTCCACAGGGATGTATCATGGGGAGTGACTCTTGTCAGTAGAGAGTGAACCAAGGGAGTGAGCCAAGAGAGAGAACAAATGTCTCCCACCTCCAAGAAGGAAAAACAGGAGACCCCAGAATCCTCAGAAAAAATGCCATGCCCATACAGAGGCCTCACTGGTTATATCCTGGTTGACAGGCTAGACTCCACCCCTACACTCTTAATCCTCAAATTGACACCAGGTTATGTAGCTATCACAATTACCTTTATGTAGCTATCGCAATTACCTTTATGTAGCTATCACAATTACCTCCTCTGTAGCTATCACAATTACATGAATGTGAAGGATAGTTGTATTCATTGGATTTTGCTGAAGGTATATAGATAGAATCCTATCACAGACAGCATTGGGATAGATCTTAAAATGTCTTTGCAGGACGAAGACAATGCCATTCTTCTTGACTGTATCATTCCCGACCATATGATTTTCTGATTCCGTGTAGCCCATATTAGCCCATTTCAGTTCCCTAATGTCTAAGATATCAATCTTTATCGATTCATTTTGATTGCTTATAATTTTCCTAGAATTATACTTCTTACATTGTAGTTCTTCATTATTCTTGGAATTTTGCCACTATTTCTTCGCATTTTGAGCTGTACCCCATCAACAAATGAAGATGCCCAAGGCTTTACACCTACACACTTTATTCATGTCACTGAGCTTGACTCTGCTTTGAGACGGTAGCTCCTCCTCAGTCACATTTCAAGTGCCTTCCAACCCTAGGGGTCCCTCCTCTAACTCCATCTCTGACATTGTCCTACTTATATTCATTAGGACTTTGATATCTGATAATGTTTTGATGCTACGCAGCAAACAATCAGGGGCTCCTTCCTCCTAAGTGGGCAACTGATTTCTTCTTCCTGGTCTGTTTTTAGTCTGGAAGCTCCACTGAAACCTGTTCCCTTTGGTGACCCTGCTGGCATTTGAAATACCAGTGACACAGCTTCCGGCATACGCTCATTGAAATCCACAAGGCAACATAATGGACAGGCAGGTGGTGAACCCTGTCCTACAAGGTCAGTATGAGTTGGAATCAACTAGATGGCAGTGAGTTTGGGATTCTGTTTGGAGATTACTCACAGTCACTTAATTGTAAAAGTGGTCAAGTCATGGCAGGTACCAAGTCTGTGGGCTAGATGCTAAACTGGAGATTTCTCCTGGCTCACATAGTTGTGAGGGCTGATTAACCCAAGGCAGACAGGAAGGCAACAGGCTGTTAACTGCAGAGGTGGATGAATCCAAGGATGGTAGGTCAGGTGGCCGGCCAGTGACGAGGCCTAGTTAGGCAGGCAATGTGGCAGGTGATTGGCTCAGGTCCAAACAACCACATGTTAACAAGTCATATGCAGGTTATAGATTACAAAGAAGCAAGCATGTTTCCACAGAGCATCCATTTATGTAGGAAGTACATCATATCCTCACGAAAACGTCCTTTCCCTTGCATCAGGGCAGTGACCTGAGCAAGGAGGGTGCACTCCACCCCAGTCCTGCCACAAGCACTCGGCTGCTCACAGCAGCTGTCATCACGGACTAGAATACATCACGTGAATTAATAGGCCAAACAAGCCCTTGGCAATCCTGGCTCCGCCAACTTGACCCCAAATCTAAATATCACTCTCCACCCTTTGTCAACTTGGCACCTACACACATCGTCTTAAACTATACAGAATCTCCAAAAGAACCCCAAATTCACTGCCATCTAGTTGATGCTGACTCATACTGACCTAATAGGGCAGGGCCCACCACTTGCCTGTCCATTTGTTGTATGATGGTGCCTCAAACCAGATGCTGCAAGTTTATTTTGACCCTCGCCCATCTGAATAGAACTATACTCCATAAGGTTCTCAAGGACTGATTTCTCAGAAGGAGATGGCCAGCACTTGTAAGCATCTCTAGTCCTGCTGGGAGGGCTGACCTTTCACTCAGCAGCCAAATACACTTGGGCCACACTGAGTCTGTGCTCTGTGCCCCAACTCCCCATCCCTTCAAAAATATCAAGCCCAATGCCACCGAATCATTTCAAAAATACCCACAGTGACCCTAGGGGATAGAGTGAAAGTGTCCCAGAGGGTTTCCAAAGCTATAGTCTTTACAAAAGGCGACTGCTCTGTCTTTGTTTCTTGGAGATCCTAGTGAGTTCAAACTATCCAATTTTCTATTCTTGGACAAGCACTTAATCACTAGGCCATCAGGGGTTCTAGACCTGTGCTACCAAAACAGCAATAAAAATCCAACCAAAGCTGCTACCTTTTAGCGGATTCCCACCTTTAACAACTGGTACGACAGGGTAGAACCGTCCCACTGGATCTTCCAAGGTTATGAACTTCACCAGAGTAAAGTGACACATGCGACTCCCGTGGAGCAGCCGGTGGATTCCAACTACTGACCTTTTGGGTAGCAGCTGATCTCTTAACCACTTTTAACACGGAAACTCCTTCTACACTGCCCAAAACAAAAACACCAAATCCACTGCTAATGAGTCCAATTCCAACTCCTGGTATTCCTATATACGGTTTGGACACTATAAACCCTTCTTGGAACAGATTGCTTCATCTTTCTCCCCATGAATAGCTGGTGGGTTTGAACTGTCAACCTTGAGACTGACAGCCCAATGGCTAACCCACAGCACCATCCAGGCAGCATGAGGGTATTAATCTCCACAGATTGGCTCCTCACATGGCCTTCATCATCTGGCTACTGGACGAGAAAAGCCATTATGAAGAGGTTAAAGAATGGTATATGAGAGAAGATGCTGTATTTATTCCTGGCCTTTAGGACTCTGGCTGAGCCTACCTACCTATTTGTCTACCCTCTCTGACTTCTTTTTTTTTTTTTCCCTCTCTCACTTCTAAAGCTCTTTTGGGATCTGGTAATATGGTTTTTGCTGCTCTTCCTTTACCCTTTAGAGGTGGCATGGTAACGACTCCCCACTGTGGATTGTGAGTGCTTCACCATCCCTTTTTGGCTCTTAATCCTGTCCACACCTCATAAATAGAGAATGCCACATTTGTCCTAGGATCATGAAGCTTATAAGCTTCCGATATTACAAAGCCAACATCAATTTTATGTAAATTTCAAAAAGCCAGATGAATACAGAAAATTGAAGGATTTAGAAATACGCAGGGAATTAACATATGGAATACAAATATCTACTGAAATTTTTATTATAAAAGAGCCTAGGACAGAGGAAGTGTGCCACACATATGGATTTCAATCCGAGGGCTTTCTTCTGAAACTGAAACAAATAAAGCTTTTATTTCAAGGAGACATCCTGGTATTTCACATCTGTCCATGTTATAATTACTTTGAAGGAATTGACTGTCCAGTTAAATGAAGCCATTAATCAAGAATATCGAAGCACGTTTTCAAATAAATCTCATTTGGATTTTCATCTAGTCTCTAATGGGAGCTTCTTAAGATGAACTTGGAGGGGACTTGATATTGCAGTAAAGCCTTGGGGAATTTTTTTTTTAATTTCCATACAATGAGAGTTCAGGTGTGCCCACCAGGACCCCTCCCTCCCAGCTCTCTACCGAAACATTACACTACCAAAAAAGAATGTCATCTCTTCCCCTCTCAGACACTGAGCCAGGTGGCCCTCAATAGGAGTGGCAAAGCCAAATCACTATGAATTGGTATCAACATAAATAAAAGTCCATATCTTATTTGATGAGGTAAGAGCAGAATTGAGGATCTCATCATTATTCAAGTTTTAAAAATAATAAGTGATACCAAATACTACAGAGCCACTCCAAAAGTGGGCCTCGAGCAAATGGGAAACAACACTGGTAGGTTAGCGTGCAGCATGCCGATACACGAAGCCACGCAAGGGCGCACGGAAGCTACACTGTGTGTGATGTATTGGCTCAGTCAGAGGGCAGAAGCCAGCTCAGTAAAGATGCATTTTTTGTGTATTGTTTGGAAATCAGTGGTGGCTGCTTTTTATCTTTTCATACATTTCTGTTTGTCTTAAAGGTAGGGCTCTCCAAGCCATCCCTGCGATCGATTTCATTCTCTTTCTACAAAATAGAGAATTCAAAGAGAAAATGTACATCTGCAGCTGGATCATCAGGCTGGCGGTTGAGTAGGACCTGCTCAAGCCTGCAGTTTCTAATGTAGCCCCAAAAAGGGAAAGACTGAACATTATTACCTTACTGCGACAGTTGGCTTGCTGGAGAAATTTGCAAACATGTTGCCAGTTACCATGAAGTCAACCCCGAAGGATGGCTACCCATGTTTTGCAGCATACAACTGCACTCCGTAGGCTTCTCCGGGCTGTGACTTTTGGAAGCAGTTAACCAGACCTTTTTACTGAGGCACCTCTAGGTCGATTTAAACGTCCAACTCCTCCGTTAATAGTTGAGTACATTTCCATTTGCAATACTCAGGAACTCCTCAAGAATGTATAGACAATATATCATCTGGAACAACTCAGAGTTCTTTTTCAACCCTGGACTCAGACTAGTGATGGGATATTAATTATCAATCAATAGGGAAGACCACAGAAGAAGTGATGTCTTTGAATGATGATGTTGGCAAAGAACACTGAACATTATGGATTGCCAGAAGAACAAGCAAACCTTGTCATGGAAGATGAACAGCCAGATGCTTCTTAGAAATGAGATGGCAAGGCTCCATCTGGTCTACTTTAGACATATTATCAGGAGGGGCCAGTCGCTAGAGAAGGATAGCACTCTTGATAAAGCAGAGGGTTAGCAAAAAAGAGAAAGACTCTCAACAAGATGGATTAACACAATGGCTACAACAATGGGCTCAAATATAGCAACAATTTATGAGAATGGCACCAGACCAGCAAATTGGTTCTATTGTTCATAGAGATGCTATGAATCAGGACTGATTTGGCAGCACTTAACCATATGGCTTAACAAGAGGTAGAAGATCACAGCGTCTGAAATAGAAAGTCGGGAAATCAACTGCTTGGATTCAAATCTTGCCTCTCTCCCTTATTAGCTGGATGCCCTGTGGACAAACATTCCATGTCTCAGTTTCCCCAGCTCTAAAGTAGAGAAATGATGAGAGAATGCTTTCTTCATACATTTGTTGATTTCTGTGAATAGTTAATGAATTGTGATTGGATCCAAGTAAGGTGAAACACCTATTAAAAGCCATATAAACATTGCCTATTATTATTCTTCTGTGACCTACCTGTCAGTTTGTCATTCTGTGGTGGTTTGTGGGTTGCTATGGTGATGGAAGTTGTGCTCCCAGTATTTCAAATGACAGCAGGACCATCTTTAGTAGACAGGCTTCAGTAGAGCTTGTATTCTGGAATAGATTAGGAAGAAAAACTAGTGATCTATTTCTTAAATAATGAAAACTTTAGGAACCATAACAGAATATGTGGGTAAGTAAAAAATTATTGTCACTCGTGTTTCAATGCATGTGTGTACAAACTTACTCAAACAAAATGTGTTAAACATTCCTCTGATTGGTGGATGGTTGAAGACGTTCTTTCAATAAAGCTCTAGTGTTGATCTCATGTGGTGACTTCAAAAAAATCAGATCCATACGAAGCAGTGGCTTCTGGTGAGTTGTGGAAGGTAGAGAGATCAGTTCAGGTGTTGGTGGTGATTATTTGGGGAAATCTCCAAGGGGTAATCTTGGTGGACTTTCTCAAAGGACACAGGATAGGACTGATTATAAAGAAAGTTAAAGAAATTGAATCTGCATTAGTGAGAGAGAGAGAGAGAGAGAAAAGGCCATGACAATTGTATCAAGGTAGCCTATGCCATGAGAATTTTGTTGGGAAACATTACCCTACTCAACTTACAACCCTGATTTTTCTCCATCAGGTTTATTTTTGCTCCAAAAACTGAAAGGATATTTAAAAGGGACGCAATTTTAGCCCCTCTGAAGATACCATAACTACTCTTTTGACATGGCATAAATACATCAAAGAACATAGACATCTTCAGGAGAAAGAAAAAATAAACTACATCTTCAGAAGTATATAGACCTAGATGTGTAGATGTATAAACCTAGATATATTGAAAAATCATACCTTCACATTTTCATACTTTTGCTTAATAAAAATTTCTCTGATTTTGTATGAATGTCTTTTGACCTACCTTTAGATATAATATCTAGAGAAGAGAAGAGATTGCTTAACCATCTCCTCACAAAAGGAAATTTGGAAACTAGTTTTTAGTCAAAGAGTTTATAAATAAAAGAGTCTATTTCACCCTCTCCTTTTCCACCATCATTCTCACAAAAGTTATCAGTGTCAGAATAGAGGCTTTCGGGTGCTTCTCCATTTAAGTATTTACACACACCGTTTTTTGGTTATTGTCTTTACCAAAATGTGTTTCTATGCTTCTATGCAACTTATTTTTCTCATTAACAATAAACAATAAAAACCCCTTTAAACCAATGGCTGTGGATGTAGCTCATTCTCTTTTTAACTGCCCAATATACCCAAGCCCTTGATGGCGGGAGTCCTGGTGGTCTCATGGGTTGTGTGATAGGCTGCTAATCTCAAAGCTCCACCAGTTGCTTTGGGGAGAAAGATGACATTTTGCTCCCTTAAAGAACCCCCTCCCTGGAGGACAGACAACAGAAAAGTGGGTGAAGGGAGACATCAGACAGTGTAAGACATGACAAAATAATAATAATGTATAAATTACCAAGGGCTCAAGAGAAAGAGGGGAACGAAGAGGGGGTGGGAATGAGGAGCTGATACCAAGGGCTCACGTAGAAAGCCAGTGTTTTGAGAATGATGTTGGCAAACAAACGTACAAATGTGCTTGACATGATGGGTGGATGGATGGATGGATGGATGGATGGATGGATGGATGGATGGATGGATGGATGGTTGATAAGAGTTTTATGAGCCCCACTAAAAGGATTTAAAAAATAAAAAAAGAAACCTCTAGGGGAGTTCTATCCAATCCTACAGACTCACAAGGAGTTGAAATGATCTCTATGTATGTGAGTTCAAATTCAATTATATTGCCTTAAAAATCAACTTTATTATATTGGACAGATTACTAGAAACAAGGAAAATAAAGACAAAGAGTATGTATTTATATAGAAGTTGAATTAGTCTGACATGATAATGTCCCCAAAAGACTCTGACAATTCATATTTCATCAGTATTGTATTAGACTACACATTTCTCCACACATTCTCACCAGAACTAAAAGTTAACTCTTTTTTAAAATTTTTCCATTCTTCCAGAGATGAAACAGTATATCAGTTTTTAGTCTCATACAGTCATTGGTTATTTGGATGACCCTTGCTCATATGTTTTTCATTGGGCTGTTGGTGTATCCATTTGTAAGGACTCATTTTACCATTTTATCTGTCATCTATATGGCAAATGTTCCATCTGCCTAACTCTTTCCTATTTCTAGAGCAATTTGTGAACATTTCGATTATCTCACTTATCATGTCAAATTGTCCTTCTTTTCTGACAATTGCTCTGTCTTAAAAACTGCTTTGTCTTATTTCTATAGTCCCAGTCATAAGCAATCAGTTGTGCATAGTAGATGATCAATGGGTACTTTAATTGATTCTTTAATTTCTATATCAGTGAAAGATCTCTTAATGTATCCCTTCCTTTGGGTGACCTTGATCGGTGCATTAATTACAAATGTCCCATCAAGTGGTAAGCTAACCTACGCAATTACAATTTCAAGGGGAAAAAAACAGTCAAAGTGACAGGAACTTCATTCCCAGAACTGAACTATGTGTATGAGGAAAGACAAGAAAATTGCACCATCTCCCTGCGTTTAGATTGAAGACCATTACATGAAAGAGAAGAGAATTGGCTCATTTGTTATTTGAGATTATGAAGCTTGTTTACATGTAATCTGTCATTTGTGGAGCAATCTGATATTAAAGATGGCTCAAAGCTTTTGTGGTGAATGGTCTATGGGGAAAACTGGGAGTAAGATAAAGGAGGAATACTTAATTCTTTTCAATCAGAGTGTCCCCTAGCCTAGGAAATTGGGAAACCCATGTCAGCCAATGCCATCAGAATAAAATGTGACAGAAAGTGGAGAATGTATGATATAAAAGATAGAGAGCAACACAGGGAATGCAGGATAGATAAACCCCTCGGGGCCAACAGTGAGAATAGAAATACCAGGAGGATAAGGGGAAGGTGGGGGGAAGAAAGGGAGAATCGATCACAAGGATCAAACATATAACCTCCTCCCAGGGGGATGAAAAGTAGGTAAAGGGTGACAGAGGACAATGTAAGATATGAAAATAATAATCTATAACTTATCAAGGGTTCGTGAGGGGCAAAGAGGTGAAAATGAGGAGCTGATATCAAGGGTTCGAGTAGAAAGAAAATTATTTGAAAATGATGATGGCAACATATGTACAAATGGGCCTGACACAATGGATGAATATATGGATTGTGATTAGAGTTGTAAGATCCACCAATAAAAGTATTTTTTTAAAGATAGAGAGATGGGGAGTGGAATCATAGATGAAAATAGAAATTAAATATGTATGAAGGATGGAATTGAAGTGTCCTGAAACAATTAAAAGAATTCTATCTCTGAAGTTAGACAAATGTAAGTTTTAATCTTGTCTAAATTACTTACCACCTACGTTGTCCAAACTGACTAGTCACCTTTAAAAGCACAGAACAAGATTTGAACTTATCAGAGATAAAAACACACTCCTTCCTCTGTTTCAGCTTTCTACAGTATTGTTTAAGAAAGTCTTCCAGAGTTACCTTCTATATCTGTCTACTGTTTTGTACTGGAATATTGTTCTTAACATTTCAATCTGAGTTAAAGTTTTCTACTAAACTAGCCTATTAATTTCAAATTTAGATGCAACAAGTTTACTAGTACATAATCAAGAAGAAAACCTAGTTTTCCTCTGATTCCATTTCCATGGTATATCCTGGCTCCTCCAATCCTAATGTCAGAAGTTCCCATATATGAAAATTGTTGCAAGTCGCTTGGTCATGCCAGGGCATCCTCCTTTGTCCTAATTAAATGTTCCCAAGGATAGGGTTCATATTGTCCTAATATAGCAGGTCTTGCAATAACCATATGATCTGAGTGTGGTGAAAAAAGTGGAAGGTGGTTCAAACTATTTAAATAAATTTTATAATTATCTGGAAAATAAAATTTAAAGGATACCATTCCAAAAATAAGTTACCCAAAAAGATTGCATAAAAATGTTAAATAAGGACTTCTGGTTCAAAATATGACTGACTGATTAGAGGGTAAGTGGATTCTTCCCCAATAATCAAGAGAAAAACATAAAGCGATCCCTACCACCTGTAAATGAAATCCCAGGGCAGCCCAAGGCCCAACAATAAAGATGCTAGATGCCCTAACAAGCTGGCAAGGAAGTCCCTTGGTATCTCCCAAGCCTGGCAAGACAAAGCCAACTATTCCTACATGACCCAACAACCCTACCAACACTACCCAATGCACCCCAATGTCACAGATACAGCAGTCAATCGTGGTCTAGAAAAAGGCAGGGAAAGGCACATGTGAAAACCAGCCATATTCAAACGATTATTCTGAAGAAAAGGCCCTGGAACTATCAGATATAGAATTCAGGAGAATTATGTTCATCTTCTTTCAAAGGAGAGAACAATGGAAAGAATTGAAAAACTAGAATAAATTCCAACCAAACTCACTGCCATAGAAACAAAGCTGACTCACAGTAAACCTATAGTACAGGGTATAACTGCCACTGTGAGTGTCTGAAAATGTAAAAGTTTACAAGAGTAGAGAGCCCATCTTTCTCCAATAAAGTCGGTTTGTGTTTTCGAACTTCTGACGTTTCGGATTTCAGTCCAATGTGTAACTACTATGCCAGTAGTACTCTTACCAAATAGCATTTCAGAAGATAAATATTAAGATAACAGAATTAGACATAGTAAAAGATATCAAAGTATTAAGAAGCAGAAAGTCAATTCAGTGAGCCAATTATTTGACTATAACTGACAAGAGAAACAAATACAAAAATAGGAAAGAAATCTGAAGAAAACCTAAGAAATATGTGGGAAACTACGGAGAAGAACAATTTATGTCTCACTGGGATTCCAGAACAAGAAGAAACAAAAATTCCACAGAAAATGTATATAAGAAATCATGGGAATAAACTTCCCTAACATTATGAAAAGGAAGAAAATAACTTCAAGAAGTTGAGAAAACCTCAAACAGGATAAATCACAAAATAAAAACTTCATGACATATTGTAATCAAACTCTCAAATATCAAGGAAAATGGGAGAATTCTGAAAGCAGCAGGCGGGTGGGTGAAGAACACGCACCTACAAAGAAAAAGCTATATGAATAATCCTAGACTTTTCAGTAGACACCATGCAGGCAAGAAGACCATGTTAAATCCTGAAAGAATAGACAAGCTGCCAACCAAAGATCTGATTTCTAGAAAAAGTATCTATAATATATGAGGGAGAAATAATGATATTTCCAGAAACGGAGAGTTTAAAGAATTATTAAAATAAGACCAGCATTACCTAAAATACTAGAAGAGACAATATGGACAGAGAATCAACAATAACAGCAGACAAACCTGAGAGCAATATAAAAGACAACGCCATTCAGAAATCAACATAAAGAACACCCCAAAAAATCACAGAAATATAAGAAAAACAAAGAAGCCCCTAAAACTACATACCAAAGAAATACATATACACAACACAATGACAGCAATAAACCCACAGATATCAATAATAATTACACTGAATATTAATTGATTAAATGCACAGTCAAGAGATAGTAGTGAACTGGATAAAGAACAAGATTTATTAATAGTCTGTCTATAGGAAACACACAAAAAGCTGACTGAAAATCAAAGAATGGAGACAATTTTTTTGAATGGAGACAACTTCACCAAGCTAAGGGTAACCAAAAAAAAAAAAAACAACCCAAGAATGGCAATATTCACATTTGATAGACTTCAAGGCAAAAAACATGAGACAAAAGAAAAACTGCAAAATGATCAAAGAGCCAATAGAACAAGAAGACATAGCTAGCTATAATAAACGTATACAAGCCCAATGAAGACCATGTAAATATGTTCATCAAACTTGTACAGAGTTGAAGATGTAAATAGACAATATAAAAATAAACTATGAAGAGATTTCAATACTGTACTCTCCAGGAAAAGACAGATTATTAGGGAAGAACTCAGTAAAGACAAAAAGAACTAAACAGCATAACTAACTCAACCTCCTACAGATAAACAGAGCATTGCACCCAACAGCAACACAGTGTACAATCTTTTCCAATGCACATAGAACATTCTCTTTAACAGACCAAATGTTAGGTCACAAAGCATACCTTAACAAATTTTTAATTATTGAGATTCTACAATTCATTTTCTCAGACTACACAGTTATAAAACTAGAAATCAACAATAAAAAGAACAAGGATAAAAACCCAAGTGTATGAAAACTGAATAACACACTGCTTCAAAATAAATGGATAATATATTACGTAAGGGATGAGACTGAAAAATTCTTTGAAACGAATGAGAAAGACAACACAACATACAAAAAACTTTGAGACACAACAAAAGTAGTTAACAGAGAGCAATTTATAGTAATCAACACACGTGAAAAAAAAGGGGCTAAATCTTCAACAAGTAGAGCAAGAGAAATAAAATAAATCTTCAACCATGGGGAGAAAAGAAATCATAAAGATAAGAGCAGAAATATATACATTGGGAACTCAAAAGGAAGAGGAAAAAAAACATCAAGAGAAGAAGTGGATTTTTGAAAGGATTAACAAAGTCAACAAACCACTTGCAAACTTAAAGGAAAAGAAAAATAAGATGCAAATATCCAGAATTAGAGATGAAAAGTGTGGCATCTCAACAAAACCAAAATTAAAAAGAATAACACTTTACTACAGAAGACTGTATTCCAACAAATTTTTAAAACCTAGATGAAATGGATGAATTTTGAGGAGCACACTATCTACCCAAGTTAAGTCAGATTGATGTAGAAAATCTCAAAAGCCTCATCATAAAAGAGGATATAAATCAGGTCATTAAAAAACTTCCATCCAAAAAGTCCAACTAGGTGACATCACCAGAAAATTCTACCACATATTCAGAAACAAACTGACAGCAATTCTACACAGAGTATTCCAGAATATAGAAGAGGACAGCAAACTCCCAAACTCATCTTATGAAGTGAGCATAACACTGATACCAAAACCAGGCAAAGACACCACAAGGATTGAAAACTACAAACCAATATCCCTTATGAACAAAACCCTGGACATTATAATCATATATATGTAAAATTATAATAGTACACTATAATCAGGTGGAATTCATACCAGCACACAAGGATGGTTCAACATTAGAGAAACCATCAATGCACTCCACCATGTAAACAACAACAACAAAAACGATAAGACCCACAAGATCATATCCATCAGCACAGGAAAGGCATTTGGCAATACCAACACCCATTCCTGATAAAAATATCCAACAAAAAAGAATAAATGGGAAATTTCTCAACACAATACAAGCCATATACTACAAAGCAATGACAAACATCTTGCTCAATGAGGAAAAGCTAAAAGCATTCTTCTTCTGAAAGAGAACTAGACAATGACCCTATCATGACTCTTAATCAATATTAGTCTTAGAACCATTAAACAACAAAAAGAAATCAAAGGAATCCAAATGGGCAAAAAAGTGATATTCTTACTATTTGCAAGCAATATAATTTTATGATAGAAACACCCAAAGACTCAACAGAAAAACATTGTTAAAAACAATTGAAAGATTTGGCAATGGGGCAGCATACAGATTAAAACACACAAAAATATCAGATTCTTATGTATTAACAAAAACTCTGAAAAAGAAATCAAGAAAAAATACCACTCACAATAGCTACATAAAAATAAAGTACTTAGATAAAACTATAGACCACTAGTAAAAGAAACCAGGCTAGAGCTACACAAATGGAAGAATATTCTATGTTCATGGATAGGAAGGCTTAACGTTGTGAAAATGTCAACACTACTCAAAATAATCTATAAATACAATCCAATTCTGATCCAGATCCCAACTCTATTCTTTAAAGAAATGGGAAAATGAGTTACTAACTTTATATGGAAAAAGAAGAGACTTAAAGAATAAAGGATTTCATGTGAAGAACAAAATAGGTCTTACATTATCCTACCTCAAAACCTATTACATATTCACAGTAGCCAAAACAGCCTTATATGAGAACAGTGATAGATATAGAGACCCAATGCGACAGAAGAGAAATCCTATAAATAAATGTATCAACCTATAAGAAACTAATCTTCAACAAAGGACCAAACACAATGTGGGAGGAAATATCTTTTGATAAATGGTTCAGGAGAGGGGGAGGTGTAAATGAGGAGCTGATGCCAGGGGCTTAAGTGGAGAGCAAATGTTTTGAGAATGATGAGGGCAATTAATGTACATATGTACTTTACACAATTGATGTATGTATGGATTGTGATAACAGTTGTATAAGCGCCTAATAAAATAATTTTTTAAAAGAAAAAATGGTGCTAGGAAAATAGGATCTCCGCCCAAAGGAGAATGAAATAGGACCCATGCCTCATCTCATAAACAAAAAATAAACTCAAGATAGATAAAAGATCTACATGTAAAAACCAGAGCTATAAAGATCATCAGTAAGAAAGAAGGACTTAAGGGCCCTAGTGCATGTCATAGACATACTGTCAAACAATGAAGAAAGCACACACAGAAGACAAAATAGATAAGTGGGACCTACTAAAAATAAGACATTTGTGTCCATCATAGCCTCATATGCATGTGAATTTGGATATTGAATAAGGAATACCAAAGAAGAATCGATGCATTTGAGTTGTGGTTCTGGAGAAGAATATTGAAATATCATGGACTGCCAAAAGGACAAATAAATCTGTCTTTAATGAAGGATGGCTGGAGTGCTCCTTAGAGGCAAGCATGGCAAGACTTCATCTTACATACTTTGAACATGTTGCCAAGAGAGACCATTCCATGGAGAAGGACATCATGCGTGATAAAGTCGAGGGCAGCAAAAAAAAAGGAAAGCCCTCCCAGAGATGAACTGACACAGTGGTGGCAACAATAGACTCAGGCATAGAAAGATTTGTGAGGATGGCACAGGATCAGGCAGTGTTTCATTCTATTGTGCATAGGGTTGCTATGGGTTGGAACTGACTTGCTGGCCCTAACAACAAAATGTCTATCTAAAGGGTAAACCAAGAGAGAACCCATGGACTGGCAAAATAAAAGATGATCTTTAGTAATCTCTAAAATATGGAGTAAACTTCAACACCTCAAATTTCAAGAAAAGAAGAAGAAGAATCCAATTACAAAGTGGGCAAAGGGCGTAAACAGACAGCTCACCAAAAAGATACCCAAATGACAAACAAATATATGAAAAAATGTTCACTATTAGCCATCTGGGAGATCCAAATCAAACCAAGGATGAGTTATAACCTTACACTGACAATGACAGCTCAATTTATAAAAAATTAAGAAAAAACATCAAATGCTGGGAAGAGTGTGCGAAGATTGGAACTCTAATCCACTTCTAGTGGGTCTGTGAATATGGGCAGCCAATATGGAAAGCTATATGGCACTACCTCAAACCACTGAATTCAGAAATTCCATCAGCAATCCCTCTGATGGGAATATGCCCTAAAGAAGAAAAGGCCGTAAGATAGAAATATGCGCTCCTGTGTTCATCACAGCACTGTTCGCAATAACAAATGTGAAATGCACAAAGTTCTGCCCCTCGGGAGGATTTTCCTTCCGCAAACTCCCTCAAGGAGGTCCCATAAAGGGACAGCAATGATACTGTCCACTTATAATGATGCCTGCCAAACATGCAGAACTATCTGCAGACCAATCAGAGTTCTCTCTTCTTCAGCCAACTGATCATAGGAACTTCCATAAAACCAAACCAACAGATGAGGAGAAAGAACGTCATATGACAAGAATGGAGATCATGGGCATTTGGGGCACTTCTTCATGCAAGTTGTGTCTTTGGGGCCTGCTCAAACTTGAATCTGGTGTTTAATGCTCCCATTTAATGATACAGTGCTTTGATATATGTCCAACTTTATGATTCTATGGGTTGGGAAATATCCAATTCATGATGGACAGAATAGTCTGCATGGTGGTCCTATAGCACAGGGTAGAAATGCCCTTGTGGGATTTTTTTTGAGACTGTAGCTCTTTATGGGAGTAGAAAGGATCATTTTCCTACCATGCCATTTAAAGTAACACAGATTAAATACTTTTGGATGAATCTAAACAGAGAAACAAAATTTTTGTATAGAGAAAACTACAACACACGAATACAAGAAACCAATAGAGATCTACGTAATGGAAAAATGAAATGTTAATACTTTCCAAAGTAATTATATAAACTATTTTTTGTATACTTTTTAAAATTGTATATTTTGTATTATATAAAGATAATACAATTCCTACCTGGATCCTAATAACATTCTCTAAAGAGATGGGAAATTTAATCACCAACTTCACATAGAAAGGAAAGAGGCTCAGGACAAATAAAGCAATTCAAAAGGACAAAGTACTAGGTCCCTTACTTTCCTACTTCAAAACCTGCTACATAGCTATGGTAGTAAAAACAGCCTGGTTCTGTTACACTAATAGATATGAAGATGATTGAATAGATTAGAGATCCCATAAATAAATTCGTTCACCTACAGGGAACTGATTTTCAACAAAATGAAAATATATTAAATCTAAAGGGATAGGCTCTTCCACAAATAGTACTGGCAAAATTGAATTTCCATTTGCAGGAGAATAAAATAGGACCCATATCTCATACCATATATGTAACTGAATTCAAAAGTTGGATTCAAGACTTAATGTTAATCCTAGAGCTATAAAGATCATCAATGACAAAACAGTCACATTTAAGGGCCCTAATATATTGAAAACACCATCTTGT
The DNA here is from genome assembly GCF_050624435.1 of Tenrec ecaudatus. NCBI lineage: Eukaryota > Metazoa > Chordata > Mammalia > Afrosoricida > Tenrecidae > Tenrec > Tenrec ecaudatus. Next base: position 121,153,284 of record NC_134541.1, on the reverse strand, counting down.
TCACCATCACCATAATTCAAAGGTATGGATCCTTATTTGATTTCACTCATTTGTTGTCCGGTTGTTTGTTGTTGTTGTTGTTGTTGTTGTTGTTGTTATCGTTGTCCAGTTTGGGCATGCAGATCAGGTGATTGCAAGTATCATGGCTTGGCTCAAACACACCTAGTCCTCATAGGGACATCTTTGCTTTTGAACACTCAAACAATTTTATTGGCATATATTTCACATATAATACAATAGTTCAAGCACATCTAGAAATGCTGTGAAATCATCACCACCATCAATTATAAGACATTTTGTTCATTCCTATACTCATTGTTATTAGCTTCCCATTCCCGGTCCCACAACTTCCCTGCCATGCCCCCAAAGAACCATTAATCCCGTTGCTGTCTCTATAGATTTACCTATCCTGGATTTCACATACAGGAAAACACTTTTTAAAAAAACTAACAACAATAACAAAACAAAACAGTTAAAAACTTTAACTGAAAACACAGCCGAAAATATTTAAAATTAGAACAAATTTAAAATGGGTCAAAGAGGAGATCAAATGATAGGGTATTCAATGGCAACCGAACTGCATCTGCAATAACCCACTTTTCAAAGAGCAAGGCCATTCACATCCCTGACCTATGATCCAAGAGGACTCACCAAAGACTTAAACCACATGTATTTCCCCTTCATTTCTGTTGTAACTGAAACTATTTTAAAGTGGGTTAAAAGGGAGAACAAATAACATTGCAGTTTAACGAAACTATGCTTCCTAATGTTTTGAAGCTATGTATGAGGTTTTTAGCAGCTCCTTGCTCCAAATAGGGGAGCATGCCCTTCTTCCTTATTTGTTTTTAATATAGAAAAATATTGAATGATGCAGCAAGCCTCAACTAATAGGGGAAGAATACATATAGTCACTCTACCCAAAGAGCTAGTTGACATTCCACCGTTCCAGGTGGTAGCATATGAGCATGAGCCGATGGGGCTGAAGGAGGATGGTCAAGCAGTACTTAAAGCGTTAGCCAAAACGAGGCACCAGGAATTGATGGGATGCCCACTGAAATATCTCAACAAGCTGATGAAGCACTGGAAGTACCCACTTGTCTCGGCCAGGACATTTGGAAGACAGCTATTTAGTCAACTGACTGTAAAAGATCCATATTTGTACCCATTCCAAAGAAAGGTGATCCAATAGAATGCTCAAATTATAAAACAATAGCACTGATATCACATGCAAGTAAATTTTCTGATGGTCAACAAATAATGGTTGCAGCAGATCATGGACAGGAATGTGCCAGAGGTTCAGGCCAGACTCAGAAGAGGGCATGACACAAGGGATGTTTGACATTGGTGATGTCAGATGGATCTTGGCTCAAAGCAGAGACTACCAGAAAGATGCTAACTTATGTTTTATGGACTATGCAATGATATTGGATTGTGTGAATCATAACAACCTATGGATAACCTTAAGAAGAATGGAACTTCCAGAACACTTCACTGTGCTCATTTATATGGATCAAGATGTAGCAGTGAGGACAGAACAAAGGAATACTGCAGGATTTAAAATCAGGAACGGTGGGTGTCAGGGTTGCATCCTCTCACCATACTTATTCAACCTATACGCTGAGCAAATCACCAGAGAAGCGGGCTTATATGAAGAAAAATTTGCTACCAGGATTGGAGGAAGGCTTATTAACAAACTGAGATAAACAGATGACACAACCTTGCTTGCTGACAGTGAGGACTTGAAGCACTTGATGATGAAGATCAAGGACTGCAGCCTTCGGTATGGATTACAACTCAATGTAAAGAAGACCAAAACCCTCACAATTGGAACAATAGGTAACATCATGCTAAACAGAGAAAAAGTTGAAGCTGTCAAGGATGTGTCTTGCTTGGATTCAAAAACAGTGTCCATCGACGCAGCAGTCAAGAGATCGAAAGACGAGTTGCATTAGGTAAATCTGCTGCACACGACTTCGACAGTATTGAGAAGCAAGCATGTTTCTTTGAGGATTACAGTGCACCTGACTCAAACTGTGGTATTTTCAATGGCCTCATATGCATGTGAAAGTTTGGGATTGAACAAAGAAGACCAAAGAAGAAACAAAACATTTGAATTGTGATGCTGCCCAAAAATATTGAATGCACCATGGAGGGCTAAAAGGACTATCTTAGAAGTCCGGCCAGAGTGCTCCTTAGAAGCAAGGGTGATGAAACTTCATCTTACAAACTTGGGACCCGGTATTGGGAGAGATCAGTCCTTAGAGAAGGACACTATGTTTGGTAGAGGGCCAGGGAAGAGTCAGGTCCTCAGTGAGATGGACTGATGCTGAGGCTGCACCAATGGGCTCAAAGCAAAGGAACAATTGTAAAGACAGTGCAGGATTAGGCAGTGTTTGTTGTGTTGCGCATAAGATCGTTATGGGCTGGAACTGACTCAATGGCACCTAACAACAAAAACAAAGTCCCCAAAATGGATTTTCAATGCTGTCTGATAACCAGGCTTTTCACCTCCCCCAACTATGATCAATCAGAAATGATCCATCAGCAGCTGGATCCATGTGTGGAACCTTTAAATGGATTTTGGTTTTACCCTGTCATCCAGAACCTTCTTCAAACCAGATTTTCACAATTTAAACTCTGATACCATTCTCTCCTACATATTTGGATTATCATTTACAATTATTGGATTACACAGGCTGGTGTGCTTCTCCCATGTGGATTTAATTGGCACCTCACTTGAATGGCTTCTTGCTTTAAGACAAGCCTGAAAGCCCCCAAAAGCTATTGACTTAAAGAGTTATTTTTCAGGAATTTTACCCAATGTGATACAATGTAACACATTTCTTAACTGTTGCTTCCTCAACTGTTGCTTCCATGGGAATTAGTCGTGGATCCAGATAAAATGTAATCCTTCACAACTGCATTTTTTCCTCCATTTATCATGAAAAGACTTGTTGGACCAGTTGGAGGGATTTTTGTTTTTCTCTATGTTCATATGGAATCAATACTGAAGACTGTATTTTTTTCTATGAGTAAATGCTTCAAGTTTACTTCACTTTCAGCCAGCAAGGATGTGTCAACTGTATATTGCAGTTGTCCGTGAGTCTTCCTCTGATTCTGAGTGTTCTTTTTCATACAGTCTAGCTTCTCTGATTATTTGCTCAGTCAGAATACAGATTGAATAAATATGGTGCAAGGATATGACCTTGACACACAACTTTCCTGATTTTAAACTATTCGATCTGACCCGGTCCTGTTAGAATGACTGTGTCCACGTGACCACAATAAAGAGTTCTGGAATTCCCATGCTTCCAAATATGATCCATAATTTGTTATGATCTACACAATTGAAGATCTTTTCAAAGTCAATAAAACACAGGCACATTCCTGGTTTTCTGTGTTTTCAGTGAAGATCCATCTGACGTCAGCACTGGTGTCCTTCATTCGAAGTCCTCTTCTGAAGCCAGTTTGAATTTCTGGCAGTCCCGTTTTGATTATTTTATTGTGTAGCCAAGGGAAATCACAACTCTAGCCCACTGATTATAATCCCTGAATGTGTATTAAAATTACCTGAAGAACTTTAAAATGTACCCTTGTACCTGAAGCCAGACCTTAGTTAACAATGTCTAGAGGTGGGACTAGAGTCACTAGACATCAATGTTTTGATAAAGCTTCCGTGTGGCTTGTAGATTGTGAAATATGAAAACCATGTGCTAGGTCAAGAGCCAGCAAACCTCTCATGGGACAAATGCGGTGCATCAACTGTTTCTGAAAGTAAAATTTTATTTGAATCAGTCACAATCATTCACTTACATATTTATTATTTCAAACTGTTTCCATAGTACAGTGGCAGAGCTGAAGAGTTGCAACAGAAACCGTGTGGTCTAGAAACCTAAAATAGTTACTTTATGGGGGCGAGGGGGCGTGTTTGTTCATCCTTGCCTTTGACCCCCTTTTCACCACTGCATCCATATCACAGAGTTTCATATGTGGTAAGTCCTTGAAAAATATTGGTGGATGCTACAGTTCTCTATCACCTGTAACCTAATTGCCAAGGGTCTTTTTTTTTCAGCTTTATTCTATGGTTCAATAGAATAAATTCAGCACGTCTTAAAGATGATTCCTTTTGTGAAATATTCCACTAGCTTCAGGATACTTCATCAAAAAAAGGCGCATTTGACTTTTCTTGCAGTAAGTGTCTGCAAGCAAAGACTGTTCTCTGCTTCTTCAATAAGCAAGAGCTCTTAGGGAGACTTGGCATTCCCATTTAATTGCGAGCCATAGAGTCAGATTATTTCCCCCTGTGTTTTATCACTTGTCAGCCAGTAAACATCGCGTAACTTCTCTGTTACGACTTCTTCTCGCTCTTACTCTCAAATACAACAAACAAAAATTAAAAGAAATTTTTTCCCAAATCTCCCTCTTTTTATCTCAAGCCACATAATTTTCTCAAAATATACTTTTACACACTTAGTCTGAGGTTAGCTTCAAGAATGAATCCCTTTTCAGCCAGTGGAGAGGTATCCAGAATAAGCTGCATATTTCAGTGTATTTCATCTGCTTAAGGTCTTTCCAAACCTTGTCAGTAACACATGAACCCGGTGAATGAGGATATAGAGTAGCTTCTCGAGCCTCAGGGAAAGAAATGAGTGTGAACAATGGGTTATAATCACCCTGGGTCCCTTCTTCCCCCTGGAGAGAAGGACAGCCTTTTTCACAGTGTGGTAAAAATTTGTTTTGACTAATCTCCATCAGCTTTTGAGTGCCCCAGGTCTACTTCTTACCATGCTCCCAGGCTATTATTCAACAACGGACTCACTCTGACTCTTAAAGAATGTCAGTTCTTATGCAGCATAATGTGGTTTCTGCAAAATAGGACTGATTTCCTTAGATTCCATCTATTCATAGAAGTGTTCTGAGGGGCAAATTCCATGAGACGTGGAATAGTCGGTTTCACATCTAAAACTATCTGGGTGGTATTGTCAACGGCCATTGTATCCGATCCCAGACCTTGTGACCCTAGAACCATAGAAGTTTAAAGTCATTACTCATTTTCTAAGGAGTAAACTAAGACCCAATGAGGGCTAGTCACTTATGTGAACCTGTATTTCCAAGAGCCTGTTGACAGCTCCCCTTGCCTACATAATTATTGTTATTAGCTTTCATATAACTAGTATCCACTCATGACAACCCCACAGGTTTTCATTGGCTGATTTTGTGAAATGGTTCGTGTTCACCAGGGCTTTCTTCCTATTCTGTCTTAGTCTGGAAACTCCTCTGAAACTTGTTGTGGCAGTTACATCATCTTCTGTCAACTTGCAAAGAGTCTAGCCTGTCAATCAGGCCATAGCCAATGAGGCCTCTGTGTGGGCATGGCTTTCTCCTGAGGATTATGGGAACTCCTGTATTCCTTCCTGGAAGCAGGAGATACTCTCTGCTTCATCTTCCTGCTGACAAGCCACAGGGCCCTACACTGATGCAGCCAGAGCCCTGGAACTGGAGGAGTCACATGGAGACCCGTGCCAATGCTGAGATGCTTCCATTACCACTGGATCCACAAGACTTTCTGCCCACTCACCTGTGATCTTCCTTCCTTCAGCATCATTGCATGTCTGCATGGACCTAAAGAGGAATTTATGGACAACTATTGACATAGGGGGTAGAGTTGGGTGTTTGGATTAATCTGGACTGGGCTGAGATGTTTTCTTAATGTACAATTACTCTGTTACAACCTTCTCTCTTACACACATGAATGTTTATGGGTTTTTACTCTAGTCAATCCAGCCTAACACACTTGCTCTCCAGTTTCTAAGGCCCAAGCCCAAGAGTCATTCCTAATAACTCTTTCAACCGCATTGAATGCATCAATAAACCTTGCTGCCTCTGCCTCGTGAATCCCCCGCTCTACTCCTCTAAATCAAGTTGTCAACACCACTTCCTGGATTACCTTGTTTTGCTGTTGTTGTTGCACTTGTTAGTTGCAAGAGCGTTGACTCCAATGTACGGCAGCCCCGTGCATGCAGAGAACAGCACTCTATGACGCTTTCAAGACATTGACTTTTTGGAATCAGATGTCTTTCAAGGTGACTCTGGATGGACCTGAACTGCCAACCTTTGGGCTAGTAATGATGTGCTTACCTATTTTCACCACCCTAGGACCTGCGATTGCTACAAAAATAAAAGTGTCTCATTATTCTCTCAGCTTCTACTATTGCTCCATTCTTCATACAGCAATCAATTAGCAATCAAGACACTCTACTATTTCATATCATCTAAAGGATTCTCTTTCATTTAGTATAGAATCCAGACTCTTTTCCTTCACCTACAAAATCAAGTTTTCTCAGCCTTGGCCCTACAGGCATTTAGGACTAGAAAATTCTTTGTTATGGGGGGTTTTTCATGCTTTGTGGTGTGTTCAACATACATGATCTTTGCCCACCAGATGCCAGTAGCACACCTACCATTGGTGACTATCTCTCTCTTCAAACTCACCAAATTCATCCAACTTCCAATGTTGTACCCTGCCTCCATTTACTCTCCTGTTTTCTGCTCTTCAAAGACACCAAGGTTCTCCCACCTCCAGGCATTGGTTGATATTTGCTGCTCCTAGGCCTGGACATAGTTGGCTCTTTTCTGCTTTCCAGGACTCGATTCACATGTTCACCCTCTCAGGAAGCTCTTTCCCAAATATCCTATCCCAAGCAGTCCATTCCCTGCCACCCCTCAACCCTAAATTCACGAGCTCATTTCCCAATTTTATTTTCTTTAAAGCACTTACATGAAAATCTTAAATTTTCATTCATTTACTTGTTCACTGTGGGTCTTGACTAGACTATCAGCTCTTTGTTTATAGTGCTGTTTCCTCAATGCACTCAATAAATATTGTTAAGCATTATTGAGTGCAATTCTTAATAATGTATTGAGTGCACCGAGAAAACAGCAAATATCAGTCAAAGAGCATTGTCAAGTGGGTCTTAGCAGCAGTAACTAGACTGAAATAGAGCGCCTTGTCATTAGGGCTCCCTTTTAAATCAGTCCGTATGTATTGGATTTGGTTTTATTTGGTCATTGCTGCTGAGTTCTTTTTGGTTTTTTGTCTTTGTTTTGGATGTTTTTCTGTGCAGCGAAGTCACGGTGGGTGGATCTGTGAAGAATGCAACCGAATTAATAATTATGGATGGGGAGTTAAGGGGGAAATAGGGAATCAATAGCAATGGATACAGGAAGAGAGAGAACGTTCCAAAGTTGATGGGGTGATGAACGTACAACCCTTAATTTGATTGGATTATTGAATTATATGTTATGTTAATTATATCGCAAGAAAACTCTTTTTTAAAAAGAATTATTCAATGATTGGATAAATAAGATTAGACCTCATGGCTCCCGGGGCTTTGTGCAAGATCCCCTCCAATGCTGGCATGATTTTGGAAACATTTCAAGAGAGTTTTTATCTATCCTTGATTAAGAAGACAGACTTCCTGGGTCCAAGTTCCATCTCCGGCACTCATCAGCTGTGTGACATTAGAAAAGCAAGAGCATTTCCTCCAAGAAGCGTTACAAAGATTAGCTGACATAATATATGTATGACGCACTCAAAGCAGTTCCTGACACACAGTAAGAGAGTGTCTCCCCTGATGGCAGTTCCGTGGATCAAGGGGAAAGTTGACCGAGGAGAGGATGACAATCATTTCAGGATGCACATTTCCAGTCTCTCTTCATCCTCTGTCTGCATAGGCAAACACAGTTCCAACCAGAACTTTCTAATGGGGACTTTTTCTCTCCAAAGCGTTTTTCTTCCAGTTAAAATAAATCTGATTTTATCTTGGGCCCAAGCAGAGAACTACTTATGTAGTGGTAACCTTTAATATCCCGGGACAATGTAATTGCCACCTCTTAGCATTCACTTCTCCAGGTAAATAATTCTAATGTCTTTAATGTCTACTTGCTTTTCCCATTTGCTGATCTTTTACATTCATTGTTCTCAGTTTGGAAATAGATCCAAATGAAGAAGGAAAAAAGCTGACGTTGCCATAGCAACTGCAAAGAGACAGACAATTCCGTTCAGATGAAATAAGAAAAGTTGAAGATTCTCTCCCCAGCCCTCCTTCTTTTCTTTCTTTCTGGCTGAAAACACTAGTACTTTGAAATTGAGACATGTGGCTGACACTGTCATTCTTGTACCTTGCCTCCTGGTTCTTCCCACTCCTCTCCTCCCAGAAAGGGAAAACTGTCAAAGAAGGATGAAAGAAGGTGCTTGGTGGCACCTCCACCAAAAAGTATCCCCGATTTTGTCATCACTTTTAAGGTTTCATTTTGCATTCACCAAAGATGGGCTTTCTCCCTAATTCTTCGCCTGTTTACACTACAGAAGTTGGCTACCTGCTTTGCTTATCCCCTAACTACTAAACTCCTAAATAGGAAGTTTCATTATTTCTTTCTTTTAAAAAAAAAAGCTAATTACACAAACAAAACAGCATTATAAAATAATTTGGACCATCTATGAACATTCTCCCCTTATGCGATCACTAATATTAATACACACAAATCATTGTGAACATAAGCAGAATTATACTAGGCATACTATTCTCACAATTGGTTTATTCACACCAAGTGGCACAAATATTGATGTCACTGTCATTGTCTCCTTTCATTTTACTGATTGTTTGCTTGGTATATCTCTTTTCAACCCCTTAGTTTCAGATTTTATGTATTGTTTTGTTATTCTCACCTAAAAATAGCATGCAGATAATTTTAACAGTTTTTATTGGCATCTAATTCACAAACCACACAAGTCAACAGTTTAATCGTGTAAAGGAGAGTTGTGCAACCGTCGCCACAATCAATTTTAGCACATTCCCTGCTTTTTGGTACTCACAATTAGTAGATTCTCCTTTCCTCCCAACCTCTCTGGCTATACCCCCAAGGAACCATTAATCCAGTTACTGTCTCCCAGATTGACCTATTCTGGGTTTCATATACAGAAAAACACTGCTTTTTTAAAAAGCTAAAAATAACAAAGTAAAACAGAAAAATTTCAACCAAAAAGTAGAAAATATTCAAAACTAGAACAAATGTAAAATGAGTCAAAAGGGAGATCACATGAGAAAGTGTTGAATTTTAACCTAAATGCATCTGCAATAATCCACTTTTCAATGCATTCTGCATGATAGCAAGACGATTCACATCCCTGGTCTGTGGTCAGGGGGTTCGCTAGAAGCTTAATCCACATGTATTTCTCTTTCACCTTTCTTTTAACTGAAACAACTTTAAAATTAGTATAAAGGGAGATCCAATGATGAGATATTACATTTTGACCTAAGTGTATGAAACCTATAGGGTTTCACGATAGGGTCACTATGAGTCAACCTTGATTTTGGCAGTGAGTTTGAGTCTGGACGTCTGCCATTATAGACTTTGCAGTGTTCTCTGATTAACGAGGCCATTGGCATCCTGAGTGGCTGTTTAATAGAATGATTTAGAACATGACCTTAAGCATTGAGCTTGCATTCGAGCCTCTAACACTAAGTATATAAGTGTTTTTATATACTTTAAGCACATTGCAGGGGCAGTAAATTATTTAAGGTGATTTTTCTAGCCCAAGTTTCTCTCACCAACGACCTTTCTTTGTATGGGTCTGGTAAGACGGTGGGGGGTGATAGTGATAGGATTCACCTGTGAGTAATTGCAAACAGGATTCCCTGGAGTGTCATTCTGCTGGGTATGAAATGAGTCCTCTGAGAAGCAGGAATAGGGATCTCATTGCCAGCAAGAGCTAGCAGTTGATTTGAGTCCTCTGGACCGGAGATCCCTGGGTAATAAGCCGCCTGGATTCAGAAGGCAATTATACCATCACAGGAACAGCAGCAGAACCTGGAGCCAGAGCGTGGACCAGAGTGATGGGCTTCCAAGTCCACGGGGCAAGTGCAGCTGAGTGCTTTTGTGCAGGATGCTGGCTTACAAAGTATGGTACCACCTCTGGGCACTTCACTGGGGAAGTTGGACTTGCTGATCCATGGAAGTGGGAGTGCCTTTAGGAGAGAGCTTCCTGGAGTGGGGTGGGTGCCTTAGGGCACTTACATCATGGAGCTGGGTTTGCTGGCCCAGAGAGATTAAGCTGAATCCTTTGGCTTGAGATTTATAATAGATTGGTATGCCCTTTGGGCTTTTGATTGCCTGGCTTTCCAGAACGTTGTCACATGTCCTGAAAAACAACTCAATCCTCTGCACCTCTCATTGGCATCACAACCTGCTAACTTCCTCAATAAATGTTTTAACCATGAATTTTGTCTGTGAGAGCTGTGTAGCCATTGCAGTGGAACCCAGAGAGAAAGTAAAGAATATTAATTCGACAACATACACAGGACTCTTTACAGAGAGTCTCTTTAAAATTTAAATTTTCTCACCTTTAATATGATAGTAAATTCTAATTTGCAGAGTTTGTTAGCTTTAAATGAAAGTATATATTTAGAGGAATCATAGCAATACTTATAACACAGTACTTCTCGTGGGTTGAATTGCGTCCCTCCAAACTCTGGGTCGGTTGAACTAGCTGAGCCATGATTCTTGGTGGTTTGGCAGGTACATAGTACTGTAATCTGCCAATTAGGTAAAGATATGTTTCCTAATGGTTTGAATGTGGACAACCCGAATCTGATGTTAGGGGTTAAAGTGGGGTGCATTACCTTTAATCAGGCCACAGCCTTGATCCAATAGAAGAACTTTCTTGAGGTTTCTTGAGCTTTAACAGCAGTTTTATCTTATAAAAGATAACAGTCGTGACAAATGAGCAGAGCCAGAGGGACTTACTACCACCCACAGAGAAACGCCAGGTAGGCAGTGTAGCCTTTGGACCTGGGGCCCTTATAATGGGAACTTCCTAGAACCAGAGACACAAGGAGAGAAAAGGCCTTTGCTCAGACGTGGTGCTTTAAATTAGGACTTCAAGCCACGTAAACTGTGGGAGAAAATTTTTTCTACGTGTTATAAACATTCACTGTACTCTTTCAGTTACAGCAGTAATAGATAACAAAGGCAGGACTCAAATGTTTGCTATAGTTTCTGCCTTTTTTAACAAATAGTTTTATTGGGACATAACTCAAATATCATACAATTCAATCATATCAAGAACCGTTGAACAATCACTACCACAATCCATTTTGGACCTTTTTTTTTCCTGTAGTCCTTGTTCTTTACTCACCATTTTCCCCAAACTTTCTCTGCCTTACCCCCAAGGAACCATTAATTATACTGTCTCTATAGATTTACCTGAATACTGGTCCTTGAGTTGGAGGGGCAACAAAAAAGAGGAAGGCTGTCAAGGAGATGGATGGACATGGGGAGGGGGGGAGGGTTGGGGGGCGGAGCTGCAACAATGGGCTCAAGCATAAGAGCAGTTGTGAGGCTGGTACAGGGCCTGGCGGTGTTCTGTTCTGCTGTCTACACGGTCACTCTGAGTCCAAACCAACTTGTTGGCGCCTCACAGCAACAGCACAATAGCAATGCCTGAGATTCGTTTTTTATTGTATCGTCTTTAATGCTCTCCGTGATTATGTTATGTTTTCTTTGTTCATTTTTTTTATTTTTCCCTAACTTTTGTGGAATGTATGAAATATTCACACTGTTTCTACTTGTTTTAGTTATGTAAAGAGAAATAGTGTTTTCCCTAGTAGCTATCCTGAAATTGACAGAGATTTGCCTTCTAGTTTTCTTTCCACAGTTTATTAGTATTTATATTCTCCTTTTGAACTTTACTAAGACCCTTAACCTATTTTCACATATCTCCCGACTTCCTCACAGCTACTCCCTATGTCGAAAACAGATGGAAATTTTATTCCTACTTTTTCCCTTTTAGAATTATACATCGAAAATTATTAACCATGAAATATATATGACTTACAGATTTTTTGTCTCACCACTGGGTGCTTTTTTTTAATGTCTCAGATGGTCTTTTCTCTTTGATTTATCATTTTCATTTTACTAGAGTACATCTTCAATAATACTTCCATAAAGGGCTCTGAATTATAAAATATCTAAAATTTGCATACATAAAAATGTATTTTTCTACACTTGGCTTAGAGTTTGGCTGAATAGAAAATTTCAGGTGCAAAATAATTTTCTCACAGAACTTTGAACTCTATTATCTCATAGATTCAGTTGATAGAGAAATCTGATGCCAATCAAATTCTCTTTACTTTCTTGAAATCCTAATTCTTTCCCCTGGAAAGTTCAAGGAATTTCTATATCTGTGGGGTCCTGGAGTTTTTCCTAATGTGTTATAGTGTGACTCCTTTTTTCATTAATTCTACTCAGTGCTCTGTGCATCTCTCTACAGCTCAGGGGAATTTTCTTCTATTGTTTCTGACATTGTTTTCTTACATTCCTTTCAGAACAGCTATTGGATTTTTATCTATCTTTTTTGCTGTCCATATTATGCATTCTGAGAGTCCTTCACTTCATTTTCTAATTCGATCTTCAGCTATATAACTCACTTACTGAATAAACTTGTTCTATAATCATACTTTGGAGTCTTAGATCTTCTGACTTCCTGATTTACTTGCCGAATTTTTTATGACTATAATAGACTTTTTTATCTCTTTGAGAAGTTGATACTAATGATAAAATTTTCTTCACTCCCTCCCTAGTTCTAGTTTCTCAAGAATCATTGTTTTTAGTGAACTTTGCACCTATCTGTGATATTCAAATGTTTGGTGACTATTCTTGTATTTTTAGGTGAGGGTCTAGAACTTGCAGTTGGACTAGATTTCTAAATCTCAAACCAGTATCTCCATTTACCTGGTAGCAAATTCAAATTTTGATTATGGAAGTTCTTCCTTGAGTAACTTTGTGGAGTAAGAAATTATATATCCATTCAAGTATGATGTGTGTATCAACTCTGCTTACTAGTGTTCAGGCCTTTGTATGAATCCAAAAGTGTGGTGGGATCTTGATTTATTATAATCAATAGAATATGATAAAAATGATGGGATATCACTATCATGATTACATTATATGTAATCTATACTATCTCTCCCACCACTTGTCTGTCAGTTTCTGATACTGTGTTGCCTTGTTTGTTGCTGGAATGCTGGAAGCTATGTCACTGGTATTTCAAATGTCACCCAAAGTGAACAGATTTTGGCGGTGCTTCCAGACTAAGAATAGACTACGAAATCTGAAAATCATTTCCCTAACTCTATGCCCATTTTTCCCAGGATAACCCAGTTTTAGACACATTCACTCACTGGCAAATGCATGATCCCCCTGTATAATAGATTATCAGTCGCAGGTGTGAGCAAAAGCATCCACAAGTAGTCCTGCTTGAGAAATGGTCAACAAGCTGTTTCTGTTAGAAACAGAACAATCACCAGGCTTCATCACACTTGGCTTACATCCCTGAGGGAAAGAGAGAAATCTGCATCGAGTCATGGAAGTTGGAGCCCCAGGGTCGGCTTAAATGCTTCTGATAGATCACATATCTGTCCCTGGAAATAGGAATGTAGTCAGAGTAGCTTAGAGACGGGATGTGCTGGTATCCCAACACAAACTGGAGTGCCTTGTGAGGCAGCCGGAGAGAATGGGGGTTATTCGTAAAAATAACAGATGTCATTTTTGCTATTTGGACTAGTCTTGCTAAAAAGCGAGATTTTACATCAATGAAACCTAGTACCCGTTGTCATCGAGTCGACTCCAATTCAGAGCTACCCTGTAGGGTGGAGTAGAACCGCTCCCTATGGGTCCCAAGGCTGTCCATCTTCATGGCAGCAGAAACCCTCATCTTCTCCCACAGAACAGTTAGTGGGTTCAAACTCCTGACCTTGAGGCCACAGCCCAACACGTAACCCACCAGGGGTCCAATGATAGGTAATTCAGTGGCTAACGCTGTAGGGGAGATGTGGTCCTAAGTAAGAAGAAGGTAGACACTAGGATGAGAAGCTTGAAGAACATTTGGAAAGGAGGCAAGAGTGTCAAGAAATAACCGAAGGGTCAGGAAAGTAGCAGCTTGGAATAGCATATGGCCTGCCAGAGATGCCCCTGGGTGAAAGGACTGCACTTCTCCTTTGGCCCTCCTTTGGCAGCCTAGAGAGATTAAAAAAAAAAAAAAAGAAATAACAGAAGGGGAGAGGGAAGAGTAGTACCGGAAGACCAGCTAACTCAGGCAAGGCTCTTAAGACAGTTTCTCATTCAGTAGTTAAGTCAGCTTTGATTGGATTACTCCTTTAAAGTCAAAGTATTTTCTAGATAGTTAATATAGCTAAAACCAAGGGTTTAGCTACATCAATGATCTAGGAACGTATCAATCCTCTGCAGTGTGGGGCTCCTGGTGCCAAGGTTACAAATTCAGATTCCTAGAGAGATCAGCCTAGGAAACTGAGTCACTGGAGCCACGTAGAAATGAGAGCCCTGGGTAGCCTGACATTTGCCGTTTTCAAGATATGTCTGAGATCTGGATTTTAATGATATTTGCTGGGATTTAATAAAAATAAAACAACAAGTATTGAACTACCCGGACCTCAACAAAACACCCGCACAGCCAGGTTTAACTTGTGGGTCACTACTTGGAAACTTCTTGTCTAGAAGGACCTGAAAGTTAAAAAAAAAACAAACAAATAGGGGAGGGGACCAATAAACAAGCCTATTTTTAAGTTTATTTTTCCCCTTGTACTATTTTTGGGGTGTATTGTGGTAGTTAGATGATTTTATGTCAACTTAAAGATGAACTTGTAGGAATGAAATCCAACCTGTCAATAAGGTCACAGCCTGGTGTTGCCTCACTGGGGATATGGCCTTCTCATAAGGAACCCGGGAATCTCCCTTGATTTTTCTCCCCTTCTCTTCCTGCTTGCTGGGCACCCTGAGAGGCCAGAGTCCTGCCATGTTTCCACCAACCTTAAATCCAAAAGACTCTGCCTATGATCGTCCTGCATTCTGCATCACTGCATGCAGCTGTCAGGAATTTGTGCATTTGTTTGGGACTTGGGGACTGGAGTTGGACTGGGCTAGGATGCTTTCTTGATATATAATTGCCTTGTGGTATAAAGCTCTTTCTAAGACAGAGATGAGCATCACTAGATTTTTCTCTAGTCATCTCAGCCTAACACAGATAAGTGGATTCATTCAACTTTTCCTTCCCTAAAATCTTTAAGAGGTGCAATAGTAATAAGCACCAACATTTCTCCAGTGGCTTAATTTACAAAGTGATGCATTCTAGCACCCATCTGCCACCTAGTGACCAAGACAGGAGTTGGCCGTCAAGCTCCTCAGGTCATGAGTTTTTCAACACAGAGACTGGACTACTTTTCACCAGGGAAGGATCAATCAATGTCTACTACCTAGTATTCACTGACAGTCTTCTGTGCTCAGTAAGTTGTAGGACTACGTTATTCACATAAATTATCTCATTGTATCCTCAGGGCAACTCATAAAGGAAACCTTTTTTTAATCCAATTTAATGATAAGGAAGCCAACGCTCAAAGAAGTCATTCACCTAGTAAATGACAAGAGCTGGGGATCGTGCACGCATTCTTCCCAGGTTTAACACCAGACAAAATTGGACTGTCAACTGGTACGATGGGGAGAGTCACCGCTTCTCTGAGTGTCATGCAGTAAGTTTCGAGTCTTAAAGACCCTGTTTTTGCTTACACTGAGCCAGACGATCTATTTTAACTAGGAGTCCCTTGGTCCCACTTTGTCAGCCAATTTGTAAATGACAAAGGCTTCACTTCATTTTAAATTATCATTCATTGTGAGAGAGCATCCATGTTTAATATGAGCTATTTTAGGGCAGTGAGTACTACGGCTAAGGAAATTTGGAAGGTCAAGTAATTATGAAGGTCAAGTAATTCCTTTTGCTCTATTTCATAGTTGCACTTGAATATTATAGAGAGCACTATGTTTAATTTTGTAGGGTCCCAAGATAGAACTTTGAGGTGCAGTGTTAAGAAGTTCATGAAACTATTTCAATTGCTTCCTTTCCCCATCATGGAAGTTTATTCGTAACCTACGGTATAGAAATACAAAAGCCAATCATTGCTTATTTGTTATACATACACCTGCACAAACATATAATAGGAGATGTTTCCAACATGTTCTTGGGACAATTCCATTATCTTTTCATTCCATTTTCCATGAACTTTTAGAAGCCTACTAGTATCAATGCACACACCAAGCAAACAAGTAAACAAACCGTCCATCAAGCCAAGTCAGCCTCAGAAACAGCCCCAACGACAGAGCAGGACTGCCTCCACCGGGCTTTCAGACTGAAAATCTTCACAGATGCAGGCGGACGTATTTCAACTTGATAGAATAGCTAGTGGGTTTGATCACCAAACTTTCTGTTAACAGCCTTTCATGGCATAATCTTAATTGTATACCTATGTCACCTATCATTCTTTCACATAGCTATTTAATTCCACACACACACCCCTATAACCAGGTGTTTCTTTTTTCTTTCATCGCCTTTCCTTTCCCTATCGCTTGATAAATTTCAGGAGGGTTCTTTTACATTGACTGTACTTATAAATGTTCCTCTCTGGAGAATTTCAGATTAGCATTATCAGGGAGGAACCTTCCTTAGGGCAACAATTGTCTGGTTTTGGAATTTGGGCTTAGCCATAAAGGTATCATGGATGTTTTCCCCCTAGCCTTGCTTCCTGGGGGGCTTCCCAATCTGTTTTGATTTTCTTTTTCTCTCTCTTTGTTTGTTTGTTTGTTTTTATTTCTGCTAAGGCCAAAAGTTTTCCCTCTGCAAAAGCTTCCCAAGTTTTATTTTTACCTTAGTTTATTTTTATAGATACAGGCTTTAGCCTAAATACATTGGGACAACTATTCTGGGATGGTGCAGTCAAGCGGCCAAACAATGCAATGGCTCTAAGAAAGGTCTAGACCATGAACTAAAATCAAAGGTCATAGGATGTCTAGTGGGGCTCACTCAAGGGCAATGTTGCAACGAGGAATTACTAAACCCAAATGAAGGCCAAACATGATGGTGGGACAAGAGGGAAGTAAAAAGGAAATAGAGGAACTAACCAGGAGGCAAAGTACATTTATATAATACAAAGTGTGTATATATATATATAATGTAATAAGAGGGTAGGGTGGGAGAACTATGTACTCATATCTATATGTTAAGAACTAAGATTACAGATGGACATTGGGCCTCAACTCAAGTACTCCCTTAACACAAGAACACTTTGTTCTAACAATCTGGCATTCTGTGATGCTCCCCTTCCCTACATGATCAATGGAAACAAAATGGGTGCATAAGTAAATGTAGTAAAGAAAGTTGATGGTGTCCAGCTATCAAAAGATAACATCTGGAGTCTTAAAGGTTTGAAGATAAGCAAGAAGCCATCTAGTTGAGAAGCAACAAAACCCACATGGAAGAAGCACACTAGCCTGTGTGATCACGAGGTGTTGAAGGGATGAGGTATCAGGCATCTAAGACCTAGAATAAAACCATACCCAAGGTGAATGGGTTGGGGGTGGGGCATGGAGTGGAGACCCAATGCCCATCTGTAGTCAATTGGACATCCCCTCACAGAGGGGTCACAGGGAAGAGATGAACCAGTTAGGGCGCAGTGTAGCACAGATGAAACACACAACTTTCCTCTAGTTCTTTGGTGCTTCCTTCACCCTCCTAAGGTGACAACAATTATACCTTACAAATTGGATTAGAACAGAACATGCACACTGCTACAGACAAGAGCCCACAACACAGGGAATCCAGGATAGATAACTCCCTCAGGGACAACAAGGGGAGTAGAGATACCAGTAGAATTAGGGGAGGGTGGGGGGAGATAGGGGGACCGATCACAAGGATCAATCTAGAACCTCCTCCCAGGAGGATGAATAATAGAGGGGTGATGGAGGACAATGTAAGATGTGTAAAACAATCTATAACTTATCAAGGATTCATGAGAGAGGGTGGGTGGGGGAGGGAGGGAGAAGAAATTGGGAGCTGATATCAGGGGCTCAAGTGTTAAGAAAATGCTTTGAAAATGATGGCAGCATATGTGCAAATGTGCTTGACACACTGGAGGAATGTATGGATTGTGATAAGAGATGTAAGAGCCCCCAATAAAAGTATTTTTTTAAAAGAAAGGTCTAGACCTGGGTACGTGGATAACTTCTTTACATTAGTCAATTTGCAGGGGTCATTTTGAATAATCCATCAGTGAGAAGATTTGGGTAAAGACATGATAAACATCTTTCCCCTACCACCATCCTAGCCCCCTACCAGAAGATATACCAACAAGGTATACCAACAACACCAAAGCTCAACAAATAGTTGGAAAGTCTATGCCAAACCATTCTCAAGGTGAGTTGGAAACTTGTAGTAAGCTAGGAAGTATCTTTTCACAGGGCAAACATCTTGATCATGCCCTCCTATGAACAGTGCTGGTTGTTTAATAATTAAGCTGCACTTCAGGCATTAGTGAAAAGCAGAGCTCCAAGAATTGACAGAAAATGGATTAAAATGCTTCAACAAGCTGATGAAGCACTTGAAGCATTGACTTGTATGTGCCAAGAAATTGGGAAGAGAGCTATCTGATCATGAACTCAAAGACATCCAAAGTTGGACCCATTTCAAACAAGGGCGACCCAACAGAATGTGGAAATACTGAGTGATATCATAAATATCAGAGGGAGGTAAAATTTTGCTGAAAATAGTTCAAAAACTATTGCAGCACTATATCAACAGAGAGCTGCAAAAAAAAAAGTCAAGCCAGTTCAGAAGACAATATGGCATGAGGTATATCACTGATGTCACATGAATCTTGGCTGAAAGTAGGGAATGCAAGAAAGATTTTTACTTGTACTTTATTGACTATGGAAAGGCATTTGAACATATGTACAAATGTGCTTGACACAATGGATGGATGGATGGATGGATGGATGGATGGATGGATGGATGGATGGATGGATGGATGGATGTAAGAGCCTCAATAAAATAACTTTTAAAAGAGAACAAAAGAGGCATTTGATTGTGTGAGTCATAAAAACCATGGGCAGCACTGAGAAATGATGGAAATTCCAGAACACTTAAATGCTCACGTGGAACCTGTTACGTGGATCAAAAGGCAGTCATATGAACAGAACTAGGAAATAAAGTATAGCATAAAATCAAGAAAGGTGTGTGTCAAGGTTGGATCCTTTCACCAGACTTATTCAATCTGTGTGCTCGAGAACCTGGCCTACACGAAGAAGAAAGTGGTATCAGAATTGGAGGAAGGATATTAATAATCTTTGATGTGCAGATGATACAACCTTGCTTGCTGAAAGTGAGGAGGACTTGCAGCCCTTGCTGATGAAAATCCAAGACTGCAGTTTTCAGCAGAGACTGCAACTGGATGTAAAGAAACATAAATCCTCACAACTAGACCGATAAACAACATTAGGATAAATTGAGAAAAGATTGATGTTGTCAAGGATTTCATTTCGCTTGGATCCAAAATCAATGTTCATGGCATCAGCAGCCAAGAAAACAAACAATGTCTTGCATTAGGCAAATCTGCTGCATAAGATCTTAAAGCATTGAAGAGCAATGATGTCACTCTGAAAGCTAAAGTGCACCTGGCCCAAGTCGTGGCATTTTAATAGCCTTCAATCTATGTGAAATTTGAGCAGTTCCCTGGTGCCATAGTGATTAGACTGCTAGCAGTCTTTAGACTGCTAACCACAAGGCCAGTAGTTCAAAACCAGCAGCAGCCGTGTAGGAGAAAGGTGGGCTTTCTACTCTCATAAGCACTTGTAGTCGCAGAAACCCACAGGAACAGTTCTACCCTGTCCTAGAGGGTCACTGGGAGTCAGAATCAACTCGATGGCAGTGAGCAGAAGAACTGATGCATACAGAGTATGGTGCTGGGGGGAATATTGAAAGTACCACTAGCTGCCAGAAGAACAAACAAATTGTCTTCAAAGAAATCTAATGAGAATGCTCTTTAGAAGTGAGGACAGGGTGAGACTTCCTCTGACATATTTTGGACATGTTATCTGTGTCAGTGTGGGTACTTTAGGAAACAAATCCACAGAAACTCTATGTATATGAAAGAGTTTTATATAAAGGGTAAGTACACATCAAGAAAACATCCCAACCCAGTCCAACATTAGCCCATATATCTGACACAAATCCACACAGTCCTCCATCTCACAAAACACATGCCATGATGCCAACTCCAGGAGTAAAGCCAAATCAGTGAGCGTATAAAGCATCTCAGCGCTGGTAGGGGTCTCCAAACGGCTGCTCCAGCATCAGGGTAGGTCCATGTGGCTTCTCCTTGCAGGATGTCTTGCAGGAAGTGAGCCTTGCAAGCTGAAGCAGGGAACTGTCTAAGGCAGCTACACCCTGGTCTGACCATCACAAAACAAAAGACCCGAGAACTCAAAAGGCGAGGATCACCGAGCCATTTATCTCTCTGCCCTTCAATTAATCCTACATGTGTTTATTGGCCAGGTTGGCACAATAAATTTTAACTCATTATCATTAGAAACCAGTCCATAAAAGAGTGTCAGGCTTGGTAAAGAAGAGGGTCAGCAGGGAAAACACAGAAAACCATTAAGATGGATGAACGCCTGCAACAATGGACTCAAACTTACAACGATTGTGAACATAGTTCAGGACCAGGCAATGTTTCCTTCTGTTGTACATTGGGTTGCTGTCAGTCAAAACTGACTCGGCGGTAATAACAGCAGGTAGAATTTGAAGTTATTTGGATGACAGGAAAAAACACAAAGACATTTAGATACATGAAGGCCAGTACTTTTGATAATTACAGCTATATAAGAGAAGTCTGTCATGAAGGACTATTTAAACTCACTGTATAATGCATTTAAAATTTCTACATTTAAAATATATAAATTTACTCCCCAGGAAGCTATGAATAAATATTTAAATCTAATTTCTGATAGGCATCCTAAGTATTTAAGTACCTTTGTTAATATAAAAAAATCTGTGCCAATGATTAGGGCTAACCAGACAGGCAAAATGCCCTGGTGCCACCTTACCCTGGGATGCATGAATTACTCTGTCATGTATGTGCAATTAGGTCTCAATCATGTCTATGTAATGATTGTGACCAATTAATTTTTAAAGCACAGGAGATCTGAAAACCTCTTGGTTGGCAAAAAGAGGATAAAACGCTTTCTCTGAACTAGAGAAGCTTTATATTGGGGACCCTGCCAGAACTTACTCGTGGATATCTTCTATATGATGATCCGAATTTATACATTTTGCTGTACCAAAACTGTGACTGTAAGTTCAGTACTGTGATTTGTTGCAGTGATTTATCAAATCCAAAGTACATAAAGGAGAAGTGAGGAAGGGAAAGGAAATCCTTTAGCTTGGGGCTGGCAATCTTGAAGAGACAGTAGAAAAATCCTAAATGTGTGAGCAGCAGGTCAGATTTAAGAGTTGTGTTTGGATCCCTGAGTTTGGGAATGATATGCACCTGTTTGCCAGTGGGTTGGGCTGAGTTTTCTCAAGAAACAAAGCCAGCAACACTCGTACATGTACAAGAAAGAACTTTCTATCAAGACAGGATTTTACATCAAGAAAGCAGCCCAGCCCAGTCCAACTCAAGTTGGGGCAGATGCTAGCTGTAGATCTCCCAGATTCATGTGGATAAGGCAAGAAGGTGAAGTGAGATGCTGGAAAATCACAGGCTGGTCAGTTCACAGAAGTGTGGAACCAAGGTCCATAGGAAGCTGGCAGGTCACCAGCAAGTCCCAGGGTCAGCAGGCCACACAGACCACGGGGCCCAGTTATGAGCTACAGGGCTTAAGCAGGAAGGTAAAAGGCAAGAGAGAGAAAAGTTCTCCCCGGTATCTCTCACCCACAAGGAGATGTTATCAGGCTGTGATCTGATTGATAGGCTGGACTCAACCCTACCTTTCCAGGTGTAACAAACTGGGATAAAACCTAACCATCACAGCCACTTTGTAGGACAGTATCCTTTCAACTTGTGAACTCTGATCTAGTTCTTGATAACTAGGAGTAGAAAGAGAGACTGTCACACGAATGGCTGCTGTCAGAAATTATTCAGTGGAAAACTGGGGGGGGGCTAATTTTAATATTTCGGCAATTAGATATATATTGATTCTTATCTACAACGTGGTCAAGTATCATGATGTATGAAAGGCAAATCTGCACATCCTTTTTTCTTAATTACATTTGATTTGAAGTATTCTCAGAAGATAGTGGTATAAGTAGACCATCTCCCATATCCACCCCCACAAACACAAGAAATACCAAAAAAATCATGTTATCTCTTGAGGGACTCTGAGTTGGGGGAGCAGAGACAGCAGTAGAGAACTACATGGCGTTGTCTCCAAACACAAGAAATCCAAACTCAGTGCCATTGAGTGGATGCTGACTCACAGTGACCCTATAGAACAGGGTAGGAATGCCCCTGTGGGATTCTGAGACTGCAACTCTTCACAGGAGTAGAAAGCCGTGTCTATGGGAGGAAATCACTTCTACTCTTCCTTCCACTTCTAGTCACAAGGACACCAGTTAATATGAACAATGCAACAAATCCCAGCAGAAGAGCCTGATTCCTTAGCCATTACACTACACTTACTTAAAACGAACACCCATAGCTTTTGCTCTGAAATCAGTAAGTCAGACCTCCCAGGGTCTACTGGGAAAGTGCTAGCACCTCCCCCACCTGAGTACTGTTGGCTTCCAGGCTACTGCAAATTGCTGCTGATGTCATCCTATAGAGGAGTCTGCTCCCCATCAGCATGCCATCTACCTTCCTGTGCACTGGATAGATCCAACCTCCAATGCCAACAGAACAACCAGGGGGTCAGTCTAAGACAGCTGCACACAAACAAAGAGGGAAGGGGGAGAGAGTGGAACACATCCTGGCCCACCAAGCCCCAAGGATGATATTTCTGCTCAGAGCAGCCAATGCACAGAGAGGACCATAGGGCCGGTCACACCACGAGACACTCTGTTCCTCACTGACGCATAGTGCTATGGGGGACAACACTGGAGACACAGTTCAGGAATCTGCACCACACCAGGGAAAAATACTAAGGGCATGCAACAGAGCATCAAGGGGAACAAAATAATGAAGTCCCCAGAGAATACCAAAAATAGACTTTGGGGCCAGGGCTTGGCACTCCATCAGACTAGTCTGGAAAACACTCCTAAAGGTCGACAAACAGACCTGGAACTATTTATAGGCTTTTCTTTTTTGTCATTGGTTTTTTTTTGTTGTGGTGGTTTTGGTTTTTTGTTTGTTTGTTTTCTTTTGTTGTTGTGTTTTGCTCTGTCTTGTTTTTGTTCTTACTATTGTCTATCTAGATAAGACAGGCAGGACAAACAATCCAGAGGAGAAAAAAATAGGACAGATGATTCCAGGGGGGACACAGGAGGTGAGGTGGGGGAAAAAAGGAGGGTGTCAACCAACCCAGGGACAAGGGAACAACAAGTGATCTAAACTCAATGGTGAGGATGGCATAGGATGTCTGGTGGGACTTGATCAAGGGCAATGTAGGCAAGAGGAATTACTGAAACACAAATGAAAACCAAACATGATAGCGGGACAAGAAAAGTAAAAGGAAATAGAGGCAAGAACTAGGGGCAAGGGACATTTATAGAGGTCTAAATACAGGCATGTACATATGTAAATATATTTATATATAACAATAGGGAAATAGATCTATATACATATATTTATATGTTAAGTATTAAGGTAGCAGACAGACATTGGGCCTCTACTCAAGTACTCCCTCAGCGCAAGAACACTTTGTTCTAATAACTCATCATTCTGTGATGCTCACCTTCCTGACACGATCACTGAAGACAAAATGGGTGCATAAGCAAATGTGGTGAAAAAAGCTAATGGTGCCCGGCTAACAAAAGATATAATATCTGGGGTCTTAAAAGTTTGAAAATAAATAAGTGGCCATCTAGCTGAAAAGCAACAAATCTCACATAGAAGAAGCACACCAGTCTGTGTAATCAATGGGATCAGGTATCAGGCATCAAAGACCCAGAACAAAAAAAAATCATATTGTGAATGAGAGCGAGTTCAGAGTGAAGACCCAAAACC
The DNA here is from genome assembly GCF_050624435.1 of Tenrec ecaudatus. Lineage (NCBI taxonomy): Eukaryota > Metazoa > Chordata > Mammalia > Afrosoricida > Tenrecidae > Tenrec > Tenrec ecaudatus. The sequence continues at coordinate 121,129,225 of NC_134541.1, read as the reverse complement.
TATCTGTAGACAATTGGATATCCCTTACGGAAAGGTCACAAGGAAGAGACAAGCCAGTTAGGGTGCAGTATAGCACCGATGAAACGCATAACTTTCCTCCAGTCCTTTATGCTTCCTCACCACCCCAACCACCCCTACCCCCAACTATCATGACACTAGTTCTACCTTACAAATCTGGTTAGACCAGAGCATGTACCGCAGCAGGTACAGAAAAGAGCTGGAAACACATGGAATCCAGAGCAGATAAAACCCTCAGGATCAATAATGAGTGTAGCAATACCAGGAGGGGAAGGGGAAGGTGGGGGGAGAAAGGGAGAACCGATCACAATGATCTACATATAACCCCCTCTTGAGGGAAAGACAATAGAAAAGTGGGTGGAGGGAGACATTGGTCAGTGTAAAACATGAAAAAAATAATAATTTATAAAGTATCAGGTGTTTGTGAGGGCAACAGGGTAGGGGAGGGAGGGGGAAAAACATGAGGAGCTGATACCAAGGGCTCAAGTAGAAAGCAAATGCTTTGAAGATGATGATGGCAACAAATGTACAAATGCACTTGACACAATGGATGTATCTAGGGATTGTGTTAAGAGGTGTGCAAGCCCCCAATAAAATGATTTTTTTTAAAAGACATCTGCACAGACCCCCTTCCAGTTGGCACTGAAGACTGCTGACGGTGCTGCTGTGTCATAGCAAACGAAGTCTACCCTCGTCTACTTGATAAGCTAACAATCTACTGGATAATTTAGATGAAATGGACTAATTCTTAGAAGCGCAGAACTTCTGTTACTGACTACAGAAAGGATAAAATCCCAAGAGACCACAAACAAGTAGAGAGATGAAAGACATAGCCAAACCAACCCTCTACCTCCCCACTTCCCTACAGCTGCCAACCCACTACACACACACACACACACACCACACACACACACACACAAAATCCCTCACACACACACACACACACAAAATCCCTCAGCCAGAGATGGTTTCCCTGAAGTATTATACAAAACTTTTATAGAAGAATTGACACCATCTTTTTCCAATTCATCCAAAATGTAGCCCTGGAAAGAATAGCCTCTGGCTATTAAGCTGTTATTATGATCATAACAAAGATACTAAAGAAAACTACAGACCAATGTCTCTACTGAACAGAACTGAAAAAAGAAATTTGTAAAAAGACACTAGCAAATCAAATCTGTCATATTTGTTTTCCTCTATCTCAAACAATATTCTCCACCTTTTCATCTAGACGCTATAATCCATTGCAATGGCTACACAGAACTTACAAAGACCATATTCGTGATTGATAGGCTTGTTAAGGAAGTCAACAGGTTGCAATGTAAGTGAGAAATACTCAGGATATAGTTATTCATCATGAGATGGTACAAAGTTCTTTCGTGGCGGCTAACAAGCATATGCAATTCCACTGTCAACCTAAACCTGTAAGCATTTAGCTCAAACTCTATGGATCATCAACCTCCAACTCCACCTTTGTGGGTCAGCAAGCCCAGCTCTCCCAGTTAAGCGCCCACAAGCCATCCTTCTGCCCTCAGCACTCAGCTTTACTGGCGGGGAATCCACCACTCACGCTCTGGCGCCTGTTGCTGCTACTGACCTGATGTCTTCTGGTTCACTGCGTAGGGACTCTCAGTGTCCGGGGGCACTCTCCACACTGAACTCTTGTGAGATCCCCTCTCCTTTCTTAGAAAGCTCATTATATACTTAGCAGGATGGCATTCCAATGTCCACAATTACTCACAGGTGAATCCTATTAGTATCTTCTCCCACCTTCTCACCCAGACCCATGCAGGAAAAAGTCATTTGGTGTGAGTTTGGCTAAAAGAGTCCTATTAAATAATGTACTGCCCCTGCTAGATTTTTTAAGTGCACACCATGACCAAATGGCATTTATTTCAGGAATTCAAAGATGGTTCTACATTAGAAAACCAGTTGCTGTAACACATACAGAACAACTTTTCATCAACTCTAACTCATAGCAAGCCCGTAAGACAGGGCAACACTGCCCCACAGGGATTCCAAGGCTATAATCTTTAAGAAAGCAACTCAGTACAACTTTCTCCTATGGAGTAATTGGTAGGTTTGAAATGCTGGCATATTGGTTAGCAGATAAGCACTAAACTCCTACACCACCAGAACTACTTAATCAATGTAATATATCGTATTAATGATTATCTCAAGTTCTGAGCAAAGGCATTTAATAGAACTCAACTCCCTTTCTCAATAAGAACACACAATAAAGTAGAAATAGAAAATAAGTATCTTGATAAAGTTAAGGGCATTTATGAGATAATCAACATTGTACTCAATAAAGAAAAATTCAGACATTTCTACTAAGATGGGGTGAGGATGTTGCTCTCACCACTCCTGTTCACGAACCAGAGGACTAAGAAAAGAAAAACAAAGAAAAGGATTAAAAAAAAAAAACTTTCTCTTTTTCAGATGCCGAGGTTCTATGTATAGAAAATTCCAAGGAATCCACAAGAAAGCTTCCAGAGCTAATAGAAGAATTTATAAAAGTTTCAGGGTGAAAGGTCAACCTGCAAAAATCAGTTGGGCTTCAATACTCAAGCAATGCAAAATATGGTGTGTGGGAGGGGGGGGAACTTTAGCATAATTCTATATGTTAAAATTGTATTTAAAATGATAAAATATTAAGGATTGAATTTAATGAAGGATATGAAAGACTTATACAATGAACTCATACACTGAAACACTCAAAGAAATTAACCAAAGCCAAACTCACTGCCAATGAATTTATTCTAATCCATAGTCACTCTATAGAGCAGAGTTCCTGTGGTAGTTATAAGGTTTCATGTCAACTTGAGAGTATTAAGAGTAAAGTGGTGGAGTCTAGCCTGTAAATCAGGTTACAGCCTGATGATGCCTTCTTGTGGGCATGGCTTTCTCGTGAGGATTCTGGGACTTTCTCTCTCTCTGCTTCACCTTCCTGTTGAGGAGCCACACTCAGAGAGGTGGAGGAGCCACATGGAGACCCATGCCAGCACTGAAATGCTCCCACTGCCACTGGATCCAAAAGACTTTTCACCCACCAGCATTCAGCATCATTGCAAGTAGCTATGTGAGTCTGAAGAGGAATTTATGGACTATTATCAGACAAATGGGCTAATATTGGTCTTCTAGACCTGATCAGGACTGGGCTGGGATGTTTTCTGAATATACAACTGCTCTTTTTTTTTTTTTTTCACAAGAGAAAAGCTTGTAGTTAGTTCAGGGATCGTTTGCTGGCCCTTAGGATACAACTGCTCTTTTATATAAAGTTCTCTCTGACACACATGTGCATGTCTCTGGATTTGCTTCTCTATTCAACCTGGACTAACACAGTTCCCAAGACTGTAGCTTTTTTTTAAATGTATTTTTTTAATTGTGGTAAAAATACACAACAAAATATTCTCCAATTCAAAAGCTTGAGGCTGTAACTCTTTATGGGCCTATAAAGTCTCATCTCTCTCATAAGAAGTGGCTGGTGGTTTCAAATTATTTACCTTGAAGTTAGCAGTTCAATGCATAACCTCTACCCTACTAGGGCTTCCTTTAAAAAAAATGAATGAAGGTCTAAATAGATGAAAAGACACTCCATGTTTGTGGATTTGAAGACTTCCTATTGTTATGATGTTAATACTAACCAAAGCAATCTATAACTTCAATTCATCCCCAATCAAATTTCCAACAGCCTTCTTTGCAGAAACGGGAAAACCGATCATCAATTTTAAGTGGAATGGATAAAGGACCTAAATATTCAAAGCAATTTTGAAGATCAAAGTAGTACATCAAAGAACTCATGCTTCCTAGTTTCAAAACATTGTATGTAGCTGCAGTTAAAAAAAAACTGGTACTCGCATAATAATAGACACATAGACCGATGGAATCGAAATGAGAGGACATAAATAAATCCTTATACCAATGCTCAACTCAGTTTTGACTTTGCTAAGTCCCTCTGCTATGACAGGAACAGTCTAGTTAGGAAATGGTGTTGTATACAATTAGATATCCACACACAGAAGAATGAATCAGGATCCATGTCTCACACACACAAAAGCCAAATGAAAGGGGAAAAAGACCTAAATGTGAAAACTAAAACCATGCCACTCTTAGACTATAGGGGACGACTGTGGGCCCTAGTGTGTGATAACAATGGCTTCTCAGCTAGGGTAAAAGCACACATAGGAAAATACAATTAGACAAATGGACCTCATAAAAATTAAATAAATCTGTTTATCAAAGGACTTTATTGATAAAATTAAATAATTAAATTAAAATTAAATACTTTTGTTTATCAAAGGACATGAAAGGACAACCTACAGATTGGAGTGGGGAGAAATTTGGAAACATTTTGTCTAGTCATCATCTAGTCCCCCAAATAAACACAAAATGCCTATAATTTATCAGCAAAAGACTGGTGAGATGTGTGCCTTGGGGGACAGCTAAGCACAGGTGCTCCTGACCAGGAGTACTTTAATCCTGAGCATTCCTGGTCCTAAATTGTGACCGTTAACTGTAAATTGTTAACAGTAATGTCCTTAATAAAGCCCATAATCATGAGCAAGGTCGCCTGAGTCGTGACCACACAATGAATTTTCAAACCCAGCGGAAGCATGGAGAGTGTCTTGAGAGGAATGGTTGGCGTCAAAATTGGTTGGAGAGTGGAGGGATGCCTGATTTCCATCTCAAAAAAAATCAACCTCATGCTGATGTTAAATTTGATTCTCCTTGTGAAATCAGGGGTCAAATGCCATAGCCGTGCCATTCAAGTAACAGCACAGTCTTACATCAAAATTAGCCTGTCAACATTGATAAGAAGTAGAGTTCTTGGAAATTTAAAAAGTGGTTGCTAAAATTACGAACCCAACATAAAAGCTAAGCAGCAGCACAAACACACAAGAAGATCAATTTAGTGACACACAATACAGTGTCAAAGTAAAAGTTAGCATTTCTCTACTCCTACACTCTTCCCCCTCCTCCCAATGCCAGTGTGAACGACTCCTGATGAATGGGGCATGAGAAATGTGAACCGAGACAGGGAATAATAAGTCCACGCTCCCTCCTTCTCAACTGTAGGCAGCCAGCCCAAAGCATTCCCAAACTGCAGCAAGAGAGAGGCCTACACGGTCCTTTCAAAAATCTTTCAATGGAATTTGAAGCATTTCATAAGAGATATTACTTTAATTGTTGATAGGACCTTTCATTGGCCGGAGCTGGCTTAAGAACTGAATGACTACTGTGTCCAGGAATGCCATGCACTTCCCAGGAATTTCTATTTTATTTTTCCATCTGTTTCTACTCTGTTCGAATTCGTTCTGTAGCCATGTGTGTTAGAGCGTAAGGAGGCCTCGTGGCACAGTGTGCCAAACACGGAGCTGCTAACTGGAGAGGAAGCAGTTCAAGCCCAGCAGCCACTTCACGGAGATAGGCCTGTCTGCTCCAGCAAAGAAATAAAGAACACAGTATAAGCAGATATGTGCACACCCATGTTTATGGCTGCACTATTGACAATAGCAAGAAGATGCAAACATCAGTGCCCATCCGTGCCAGGTGGACAAATAAACTTTGGTACATATTTTTGGTGAGATTGGGGCAAGGCTAGTCTGTCTGGCTGCTTCCTGCTGGACAGGAGCAGTGAGGGGTTAAAGACCAGAATGCACTGGGTCAGGTGCAGTAGGCAGGGGGCTGTAGGAAGGTAAAAGAAGCTGGTTGACAGTTACATTGGTCATGTCCCTTAAACTGTTCTGAAGAAATTTGGGAAAACAGGGGGTTATTAGTATCAATAAATGTGGCCCAATTAAAGGGAGGATCCAGGTTAAAAGTGGATTTGGGAACCAAGAGAGTAGCGAGGCATTGTCTCCCTGGCAGTTTTTAAGATCTTCTGCCAATGTGGTGAGGGTCTCTGTGTTTTGTTCTCCCAGTCCTGATTCATCACTATCATAGCAACACTCTTCCCTTAGGAACAGGCAGGTACCATCCTTTACTGCAGTTAGGAGATCTAAGGCCCTTCGGTTCTGGAGGGTTACCTGTGCTAGGGAAAAGAGCTGTCGCTGTAGGGAGGCTAGAGAGACTGAGGTGGATTCCACAGCCAGCGAGACCTTCTCTTCAAGGCGCTGTGCTTGGATCTTGCTGTGCTCTAAAGCCCCACTGGTGAAACCTGATGCCTTAACTGAAGAGGCTAAGCTAAGACCCACCTCTATGGGCAAGAAGGCAGCCCTGTTTAGGTGGGAAACGGTGGCTAGTCTCAGCAACCATGCAAGGTCATCCTCTCCAAAGAGAGTGAGTTCGGGAACTATGGTGGTAGGGAAGCATGGGCTGGGATAAGAGGAATTAAGGTATTCGGTGAGGGTGCCATTACACCAAACATAGGTGCCCATCGGGGCATACACTGTGGATGACACAGTGGTGCTGGAAACACACCGACCATGGAACCAGGATGGACTGGGTGTGGCGGTCTGAAAACAAGCATGAGAAGGAGCAGGTTGGTTAGCCTCCTCCAGTTCCCATAGAGGAAGGTTATGGAGTGAATGCACACAATCCATCTCTGGGAAGGAGGTTAGAGTGGAAAAATTCGTTGGGACCACAGCCAGCAACAATAAGTCCTAGAGCCTGGAAGGAGAGAAGTTCTGGATGGGGTTGTCCCTAAGTGATTTTAAGGGCTTCCTTGGTAAGGGAGGCTGCGGCTGCCAGGGAACAGAGACATGGTTGCCACCCCCAGGCCGTTGTGTCCAGCTGCTTGAATAAATATGCTGTCCGAGAGTGAGTGGGTCCCAGAGGCTGGAACCTGCCCTGCTTCTCTATAGTGAAAAGAAGAAAGGGTTTATCGGGGTTTGGTAAACACAATGGTGGGGGTTGTAAAAATGTTTCTTGGAGCTTTTTAAAGGCCACCAGAACCACCCATGGGGATTCCAAAGGTCCACTAACAGTTGCCTTTGCTGCATCATATAATGGCTTAGCTATAAGGGAGAAACTGGAGATCCAATGTCTAAAAAAACCACAAAGCCAAGAAAGGAAAGTATTTGGTCAGCCGAAGTCGGTGGTTGGAGGTCCCTTATGACCTGGTGTCTATCCAAGTTAAACCCTGAGTGCTGGGGGTGAGGCACAAGCCTAAATAGGTAATGGTGGTACAAGATAGTTGTGCCTTGGAGGGAGAGACTCTGAAACCTTAGGAAGCTAAGAAGGAGCTGAGCTGTGTTTGCCTTAGAACTGCATAACAAGAGGTCATCCACAGAGGGCCCATCGCTTTTCCAAGGACAGTCGGACTTCCAGTGTCCCCACTGACCACACACCAGGCAGGGTTTGGTTGGAGCTCTGGGCCAGGGGCAATTTCATGACCAGTGACCTTCTTCTCGGCACTTGAAGCGGGTGACAGGTAGCAGTCATTGTTCCCATGCACCCCTGCTCCACGCTGCTCCTTTGGGGTTGTGGGGGCCCACCAGCCGCAGGGCTGCTACTAAGGCTTGGGTTTGAAGCCGGCCATCAAGGGCTGACTCTGCTCCTCACGGCTATTAAAAACCTTGTCTGCCATATTCACAAAATCTTGCACTGGGGTTTGAGGGTCTCCCTCTGGCTTTTTTAGCTTCTTGCTAATATCAGGGGATGACTGAGTGATGAAGTTCATGGCCAGGACCCTGATCCCAGCAGAAGAGGCTGGGTCCAAACGGGTGTACTGAGTTAAAGCCTCCATTAGGCAGCTTAAATAGGCTGCTGGATTCTCGTCTGGCTTCTGGGTGATATTCCTAAGTTTATCAAAATTGATCGCCTATGGGCAATGGCCTGGAGCCCGGCCAGGACACACTGAAGCATTTTATCTCGGCTGGCTTGCCTGTTTCTACCTGCTTGGGTGTCAATCTGTTAGGTCGAGCCAGGCACGTACCTGGGGACGGACTCAATGTCGACAGCCATGCTTGGGTCAGTTAGTGCACCTGGTCGGCATGTTGTTGGGCCACCAAAAAGACCTGTTCCCTTTCGTCTGCAGTGCGGGTAGAAGAACGAATCACAAAAACAGCATGCCAGGACAAATCATAGGCTTGAGACAAAGAGTGGAACGCCTTGATGTAAGTGGTGGGCTCATTAGAAAGGAACCTAAGTGCTTTTTAATTTGAGATAAGTCAGTGAGAGAAAAGTGGACAGGAACCTGGATCACCCCTTCAGCCCCGGCCGCCTCCTGGAGCAGACAAAGGACAGGAGGGTTTTGTGACTACGTGTGCTTGCTAACTGGCGTGGTGAATGAAGACTTAGGTCTGTCCAGTGAGGCTAGAGGATCAGGAGAAGGGGACATGGGGGTTCTGGGTGGCCAGAATAGGGAGGAGCAAGAGTATGGGGTGAGGAGAGGTACTCAGGTGGGTCAGAAAAGGTAGATGCAGGAAAGAGAGCAGAAGCAGGAGGAGAGGAGGAATTTTCTCTAGCCAAGAAGACTTGGGAAGGGCAACAGGAAATACAGAGAGGGGTGGGAGTGCAAAAAAAAAAAAAAAGAAGACCTGAATGTACAGGACCTCAGGCCACTTCTGGGTCCTTCAGCAGAAGTTACTTAGACCGGTTAAAATATTTAAATCAAAAATCCCTTGTTTGGGCCACTTAGACCTGTCATCCAAATTATATTGGGGCCACTCAGCCGTGGAAAAGAAGATGAGGCACTTTAGATGAATGTCTAGCGCCAGTCCCAGTTTAGTGAGGCTGGCCAGGAGGCACCCTAGCAGTGTTCGGGGGTCCATTTTGGAATTTTGATTACCCAGGGCTAATCTCTAGAGACCAATAGTCAAGGCTAAAAGACCATCGTCCCAATTGTTTACCCTTGGCTACAGATGGAATAAGGAGGACCGGAGGGTTGACAGGATGTCTCCACTGCCACCCTGGGTCGGAAAGGAAACCAGAGTTATATCTGACATGGCGATGGATTTACAGAGAGGCCGGTCAGCAGAAATAGACACAGGTAGGGGCTTACCATCTATGCTGCCAGACGAACGTGGCCGCGGATCCCTGGTGGGGAGCGGGAGAGGAGGATTCCTTGAAACTGTCCTGGGCAGTAAGAGGGGGCTCACTCCTCAGGGTTTCAACACCAAATATTAGGCTCGCCACAAAGATAAACTGAGGCCAAGCCAGAGTGGGGCCAGTGAAGTTACACCTATATGTGTTGAAGAGTAAGTTTTTAAGCTGCTCAGGTGGGTAAACAAGAAGGGAGGGGATAGGACCTGCAGCTGCAGGGGCTTAAACCATCTCCATTTGTGAAATTCTGAGGTGAGGTGGTGTCTTGATTTTTCCACCTGATACTGAGGAGATGGCTCATTGTCCTAGATCCCTTTGAAGCTAGTTGTCTTGATCCAGTAAGGGCACATCAAGCTGTTCCTAATGTCCCTGACCAGTGCCTAACCCAACCACCTACACACAATGGAACACTATTCATGGCTAAAGAATAGTGTGATAATTATGTGAATCCTAATTATGTGTTCCTGGGCAGTGTGGTTGGGAGAGAGGAGACAAAGGAGAGCTGATATCAAGGAGTTGAAGTAGAAAGAAAACGTTTTGAAATTGATTGTGGTAGCAATTGTACAACACTGCTTGATGTGACTGAACTATGGAATGCATGATATCTAGAAGCGCTCCCAATAAAATGATTTTAAAAGAAGAAGAAGAAAAGACTAAAGGAGCTGCCTGCTGTTTGAGATGAGCATCCTTTAACTGCAGGAGCTAGGAGCTTTATATTATCATTTTACAGGGGGTGGAGAAATGTCCTTCCAGGAGAATATGCGCAAATATTTTGAGCCTATCCGTTGTCTTGAAAGTATGGATGCTTCCCCTCTCACTAGATCTTGTGTGGAGTCTTGTGGACACTGGTCACAAATGCAGGAAGCAAACCAGAACGCCTCCTTCAAGGTCTTCAGTTTCCCACAATATATCATTTGATATTTTTGACTGCTGCTTCCATGTGTGGTTATTTCAAGGAAATCTTTTAAACTTCAGTCTTTTCTCCATTCATCATGATGTCGCCTGTTGTTCCAGTTGTAAGAACTTTTGTTTTCTTCACAGTGAGTTGTGATTCATGCTGGAGGCTAGTCTTTGATATGCATCAGGAGGTGCTTCAAGTACTCTTTGCATTCAGCATATTACAGGTTTTCTGATCCTAAGGCCACATTCTTCTCATAGTCCAGCTTCTTATTTTTCCAGCATACAGATCAAAGACGTTTAATGAAAGGATATAATCCCGACCATAGCTTGCTTTATTTTAACAATTCCAAATCCCCTTGTTTTGCTCCAATGACTGCTTCTTGATTTATGTACAAGTCCCTCGCGATCATAATTGTTTTCTAATTCCCACTCTTTACGATGTTATACATAGTTTGTTATCATCTATACAGTCGAGTGACTTTCCTGGTCAATAAAACACAAGTTAGCATCTTGATATTTTCTGCTTTCAGCCCAGATCCATCTCATGTTAATAATGGTATTCCTCATTCCACATCCTCTTCTGAATCTGACTCGAATTTCTGGAAGCTCCCTATCAATATACTGCTACAACATTTTGTCTGGGTGTTTTTTTTTCCTTTAAAGTTTTTATTTTTCAAATATGACCTCAATAAAACATACTGAACAGTCATTCAATTGCCACCACGTTTCAAAGTATGGTTTGTTTGTTTTTTAAATCACTTTATTGGGGGCTCTTAAAACTCTTGTTACAACCCATATATAAATTATATCCAACATATTTGTACAACTATTGCCATCGTTCTTTTCTATACAATTACTTTCCATTGAGCCCTTGAGATCTGCTCCTCCTTTTTTTCCCCTCCCTGCTCCTCCCCTAACCCTTGTGGCCCCTTGGTAGATTATAGATTGTTATTATTTTCAAATCTCACACTGACCACTGTCTCCCTTCCCCTCGGGTTTCTGTTGTTCTTCCCCCTGAATAGGGGTTATGGTTATGTGCCATTCATTGTGGTTGGTACCCCCCCTACCCACTCCCACCTCTCCCTCACTTCCCCTTATTCTTTTGGTATCACTATTCCAATTCCTGTTCCTGGGTTCCATGTGTCGTGAGTTTTATCTCTTGCCCCTACCTATGCACATACTCCCGTCAAGTCCAGTGTGCGAAGCAGCACTGGGATCATGTTAGTGGGGGGTGAGAAGGCCTCGAGGGATCAGAGGTATATTGTGTGATCCATCGGTGCTCTACTGCACCCTGATTGACTCTTCCCCTCCCTGAAAACCCTCACAGATGGAATTTGGGTCTCCACTTCAATCCCCCCCCCCCATTCTCACCAATGCATTTTTGTTTGTTTGTTGTGAATATTCTGATGCCCACTCCCTGGTCTCAATGACACCTCACAATCACACCAGCTAGTGTGCTTCTTCCATGTGGGTTTTTTGCTTAACTTTTGGATGCCCACTTGTTTAACTCAAGTTTTTAAGACCCCAGACACTATATCTTTTAATAGCCGGACATCCTCTGTCTTCACCACATCTGCTTATGCACCCGTTTTGTCTTCAGCAATCATGGGGTGGGGGTGGAGGGTGGGGGTGAGCATCACAGAATGCCATTTTGTTAGAACAAAGTGTTCTTGTATTGAGGGATTGAAGCCAACATCTAGAAGGGTATAGAGATCCTTATAGTATTAGAGCAATATCAATCTCGCTGAGAGGAAGTGCTAAGAGGTGGAAGAAGTGGGAAAGTGATGGCGGGGCAGGAGGAGGCAAAAGGAAACAGAGCTAAGCTCTAGGAAGCAAAGGTATAAATGGGGATATTGACAGAGGGGAAACATTTTTTTCAAAACATCTTCAACAAAGTGTAAGTTGCATGTGACACTAATAACTTGTTTGATCATTTTCCCATTCTGTTAAGTCATCTTTCTGTGGAATGGACACAAACAGGAACTGCTGTCGGCTGAATAACCAGGTGTCTGTCCTCCAAATTTTCTTGGCATAAACTTGTCAATATTTCCAGTATTGAATTAATTTTTTTAAATATGGCAATTGGTATTCCATTATCTCCTGGCTGGATGTTTGCTTTTGATCATGCCTGTGGTGCAGCTTGGGCCTCTTCCTTTTGTATCAGTATTTTATCACGTGTTGCCTCCTGAAATGGTCAACTCTCGGCCAGCTATTTTGCTTACAGTGACTCCGGGTATTCCTTCATCTTCTTTGGATCCTTCCTGCACTGCTCAACGTTTTCCTACAATATTGCAAGTCAGCGTTTGAGTTTGTTCTTCAGCTTCAGACATGCTCAGTGTGTGCCCCCCTTCTGGAGTTCTTCCTTCAGGTCTCTTCACATTTCATTATAATATTTTATTTTATGTGTTACCTTTTAGGATTTCCTGTTTGGCTCTTTTATTTCATCATTTGTTCCATGCCCTTTAGCTACTCTACATTGAAAAACAATTTTCAGAGTCTCTTCTGACATCCACTTTGATGTTTTCTTTCTTTCCCACCTTTCCAATGGCTCTTTCCTTTCCTTTTATATGATGTTCTTGATGCTATCCCACAACTCTTCTGGTCTTTAGTCATTAGTATACAATGTATCAAATCTGTTCCAGAGATATTCAAATGTGATATATTCCCAATCATATTTTGGATTTCATATATTTGTTTTAATTTTATCCAGTTAATATGAACTCACATATAAGCAATTAGTGATCTGTCCCACAGTCGATCCCTGGCCTTGCTTTGGATGATAATATTCAGCTTCTCCTTTGTTTCTTCCCATAGATATAGTCAATTTGGTTCCTGTGCATTCCATCTGGTGAGGTCCAAGTATATAATTGATATTTATGTTATTGAAAAAGGTTATCTGCAATGAAGATGTTACCAGCCTTACAAAACTCTGTCACTTGATCTCCACTTGCATTTTTATCACTAAGGCCATATCCTATGTCCTTCTTTGTTGCCAGTTTTCCCATTGCAATCACCAGTACTTATCAATGTTTCTTGATTGCAAATTTGAGCAACTTTAGACTGATCACGTCTACTTTGAGGAGTCCCTTCGACCTGACTCATCTTCTGACACTCTCGCACACAATATCCCAAGGTTATTCGTAAGGTTTTCAGAGGCTGGTTTTTCAGAAGTACACTCCTTCTTCCTACCTTATTCTTAGTGTGGATATCCCACTGAAGCCTGTTGACCATGAAATGCCAGTGACATAGCTTCCAGCACCAACAGCAATCCACAAGCCACAAAAGTGTGAGAAACTAACAGGTGAGTGGGAGGGAAGAACATTTTGCATGTTCTAAATAGACCTCCAATAGGAGAGGCTCTCCTTGTCTCCTGCCTTCGTCTATGTAGACTTTAACTACCCTTGCAAAAATGGCATACTTTTCAGAGATGAGCAAGGGTTTTGCCCTCCAGGTCTACCTGATTTCACCCCAAATTTAATATATATATCGGAGGAGTCATGAGTTCAAAGACTGCATTCGAACCCCACTAGAATAGAGCAAACCTTGCTCATTTCACCAATCCATATAGAGCCAAACTGAAAAAGGGTTCAATTGTAGGTTTTCCTAGATTAAAGAAATGGAAGCACGTATTTGGATTTGCCATGCACCTGGAAACTTAATCTTAAAGCTGAAATGCCTCAGTGGCTACAGCTGAGCTTTTCCTGTGTTATGCAACAAGCGTTCTCATTGGACTTCATTTAAATCATTATTGCTTTTGAAGTTGCTTTACTCTGACAGCGTGGGTTTCGACTGGTGAGAATTTTCCATACAGATTTGCTATTGTTTTCATATAGACTACCTTTGTCTTGCGTGTCTTTAAGTTCTACAGGCTAATAACTTTCCCCTAGTGAATGGATGTTGTTGAAATTATTGCTTTGTGCCTAACGTCACTGTTTTTAGGTTGTTTTGTTTTATCACTTGAATTTTATTCATTTATATACTTAAAACCTTCCATGTGTTGTAACTGAAAGTTTTCCCTTTAGATTTTTCTTATTAGTGTTTTAATCTATACGATTGACTGGATTTATGATAATATTATGAACACTATCAAATGTTATAAACTATAACATTAAAACTGTAAAGATTGTTTCTTAAATAATTTCTCAAAAAACTGAACTGTGTGCCAAATATATATTATGCTCCCACTTTAAGGATTATAATCTAAACATAGGTCACCTAGTTCTTACAATGTGGTGCCTCTCCAAACTTACCCTCATAAATTGACCACTGAAGACTACTGGACACTATTATAAAGCACAGAAAAGGAATTAAATAGTCCCCAGCTATCACACATTGGTACAGATAGGAGCTCTTGACACATGGAGTTCAGGACAGATAAAACCCTCAGGAACAGTAGTGAGAGTAGTGATATCATGAAAGTAGTGACAGAGGGGGCGGGGAGGTGGAGGAAGTGGGAGAAAGGGGAATCCCATCACAAGGTAGGATATATAACCCACCCCCACAGGGGAACAAATAACAGAAATGTGGGTGAAGGGAGACAATGGACAATGTAAGACCCAAAATAACAACAATAATATATAATTAATCAAGGATTCACGAGGGTGGAAGGGTATTGGGGGAGGGGAAAAAGCAACGCTGATACCAAGGACTCAAGTAAAAAGAAAATGTTTTGGAAATATTGCTGGCAACATATGTGCAAGTATGCTTAATAGAAATGAATGATGGATTGCCATAAGATTTTTAAGAGCCACCCAATAAAATTATTAATTAAATATATTTTTTAAAATATTTGTTAAAAGAAGGATACTATCTGAGTCCTCAAAAGTTTATCCCAAAGCATCTATAGAAGCCATAGAGCAGTCCATGCAGAAGAAAGAAAGTACACCAAGCTAAAGTGCGCTCAAAGGATTTTAAATAAAATTCCTTATCAAAAGGGGGACTGTTTTACAAAGTAAATTCTAAAGAGCCTCATTTCTGTAAGACAATCACAGGAGCCCTGGCTCCATTGTTGATTTTGGCATACGTTAGAAAACCATTTGAGTTGTTTCTGAACATTAAACTAGTTTACATTAAACCAATGTTTAGGAAAAAGCAGAGCACACTTAAGGAGGGATAGCTTTCCCTTAGGCATGTTTAGAGAACTGGGGACCTCACCTGGACATACTCTTATGGTTTGCTAAAATGTCAGCTTGTTATCTAGTTTAAATTAACAGTTACTGTCCTGGTAACTATGGCTTAGGATCCTCAAGGTCCGGAGACATGCTTTGACCACCATGTTGCCAGGCGGTTAGTCTCAGAAACAATCCTGCAAATATTTTTAATGTAAAATTGTATGTGTTTCTCAATTATGGTCCTTTCCCCGGTTTTGAAATCCCACCTGCAATAGTGGTTAACTGGTGTGCCATCAAGCATGGTTTTGTGGTGAGTTCCGCTACTTGCCATCATATGTAATTAGTCCAATGGCTGTGAGTCAACCTCATGCTTATTTCCTTCATTCAGAATGATTATCCCACTTCATCTGTGCCCTATTTAAAGCTTAATTTAAAAGTCTATAGAATATGTTTGAATTCAAATTTTTCTCCTTTCATAAATTTAAGCTTTATAGCTAAGGATAGGTAATATATCTTAAATAATGACCAAACGATATTAAATAAAATAATGTATATTAAGTATTACATATTAAGCACATTATTATTCTATATTAAGTACAATTATATCATTTTAATTAAATATAACTATAAAGTATGATTAATGATTGTATATTAAGTCTTACGAATGAACTATATTAATTGTATTAAGTGTGTATACTAAGTATTGAAAAACAGCTATTTAACTAAATATGGATGAGATACATATTTGTACCCATTCCAAAGAAAAGTGACCCAACAGAATGCTCAAATTGTAGACCAATGTCTCTTCAGAGATGTTAAAAGTTCTCTTCAGAGTGTTGAAAAGCAAAGAGGTTACTTTGAGGATGAAGTCAAATCATGGTGTTTTCCTCACCCAAGCCATGGTATTTTCCATTGCCTCGTATGCATGTGAAAGTTAGAAATGGATTAAGGAACACCAAAGAAGAATCGGTGCATTTGAACTTGGCATTGGAGAAGAATAATTAAAGTATCACAGATTTCTAAAAGGACAAACTGGTCAGTGTTGGAAGAACTGGAGCCAAAGTGCTCCTTAGAGGCAAGGATGACAAGACTTCATCTTACATACATTGAGCATGTTGTCAGCGATGACCAGTCCCAGAGACGGACATCATTTTGGTAAAATAGAAAAGCAAAAACAAAATACCTCACTGCTGTCTAGTCAATTCTGACGCCTACAGACCCTATAGAGCAGCGGTTCTCAACCTGTGAGTTGCGACCCCTTTGGGGGTCGAACGACCCTTTCACAGGGGGTGCCCGATTCATTACAGTAGCAAAATGACAGTTATGAAGTAGCAACAAAAGTAAGTTTTTGGTGGGGGGCGGGGGTCACCACAGCATGAGGAACTGTATGAAAGGGTCGTGACATTAGGAAGGTTGAGAACCACTGCTATAGAGCAAGATAGAACTGCCCCACAGTAACCTTGGAGGATGGGTTAGTTTCTGACACTGTAACTATTTATGGAAGAAGGATATCCCAGTCTCTCTCTCAGGGAGCCGCTGGTGGTTTCCAGCTGCAAACCTGGTGGCTCGGCGCCCAGCGCATACCGCTGCACCAGGGCTCCTTGGCGAAGTAGAGGGACAGAGAAGAGGAAGGCCCTCAAGATGAATTAGTACAGTGGCTGCATCAGTGGACTCAAGCCTAGGATCAATTGTGAGGTTGGCACAGAGCGGGGCAGTGTTTCATTCATAGAATAAGTTTGCTATGGGTTGGAACCAACTGGATGCTGCCTAACAATAACATATTAAGTACCTAACATAGTATCTGTAGAAATTCCTTTTTTTTTCCCAAACGTTTTATTAGGGGCTCATACAACTCTTATCACAATCCATACATACATCAATTGTGTAAAGCACATCTGTACATTCACTCCCTCATCATTCTCAAAACATTTGCTCTCCACTTAAGCCCCTGGCATCAGGTCCTCATTTTTTCCCTTCCCTCCCAGTGACCCCCTCCCTCATGAGCCCTTGATAATTTATAAATTATTATTTTGTCATATCTTGCCCTGTCCGACGTCTCCCTTCACCCACTTTTCTGCTGTCCGTCCCCCAGGGAGGAGGTCACATGTAGATCCTTGTAATCGGTTCCCTCTTTCCAACCCACTCTCCCTCTACCCTCCTAGTATCGCTACTCACACTACTGGTCCTGAAGAGATCATCCGCCCTGGATTCCCTGTGTTTCCAGTTCCTATCGGTACCAGTGTACATCCTCCGGTCTAGTCAGACTTGCAAGGCAGAATTCAGATCATGATAGGGGGGTGGGGAGTAAGGAAACATTTAGGAACTAGAGGAATAGACCCCTCTGCAAGGTGATCTCCAGGGGCTGACAAATGGGCTTTGGGACTCCATTCTGCACTCCCCCTCTCATTCACTATGGTAAGATTTCTTTTTGTTCTGATGATGCCTGATAATGTTAGTTATTTCCATTTCTTCATGTCAAGGTGATTGGTGTATATGCATTACCTCATCTGTGTATTTTACATCATGAAAATTGCAGAATGGAAACTGCTTCCATCTCTTTAGTGGCTTATGTCTATCTAATCCTTTTAGTGTACATTCACTCGTTACAACTTAGGTGCTATTTGAGAACTTAAAATCAGAGTTATTTAGTATGGGAAAATAGAGATATTTTAAAATGAAGGTTTAACTCCATTTTAAAGTTTTGAAATGAATCTAGCACCCATGCTGAATTTTGAACACTGCCTTTGCTAACAACAAGTCCTTTCACCTTGATGATGACTTGATCTTGAAGTTGACCTAACCTTGTGGCTGATATAACCACTTACCATGAAGGAGACATTCTCTTTCTCTGAGATTTTCAAAACATCATATTAATTCCCAGGGGATTATTCCACCATGGACAAATAGTTTTCGGATATGATAGCTTATATCCTAAGGTTACAGTGCCCAACATTATCAATAAATCCTTACAATGGATTCCCAGAAACAGGCATGATTGAGAAAGCTAATTTTAGAGGAGGTTAACTGAAGAAGCATACCCTTTCATTGTCCGGTTGTCATCCTGTAACAGACTGTAGAGCACATACACTTGCCATTAGGTGCCATCGACCAATCATATAATCTCACATGTTCTCTATCCCTGCTAAACCCTTGCTTATCTACAAGATAGCTCACCTTTGAATTCCCAGGTGGTCTTTCAGTCTGTTGTGATTCTTCAACTTTTAGTTCCTGCTCCAACTGTACAAAGATTCTTTATATTTCATTGGCCAGAGGAGTGGTCATCTTCACTCCATGAATTTGGATATCTTCCTGGTCTAAACCATCTCTATGCTTCAATAAACCTCTGGTACTTTCACTTAAGCAGGTCCCATGCTTCTGCTCTATGACAGTACTCGGGATGTTTGTGTAAAATCCCTGACATACTTAACAAATGTGTGGCACACATTACGCAATTGGAACTACTCAAAGTACAAATATAAAGGCATGCAATCATAGGCAAACCCAATGAATTATTCCTTCTGCTTGATATGACAAAAATAGCAAGATAAATAAAAGGCCAGGATACTATAATAATAAGGGGTAAACCTGAGATTTCAATCTAGGGCTGTACTTGATATGAACCAATGTCCATGCACTCAATAATAACTATGCTACGCTGCCTCTCACTCATCTATGACGACTACCTTCAGACCAACACTAGCCCTTCCCATGGAGCTGAAGCTGACCCACCCTGTGAATGAAGCCAGGGGGTTAGCTTCCCGGCAGAAACTATAGTAGAGCCCTGCTGTGGTAGGGGTTACAAATTGGACTGTTAACCATAAAGGCAGCAGTTCAAAACCACCAACCACTCCTAATATGAAAGATAAGACTTTCTACTCCCTTGGAGAGATTCGGCCTCAGAAACCCACTGGGGACGGTTCTAGCCTTTCTTTAAACTATGGCGATGGGTCAGAATTGCCTCAGTGGCAGTTTGAGTTTGTGTGGAGATTTCAGTAAAGCCCTAGTGGTATAGGGGTTACAAGTTAGGCTGCTAACCTCAAGGTCAGCAGTTCAAGTCCACAAGATACCCCATACGAGAATGATGAGAGACTTGCTACTTCTGAGAAGAGCTACAATCTCAGATACCCACAGGGTCAGTTCTGCTCTGTCCTATATGGTCATTATGAGTCAGAATTGACTCGATGACAGTGAGCTTAAAGTGGAGACTTCAGGCAGGAGTCTCCATGTTAGTGGCAAAAAGGACTCGGGAGAAAGCATATAAAATAAACTCAGTAGGAGGAAAGAAATGAGGTTAAGGTTGCAGAGACAATTAAAAGTTCAGACCAAAGGCAGGGAGAAAGCAATTTTTGACGGGTAAGATTTGGGTATAGAGCATATTCAGTGGTGTGCTGAAGCTGACTGTGTGACTTGACTTGTGAAAGCCAACTGCACACGCCTCTTCCCAGATCTGTCTCCAATGAAGTCTCATTGGCATTTGAAATTGGTCATGGTGGAAGGAATTTGGAACTTTTAAATTTTTGCCCCCAGAGGAGCCAATTATCAAAACTTTCCCAGCAAGCCACTGAATCTGTCTGAGATGATCATCTAATTTTGAACATCAATCTGTGATGTTTGTATATCTAGGAGAGGCTGACTTAACATATAAAAGATAGGGAGATATGAACGAATGCATGAATGCATAGAGGAGTTTTCCAGTCAAGTTCATATTATGAGCTCCTAAAGGAAGGAAAGTCTATATAATTTCGTAATTGCTAACTTTCAGGTGGCGAATGAGAGATTCATCACCCCTAGACTGTAGATAAGAACTCAAGTATCGCTGCTTGATCATTTAAATCTCGTCGTGTTACTGTTGTTGTTAGATGCCATCGGGTCAATTGCAACCCATAGTGACTCTATGCACAACAGAACTAAACACCACCTGTTCCTGTTTCATCCTCACAATAATTCCTATTCTTGAGCCCATTGTTGCAACCACTGTGTCAATCCACTCATCAAGGGCCTTTCTCTTTTCCCCTGCTCCTCCACTTTACCAAGCATGATGTTCTCCAGGGACTGGTCTCCCCTGACAACATGCACAAAGCATATAAGTCAAAGTCTCCCCATCCTTGCCTCTAAGAAGAACTCTGGCCATACTTCTTCCAAGACAGATTGGTGTGTCCTTTTGGCAGCCCATGACACTTTCACATTCTTCACCAGCACCATAATTCAAGTCCATTGATTCTTCATCTGTCTTCTGATTCAACGTCTAACTTTCACATGCATATGAGGCAACTGAAAATACCATGGCTGGTCAGGTGCGCATTAGTCCTCAGAGTAATCTCCCTACTTTTCAACACTGAATAGATCTTCCGCAGCAGATTTGCCCGATGCAATGTGTTGTTTGATCTCTGGACCACTGCTTCTATGAGCATTGGTTATGGATCCAAACAAGATAGAATCCATGACAACTTCAGTCTTATCTCCATTTATCATGAGGTTACCTGCTAGTCCAGTTGTGAGGATTTGGGTTTTATTGACACTGAGTTGCAATCCATACTAAAGTCCTCCTCACTTTCAGCAAGGAAAGTTGTGTCACATGCATATCACAGGTTGTTAAACAGGTTCCAGTCCTGATGCTGTTTTCTCCATCATATAATCCAGTTTATCTGTGTGTTCAGCATACATATTGAATAACTGTGCTAAAAGAATCCAACCTTGATGCACCTCTTTCCTGTTTTTAAACCCTGCAGGATTCCCTTGTTCTGATCACACAACTGTCCCTTGATTCATGTACAAGTTGCTCATGAGCACAATGAATGGTTAAGGAATTCCCATTCT
Organism: Tenrec ecaudatus; assembly: GCF_050624435.1. NCBI lineage: Eukaryota > Metazoa > Chordata > Mammalia > Afrosoricida > Tenrecidae > Tenrec > Tenrec ecaudatus. The sequence continues at coordinate 121,108,391 of NC_134541.1, read as the reverse complement.
TCCCAAGGCTCTGCATAGTTTGTTATGATCCACACAATCAAATGCCTCAGCATACTCAATAAAACACAAGTAAACTTCTTTCTGGTATTCTTTGCTTTCAACCAAGATCCATCTGACTAATGTCCATCTATGATAGTCTTTGTTCCATGTCCTCTTTTGAATCTGTCCGAATCCTCTGGCAGCCCCCCGCCCCCGCCCCCCGGCAATGTGGTGCTGCCACTGTTGGATGAACTTCAACAAAAGTTTCCTTGCATGTGAAATTAATGATATTGTTCTAAAATTTGAGCGTTCTGTTACGTCACCTCTCTTTGGAATGGGTATAAATATCGGTCTCTTCCAACCAGTTGTAGCCGCCTTCCAAATTTCCAGGTTTAAATGAATAAGAGCTTCCACTGCTTCATCTGCTTGGTGAAGCATTTCCATTGGTGTTCTATCGATTCCTGGAGCCTTGTTTTGACGAATGCTTTCAGGGCTGCTGTAACTTCTTCCTCTGGTTCTTGCCGATATGCTACCTCCTTTAATGGCGAATGTTCACTAGTTCTTTTTATAGTGACTCTGTGTCATCTTTTGATGCTTCCTGTATCATTCAATATTTTTCCCATAGAAACTTTCAATAGTTCAACTTGAGCCTTAAGTATTTCTTGAGTTCTTTCAGCTTAGTATATGCTGAACGTGTCCTTCCTTTTTGGTTCTCTAGTTCTAGGTCTTCGCACATTTCATTATAATATTTGATTTTATTTTCTGGAGCTGCATCTTCTAAATTTTATGTTTAGCTCTTTGACTTCATTCTTTCTTCCATTTGCCTCAGCTACTCTCAGATGAAGTACACGTTTCAGAGTCTCTTCTGACATCCACTTTAATCTCTTCTTTCTTTCTTGCCTTTCTAATGACCTTTGATTTCTTCATGTATGATGGTCTTGATGTTCTCCCACAGTTCATCAGGTCTTCTGTCATAACTGTTCAATACAACAAGATATTCTCTGAATTCAGGTGGGATATACTCAAGGTCACATTTTGACTCTTGTAGACCTTTAATTTTTTTCTTTAATTTCAACCTGAACTTACATCTGAGAAACTGATGGATTGTTCTTCAATCAGACTCTGGCCTGGTTTTAGCTGCTGATATTGTGTTTCTCCATCCTCTCTTCCCACAGATGTCATTACTTTTATTTCTGTGTTTTTCATCTGGAGAAATCCATGTGTACAGGCACCTTTTTGTTGTTGAAAAAAAGTGTATTTGCTATAAAGAAGTCATTGGTCTTGCAAAATTCTATTATTCGATCTCCAGCTTGGTTTCTATCACCGAGATCATATTTTCCAACAACTATTCCTTCCTCTTTGTTTCCAACTGAGCACAATGTGGTGTTTTATAAGTTCCATTCTTCTCAATGCTATTGTCATGGTCAGTTAAGGGTCTTGATAACCCATCCCAAATGCCTCACATGATCCATTCCACCAGAGGTCCAGATTACTCATCCTAATAGTGAGGTGCACACACCGTGGATTACAGGTCCAATAATTCTGTTGGACTAAGGATAAACCAAGATGAAAGAATAAGGGCCAATGGAAAAACAAGATAGGGATTGAGGTGAGCCAATATGATCCCCAACTTGATTCCTATAAAATTTAATGTTGTATCTCTAGATGATGTATCTTATGATTTGAGAAATGGGTACAAACAGAGAACTCTTCCAGTCAGTTTGCAAAGCGTTGTCTTCCAAATTTCTTGGCATAGGTAAGTGAGTGCTTTTTGAAATATTTCTATTGGTGTCCCATCAATTTCTGTAGCTTTGCTCTTCCCTAGAGACTTCTATGTGGCTTGGATCTATATTTGTCTTTGAATAGGAGTAAAGGGTGAGAGCAAAGTGGGGATATTTGCTTCAAGGGTTTTCCAATTCACCTGACATTTGGGAGTATGTTCAAAGTCACATTATTTGGATATTTCCATATAAATCATAAAGATCTACTCACCTAAGACCAGCATTTGATATCAATCAATAGTATTTTCAAAATCTTTTTAAGTCCCGCTCTCTTGGAAACAACATTATAGCTGGCTGTTGAAATTACGTTTTTCATTAATTCTTTGTCTCTTGGCTTATGGATCCATCAACAAAGGGAACGGATGTCTCTTAAAATATGAATGAAGTTTTTCTGAGCCTCGTACTTTTTACTGGACACTTTTTAAATAAATGATTCTCTTTTAAAGGATTTTTTTTTTCTGAAAAGGTCATCAGTGTGTACTCCTGTCATGCCTGAGGCATTTATGTCTTCTTAAGCCTTTCATTACAATCAGCTGCCCTTAGCTTGCCATTCCCTGAAAGGGCTTTGCCTCAATCACATATGCATTAGAACAATTGCCAGATTGGTTGTGGATCAAGTTACCTTTGGGGTGCCCTATGTAAATGAGAGCACTTCAAAATCCTAATTTATAATGAGTTAAAATTGACGGACAGAATACTAATAATATCAGTATGAGTGGATTGTTGGGAGGGCCAAATTTATGGAGAAAGAATGAACATGGACTGAATGTAGGGACAAAAAGAAAAACCATTAGGAGAAAAGTTTAATGCAAATAATTGGAAGGAATGATGAATTAAACAGAAGCTTTCACAAGATGACTAAAGAAGGCAAATTAAAGTATTGTCATCTAAAATGAAGGCATTTTAAGCTGAAGTAGTACAGCCAATTTACCCACTCCATGTCAGAGGGAGAAAAAGATGTTTTATTTAGAAGGTATACCTACTAGGAGACAATAGCAATGCAAATCAGATTGTCTTTGTGGTGCCCTGATTGAAATAAGAATGTATAGAAAATGTATATCTTTGGCTTTACAATTTACACTTGAAGGAGTCCTGTATAGATGTTTTACATTAAATCAGGTTTCAGGGTAACCATGGAAACAACTGTTGACCATAATAAGCAAACAGCACAATACTGTTCGTTAACTGTTAGGCCAGTCTCAGGATGTCTTGGTTGACTAACTAGATAGCATGGCCTATTTTGTAATCACTAACAGTAATGTAAATAAGAGAAGACTCTGAACATTATCGTCCTTTTTCAGGTGACATCCGCATCCAATTGGTCTTCTGAGTAATGTAGTGAGCTATAAAAATCCCATGGAGATTACATTCAGTACAGTGCCTTAGGCTAACTTCAGTTTGTAGGGGGGATTTTTCTAACCACATTAAGTAAAATAAGTTGGGTTACAGAATTACCATAATGACGCATGCAAAGACCTCGCGTTAGGAAACTTAAGAGGAAGGAAATACTCAGCATTACTCAGGTTGAAAGATATTCAAGACTCAAGTTGAAATATTAAAGAAGTCTATGTGGAAAATATTGCTCAATTAAAGAAGCAATGAAAGTAGACAAAAGGAATATATAATCATTGTACCAAAAACTGTTGGTTGATGTTCCATCATTTCAGGATATAAAATGTGAGGAGGGGGGAAAAATGATATTAAAGGAAGAAGTACAAGCTGTACTGAAGGCATTTTCAAAAAACAAAGCTCCAGGAATTGACAGAATACAAAGTGAGGTATTTCAACAAAGAGATAAAATTCTGGAAATACTCACTCTTCTATGTCAAGAAGCTTGTATATACATCATCAAAAACTCTTTTTAAAAGCAATTTAACTGTGGAAGGGTATGAGATGTGAATATTATATCAAGAAAACTACTTACCAAAAAAAAGAGAGGAAGAAACCAAACTTGGCCTATGATTACCATAGGTAAAGGAGGAAGAGGTTTTCCTTCGGGGGAGGGGGGAGAGACATTGAGTTTATGGTTATGGTGGTGGAGTAATATAGAAAAGAATATCAATAATTGCCATACAACATGAAGAGTATAATCAATGGCACTGAATTAAACGTGCAGAAGTTGTTGAATTGGAGAATGTTTGGTCGTGTATATTTTTGCCACTGTTAAAAAATTACACAAATAACAATGAGTACAAGGTAGAAGAAAATGTTCTAAATTGATTATGGTAAAGATTGTACACTTATTCCTGGTATGATTGAACTACTGAATCCTATGATAGGTGGATAAAGTACCAATAAAACGGTTTAAAAAGAAAGAAAGAAACTTGGAAGACAGCTACTCAGCCAACCAATTATAAGAGATCCTTACATGTGCCCGTTCCAATGAAAGGAAATTCAACAGAACTCAGAACTTATAGGAAAATGTCATTAACAGCGCATGCAAGCGAAATTTAGCTGAAGATAATTTAAAAATTGATTCAACAGTACACCAACAGAGGACTTCCAGAAATTCAAACCTGATTTAAAGGACAGAAGGATAGCCATTGAAAGCAGAGCAAATTAGGGCAATACTTCCCTCTGTTTCATTGACTATACTAGTGAAGTTAACTCTGTCCATTATAAAAAGATGTATAACACTGCAAAGGGTGGGAACTACTTAATTATACTCATGCAGGACCTGTACATACAACAAGAATCAGTCAATTAAAGAGAACAAGAAGGGAGTCTGGGAAAGATGGTGACCTTGTAACAAACACTGAAAGGACTTTGGAGAAACCAACACAAGAGAGACACTGAGAGGGACATTCTACTCTTCCACATCACACAAGTAGCAGCATAAAAATAGGTAGACACAGGTTCCCTAGGAGTATAAGAGAAATAGGTACTTTGCTCATGGCACTAAGGCTAGCCCAGAGTTTTTCTTTTGTTTTGCCACTGTTGCCACCAATCCATACCTTCCCCGCCCCCCCCCCACCGCACCACCACCACCACCCCACCCCCCGCCCTGCTGCCACCAATGGACTAGATTTTTTTTTTTTTTTTTTTTTGCTGCTGTGCTGCAGGCTTGGGGCTTTTTTTCACCACCGCTGGCCCAGGGCTTTACTCCAGCTATAGCCACCACTGCAGACCTGGGGTTTTTCTCCCACCATCACTGCTGCCAGCTGCCCACCCGCAGCTTTTCCCACTGCCACTATGGCTTCTTCCTGCCATCACTGATCCCCACCTGCCTGCCATCCGTGGCTTTCCACCCCTGGTTCCAGAGCTGCTGCAGCTACCCATGAAATTGTCCTGCCCAGCAAGATTCTCCTGGCTCACTTCTGACATGCCCACTGCATAGAGGGCTGCCTAAGCTGCCCACTCCTCCAAATAGGTAAGTCTGGCTGAGTAGAGATAGAGAAAAACCCCAGTGAGACAGAGATGCAGCCAGATCTTGCAGCGCATTTGGCCACAGATAGTCCTTAGAATCCGTATTAGTAGACTCCCAAAAAGAAAACTCAAGGCTCCTGGACTCCCTGGAAAGTGGCTCAAAACTCCATCAAACTATCACTCAGACAACAACCCACATCAGCAACCTCTAAATGAAAGGAGAAAATCCAATGTCTGAGGGCCTAATGATGTACATAGAAGAAGCAGATGTTTAACCAACCACAGAAAGAAATCTTCAGAATGTTCCTTAGAGTCATACAGGATAGGAGGGATGAAATAATAGAGAAGATAGAGTCCACTTACTGAAAGGAAACACAAGAGTTAGGGAAAATGCAGCAGAAGCCAAGCAAATGGTAAGTGACCTTCCCAACGGGTTGGAAGAGGTGGAGAACTGTATCAGTGACCTCAAAGATATCCAAGTAAAACTCAACAAATGTGAAAGACGATCAAACAAAGTAATTAAGGAAGCTGAAGAAAACCTGAGAACAATGAGTGATGCTTTGAAGAGAAATAGCATGTGAATAACTGGGTAAGCAGAGCAAGACATAGTGAATAATCGACAGCCAAGATAACAAGGGAATTCCTGGAAGAAAATGTGCCCAATTTAATGAAGGATAATCATAAAATCAACCAGGAACCAGAGAGGACAACAATTAGACTGAACTCCAAGATGGGTACACCAAGGCGTAAAATAGTCAAGTTATCCAACTTTGAGGAAAAGGAGAAAATCATCAGAGCCGCTAGAGGAGAAAAAAATCAGTCACTTATAAGGGTAATTCTCACAGGAGAATTCTACCAAGCATTCAGGAAATGACTGGCACTAATCCTGAAAAACAGAAAGCAACAAATGTTGGAGGGTTGTGGTGAGATAGGAACTCTGATTGACTGCATGTGGTCTTGCCGATACATACAGCCACTGTTGAAAATAATTTGGTGATACCTAAAACAGAAGAAAATCGAGTTACCTTATGACCCATAATTCCACTACTGCACAGATACCCAGAAGAAATAAGAAACAGGCCATGATTAGACATCTGCTCTCCAATGTTCATTGCTGCACAGTTTGAAATTGCAAAAGAATGGAACCAGCCTAAATTTCCGTCAAAAGATGAATGGATTAAAAAACTACACATCCCTAAACAGCAGTGATGAAACTATGAAGCAACTCGTCTTATGGAAAGAGTTGGAAAAAATTATGTGAGTGAAGTTATCCAAGCACAAAAGGACAAATACAATATGAACCCACTGAAGTAAGTTCAAACAACAGAATGGGCATAGGGGGAAATGAACATATCGCTCAGTTTCCAGGCTGAGGACCAGATACTCTGACAAGAGCCAGAGCAAACACATATGTTAGTCTGGATAGACTAGAGGAACAAATCCATGGACACATATATGTGTATAAGAAAGAGATTTATATACAAGAGCAATTGTACATTAAGAAATTATTCCAGCCCAGTCCAGTCCAAGGCCAAAAAAATCTGCTATTAGCCCATATGTCCAATACCAATCTATAAAGTCCTCTTCAGACTCATGAAGCACATGCAATGAAGCTAAATGCAGGATGATCACAAGCCAGTGGGTAGAAAGTTTTTGGGTCCAGTAGCATTGTAAGCTATCTTAGTGCTGGCAGGGGTCTTTCTGTGACTTCTCCGGCTTCCGAGGTCTGGTTGCATCCATGTGGCTTGTCTTCTGCAATGTCTCCCAAGGAGTGGCAGAGAGAAACATGTTTTCTGCATCCAAGGACAAAGCATCATATTTGCCAGAATTCTGAGAGAATTCTGTGGTCATGCCCACACAGAAGTCTCATTGGCTATCTCCACACTGACAGCCTAGGTTCCACCCCTACACTCTTAATTCTTAAATTGACACCAGATTAGGTACTACCACATACAATGATGCATATATCGTCAAAAAAATTAAAAAGAAAGACTAGACCAGAGCATGTACACAAGTACAGATAAGAGATAAAAGCTCACAACACACAGAATACCAGGAGGGTAGGTGAAAGGGGGAACCAATCACAATGATCAACACATAGACACACACACACACACACACGCACACAGCACAGGGGCACAAACAACAGAAACCATGGGAGAAGGGAGACAGTGGTCAGTGTAAGATATGAAAATATTAATAATTTATCATTTATCAAGGGGTCACGAGGGTGGGGTGGGGAAAGAGGAGCTGATACCAAGAGTTCAAATGGAAAGTAAATATTTAGAAAATAATGATGGCAACTATGTACAAATATACTTGATACAATTGATGTATGGATTGTTATAAGAGCTCCCCAATAATATGATCTTTTTTTTTTCATTTTATTTTTTTTAACAATTTATTGGGGCTCATACAATTCTTATCACAGTTCATACATATACATACATCAATTGTATAAAGCACATCTGTACAGTCTTTGCCCTAATCATTTTTTTTCTCTTTTCTTTTTTTACATTTTATTAGGGACTCATACAACTCTTATCACAATCCATACATATACATACATCAATTGTATAAAGCACATCCATACATTCCCTGCCCCAATCATTCTCAAGGCATTGGCTCTCCACTTAAGCCCCTTGCATCAGGTGATCTTTTAATGAAAATAAAATAGAAAAATAAATAAGATGCAGATAGCACCTGTATGGAAAGACATCTTCCCCACCCTGTTCCCGTCCCCACACACATTCCCCATAAGCCTTTATGGCCCACAGAGGGGTGGGGGAAGAAAGAATAAAGATGGAAATTAGGGAACAGGGCAGTAAGAGGAAAAGAAGAGAGAGAGAAGACTTCATTCTAGTGTGTCAAGCCTTGAGGCTGACATTCCTGCTTGGAGCAGCTCATTCATAGAGAGGATTGTAGGGCCAGTCCCAGCCCAAGACAGGGCATCCCCTCCAAAGAGGACAGCACTGAATATACAGCTCAGAGAGTGCCGGCAATTTGACCCACCCACACGAGGGCAAACCAAGAGGGAAGTGCAACAGATCAGCAATGGGAGCAAAGCAATGAAGTCCCTGGGGAATCTCAACTGTAGCTTTTTCTAACTCAGGGGTTAGTGCTTAGCCCCTCATCTGAACTGGATGGGGGATAATCACAAAAGAGCCATACTGAAAGACTAAAGGTGTAACAGGGTGGGGGGGGGGGGCAATAGACTGTTCCATCCTTGACAGCAAGAAGAGGAATGGGGTCTTGTAGAATGTGTTTCCCCTTGGACACGAATGCTAAGAACTAAAGGGGTACAAGTGCTGTTAGGTAAGCGAGTCCTAGAATATGGATCCCTGAAAGAAAAGGGGATTGGACTGATAGATGATAACAGGGTCTACTCACTATTTAATAGAGGGTTATTCATGTACTCTGGGTCAGGACAACAGTTAAAATTGAAACTATTTATATGTTCTCTTTTTTCCTTTTGTTTTGTTTTTACTTTTGATGTCTATCTATATACAATGGGCAGGATAAGCAATCCCAAGGAGACAACAATGGGAGTGACAGTTCTGAGGGAGTATGAGAGGGGAGGAGCCAGGAGGGGAAAGGGATCAGTGAGCCAATAACGACAGAGACAGGGGTTATAGCAAAGGCTCTAAAATTGACGATGAGGAAGGTGTAACATTCCTGGTCAGATTTGACAAATTAAAAAGCATTTGAGAGAAATTATTGAATGATCAATAAACATGATAGCAGGGCAGGAGGAAAGAAAAAGAGGAAAATATAAGTAAGGAAAAATTATATATATAGGAATAAATATAAATATGTGTATATATAAATAAATATAAATATGTGTATATATAAATTTTGGGCTCCACAGAGAGTGTTTAAAAGACTGAAAATTGTGACCAGACCGTCCAGACCAGACCCACTCCCACACTACAGGCCCACCCCAACCCGGCCATTGGCATACCTACAGTCGTTGGCCTCAGCCACCTCTGGCCACTGAGTTGCTGCAGCACTTTGCCTACACAGGAGCCCAACCCATCACCATGGTAGTCCACAGATAGTCCCCAAAACCACTCTTTCCAGTCACACAGAGAAAGGGCTCAGGTCCCCTCGGTCTCCAGAGAACAAGGTGCCCATTTCTTTCAAAATGACACATACAGCAACATACCTAGACACCCTCAACAAGAAAAACAAAATTCAACAGCGGAAGAAATCTTAAACCTAACATCACTCATAGAAGAGACAGACATTGATCTGCAACAAAAAGAAATCTTCAGAATGCTGGTTGGAGTAATAGAGGATATGAGATAACCAACACCAAATATGAACACAATGATAGAGGAAATGAAGTTCATGATAAAGGAGTTGTTGTCCGTGCTCCAAAGGGAAATACAAGAACTAATGGATGAGGTAACAGAAGCAAACACAAGATAACAGGCCTCACCAACAGACTAGAAGAGATGGAGAATCATACCAGTAAGCTCAAGGATGAGCAGGAAGACTTAACAATCGGGAAACACAATCAAACAAGATTATCAAACAGGTGAGAGAAAACCTGAGATCAATGACAAATGCTTTGAAGAGAAATCATATTAGAATAATTGATCTACCAGAACAAGACACAATGAAGAAGTCTAGAGCTAAATTAGCAAGAAACAAACATTCATACAGGAAGCAGAGAAGACACCAATTATACTAAACCTCAGGAAGAACTCACTAAAGCATATCATAGTTAAATTATCCAACTTCAAGGAAAAAAGAGAAAATTTTAAGAGCAGTAGGAAACAAAAAAGAAGTCACATACAATGATACTCAGGTAAGTATATGCTGAGACCATGAAGAAGAGGAGAGAGTGGAGTAACATCTTCCAAAAGACAAAAGAAAAAATATGCCAACCTGAGAATCCTCTGCTTTGCCAAACTATCTATTAATATAGACGTTGAGGTAAGAGCCTTTCCAGAAAAGAGAAAACTTAAAGATTACACTGTACGACACCCAACCCTGTGGAAGATCACAGTGATCAGAAGACCAACATCCACCAAGCACAAACAGGAGACCACCATATAGCTCAACTCCATCCAGAAGTCAACATGCCGAAAACAATTACCAAGATAGCATTGCCTCAGAGGGAAAAGAAGGCAAGAGTGAAGCCCCCCCCCCACACACACACACACACATAAACCCAGCACACTAATATGAAGGAAAATGTCCAATACAAAAGGTATAAGATGACAGTAATAAATCTACAAATGGTGATAATAACTCTGACTGTCAATGGCCTGACTCACCCATAATAAGACATTCTGTTGCTTGAAAGAGACATATCTCAAGCTTGCAGACAAAAATAGACTACAAATAAAAGGCTGGCAGAAAACATACCAGGCAAATGGAAACAAAAAAAAACAGGGGTTGCAATCCTAACTACTGACAAAATTGACCTCAAGGTACAAAGCATAACAAGAGTCAAGGATGGGCATTATATAATGCTCAAACAATCAGTAGACCAGTAACCAGTAAGCATAATAAATATATACATACCTAACAAGAGACCCACAAAATTCATCAAACTATTCAAAAAAATTGGAAAAAGAAATCACAAACTCAATAATCATAGTAGGTAATTTTAAAACACCACTACCAGAGAAAGACCACCAGGAAAAAAAGCTTAGCGTGGAGGCTACAGAGATAAACACTACAATTAGACAACTGGACCTGACAGACATTTATAGGGCTCTCAATCCAAATGCAAAATAGATTCATATTATTTTCAAGTGCACATGGCTCATTTTTGAAAATAGATGACATGCTGCGACACAAGTCAAGCCTGAGCAAGCTAAAGCACATAGAAATCACTCAGACGTCCCTCTCAGACCACCACACCATAAAGCTAGAGCTCAACAAGAGGTCAACCAGACTAACAAGGGCAAACAACTGGAGGATGAATAATGATCTTCTGCAACATGAATGGGTACTACCCAGATTAGAGAGGAAATTAGGAAGTTTTTAGAAATTAATGAGAATACAACATACCAAAATTTATACGATACAACAAAAGCAGCTATCAGATGAAGTTTGATAGCAATTAATGCACAGATGAAAAAGGAAGAGAGACTTATGACTGGTAACACTATTACAAAACTTCCAACAACTAGAACAGAGTCAACAGAACAACCCATCCAATAGCAAAAGAAAAGAAAGAATAAAAATCAGGGCAGAGTTAAATGAGTGGGAAAACAAGAGAAAGATAAAAGTAAGCAATTCAGCAAAAAACTGGTTCTTTGAGACAAACCTCTGAAAAGCCTGACCAAGGAAAGGAAGGAGCAAATATCAATAGCGGTTAGGGGCTGGTTTCCCTCATTTCCCCTACAAATAGCCAGGATGAGGATGAAACCGAGGAAATTACACCAGACCCCAGTGAGATTGAAAGGATTTTCACAAAATTCAAACTATATATTATTGCATTGCACAAATGGGAGGGAAAATACCTCTTTAATTTTTTTTTAAACTGTAACCTTGAGGACCCAGGTGCACCTGACCCAAGCCATGGTATTTTCAATCACCTCTCATATACATGTGAAAACTGAATAAGGCATAGGAAAGACTGGAGAAAACATGTGGTTTCCAAGAGTTGAAATAACTCAATGCCAACTGGTTAATGATTATCATTTGAGAACACTGAGCAGAAGGAAAGAGCCACAGAGATGAATTTTTTGGCTACAGCTCTAACAGCTGTGTATCCAAAAAGGAAAACAGGATTTGGAAATCCACAGAAATAAAAGTGGACCTGATAATTGATGCCTTTGAATTATGTCAAGGGTGAAAATATTCAATATATTATAAACTGCCAAATCTGTCTTGGAAGAATTACAGCCAGAATGTAGAAGGGAGGTTGGAAAGAGTCTATTTTTCAAACCTTCAATATATTATCAGTAAGGATCAGTCCCTGGAAAAGGACATCATGTTTGGTGAAGTAGAGGATCTGTAAAATAGAGAAAGACTCTCAATAAGATGGATGGAAACAGTGATTGTAACAATGGGCTCTGAGATAGTTAGGGTTTATTGTGCCAACCTGGCACAATATATGCGTTTCTGTGGATTTGTTTCCCTAGTTTACCCAGACTAACACAGGGTTGAACACAGGAATGCTTGTGAGGATGAAGCATAACCAGGAAGTGTTTCGTGCTGATTTACATAGGATTACTGTGAATTGGAACTGAGAAGACGGCACCTAACAACAGCATTTGCTAAAGAGCCTTAGTAGTGAAACAGTCAATGTGCTTGGCAGCTAACTGAAAGATTGGAGGTACAAATGCACCCAAACTTCCTCATTAGAATAGCTTGGTGATCTGTTTCCCAAAAACTGTCAATGAAAACCCTATGGGGGGAGGCAAGGGAGGGAAGATGAAACAAGAGCGTTGACAGACATTAACTTGAATGAAGTGGAAGGTAGTAATCCACAGCAGGGAGAAGATAAATCAAAGGGGGCTAGAGGTAATGGGATTTGGGTAAACTATTGGAGGGATTGATTTGTAGTTTAAACTATTGAATACAAAATTGATTATCTGAAATGTAACGCCCACTGAATTCACAAGTTTTAAATTTTTGTGGGGTTACTTTTTGGGGGGGTTGTTTAATCCTTATGGAGCATAGTTCTACTCTGGCACATATTAAATTACTATGAGTTTGGTTAACTCAATGGCAATTGATTAATAATTTCTATTGGAGAGTATTGGACAGAAACAAAAAGACAAAGAAATAAATTTTTAGCTACTGTCTGACAGCTATGTACCAGACAACAACATAGGATTGAAGTTCCCAGGAATAAAGGTAGACCTGATAATTGATAGTGCACTTGACAGGTGGGGTGGGGAGTGAGGTGTATCTGGAAAAGGAAAGTAGTACAGACCACTATGCCCTCTGAAAAAGTCAGAGCATCGATATAACTTTTATGATGTCAGAATGAGGAAGCGTGTGAAGAAGTAAAACCACTTTTTTCAAAGAGTGTACAAATAGTTCATGGAGGGATTTGATTTGATCATGGGTTAGTCCAAGTTTCATATCATTCTTAGACATTATACTGCATCATGTCAACCATTGTTTCAAAAAATAAACTAAAATAAATGGAAAATAACAAGCTGTGGCAAGGAAGATGCTCCTTAGAAGTAAAGGATCACTAGACTCCATCTCAAGAACTTTGGACTTATTGTTTGGGGGAACCAGTATGTGAAGAAATATATCATGCTTGGTAGAGTCCGTGAGAACTAGAAAGATCTTCTGCCAGATAGATAGACACTGTGGCTGCACCAATAGTCTCAAAGCTTAGCAATGATTGTAAGGATGGCACAGGCAGACAGCATTCATTTTCTTGTACATGGATTTATGATGAGTCAACACCAACTCAGCATGGGACCTGACAACAACACCCATTGCTGATGGGAATGCAAAATGGCACAAAGGATGTGGAAAACAGAAAAACTAAAATAGAGAATTACCACGTGACCCAGCAGTCCCACTGCTAGGGATATGCCAAGGAATTGGAATATTCCTCCATTTTCATTGCAACGTTAGTCACAAAAACCAAACCTTAATGGCCAGCAACTGATGAATGGGTAAATAAAATTGAGTATGTAATACAACAAACTACTACTCAGCCAGGAAGGAAAATTTGGTACTGATGGCTTCTCCAATGTAGGTAAAGACATGCTGAGGGAAACAAATAAATAGCAAAGGACAAATATTGTATTGAATAATTTACATAAAAAGACAAGACTGGGAAAATGCGAACACACTGGAGTTTATTAGTGTTGCTGATTAAGGAAACTGAGGCCTGGGAAGAGAGTGTATACAGGGAAACTCTTTATTCTCATATTTAAGAAGCCTAGGAGGCCCCAGTTCTGGGTGGAGGGCGGCCTTCACACTTGAGTTAGAGATGAGTCCCAATCATATTCTCACTATTAGCATGAATCCCCACAATACCTCCCATCATCGTGCTACCTTAAAGTTACTTCTTACCACCACATGACTGATTGTTACTGGCCAGTAGCTTTATCTATAGGAAAAGGCATGTTGCAATTGCTCTCCCTGCTCAGGGACAGTCACTCCCCCTTACTTGCCCACCAACATTGGTGGTAGGTCACTCCTCCAGTGAACCCAGGGACCTCTAGGGCTAAGGCACTGCCTACACCTGTAATTAGCAGGGCTTGCATGCACAAGACTATATAAGTTGACATAGAATATATTTCTTCTCTCTTTCTCCTGGACCTGGTTCCAGAGAACATGGAGGTGAGCACCCTGAAATTTTTGTTTGTCTTTTAATTTCTTCCCTTTAATTACACAACCATCCCTTAGGACACAGGATGTAGGGCCAGACCCCACACCACCAACTAATGGAACTGATGTCAATCAGTTGCACGCCTGCAAAAAATTGAATTGACAAATACTGACTTTGAAACTTGTTTGGTTCTAGGAGGGGAGCACAGCTACTTGTATACCCTTGATCGAAGGACGGTCCTCCTTCTATCAGGGAAGGGCGTCCTCTTCAACCAAAGGCGCAGCTTCGGGAGGGATGCACATGGAGCAGTGAGGGAAGAAGGGGACACCCGCCTAGTCAGCCAGATCAGCTGAATCACCCCCGGCGATCAATGGGGTGACAGATGTCACAGCCAGATCACTCTCACATCCTGAATTGGCAAATACTGAGTGACAAAATTTAAATGTGAAAAAGATCAAGTGTGAGACTGGTTGTGTACGACTAAACAATGTATGTGATTTGGTTTTGAGAAACCACAGTTAATTGGTCTAGTAACATGTTTTGTGTTTCTATTCTGTCTCCTAGTTTGTTGCATAGTGCCAATGGCAGTGAAAGCTTGCAGTGGGCCTTAAATGGCACAACAACTCGTTTCTATTTTCCTGGAGCAAAGGAGGAAGCAAGAGCAGCAGAATTAGAGGGGGATGGAGTGCCAGCTAATCCATGAAGGGCCTATTTTCCTGAGGGAAAAACCAACCAAGGTAGTACTTGACTGCCAACATTAAATATTTTGATAAAAATTATATGGAATATCATGATCAAAAGGAAAGAAATATGAATGATCATTTCAAATTATCACAGAATCTAGACATTCTGGAGCCACTACGTTTTGATGAACTCCTGAAGCTATTGCCCATGAGATCATCTTTAAACATGACACCCAAAAATGTCCCCTGATGTGTTCTTCAAACCAAACATTAGTTTATCTTACTTTGTAAAGAATATCTGTCTTGAGCAGTGTACTCTTAAGGATTCATTGACAACAGTTACTCAAAAGACCAAATTGACTCCCCAAGAATCAAGTGATTCCATCTGTGTGAAGAGACTGAATATCATGAGCCAAAACATGGCCAGGATCCAAATGTGGAACAAATCATCAATTGCTTACATCAATGCTCAGACTGAAGTTGAAGATAATTAAAACGAGTCTACAAAAGGCAAAATGCCATCCTAAGTATATCCCGTATGACTTTAGAGACCATCTCAAGAACAAAGTGGATGCATTTAACAGTAATGCATCAACCGGATGAGCTTTGGAATGACGGCAAGAACATACATGAAGAAATAAAAGGTCATTAAAAAGTGCTTTATACAATTGATGTATGTATGTGTATGGATTGTGATAAGAGTTGTATGAACCTCTAATAAAATGTAAAAAAAATTATTAGGGCAAAGAATATACAGATGTGCTTTATACAATTGATGTATGTATGTGTATGGATTGTGATAAGAGTTGTATGAGCCCCTAATAAAATGTTTTTTTTTAAGACAGGAAAGAAAGGGGGGAAAGTACCAACGTGGATGCCAGAGGAGACTGAAACCTGCTATTTTTTTCCCTTCTGAACATTTTATTGTGAATTAGGTGGGGGATAAAATATGAGATCATCATTTTGCTTTAAAAATCTAAACAATTTATCAAACCTACCATTGGCTTGTTCGACTTCTCCCCACTTTCTGGTAACTCCCTGTGGATGTAGTGTCGCAGGGAGGGAGGAAGGTGTTGCTCATGCTCTACAGCCAAGTCATTTCATTTCCAAGTATAATCCATAGAGAATGTTTCTAACTTGTGTGCAAGGAAACATACGAATGATAGTTACTCTTTATAAAAGGAAAACGAAGGAAACTATTTAAAAGTCCACTTTAAGGAATGAATAAATTAAATGTTGTGCAATAGTTATGTGGTTGGGTGATAACCAAAACATTAGTGGTTTGAACCCGCAACTCTGCAGGAGAAAGATGTGACAGTCTGCTCTGTAAAAGTTAGAGCCTGTAGGAAAGTTCCCTTGGAATCATAATGAGTCAAAGTTAATTCAACTGCACTTAACAACAACTGATCTATACTGTATAATGGCCTAGAAGTTAAAGTGAAAAAAAAAAACTACACACACATCTCGTTATGAACAGATCTCAGATGTACAGACTTGATTAAAGGAGGCCAATTTTATAAGGATACAGGGAATACAGGATTCCATTAACCCAGAAAGATGATTTATAGAAGGAACGTTCTGGGAGTGGGGTAGAGTTGTAAACACCCCTCAGTGTGTTTCCCAAACTCCCCCATCAGTATTGCCTTGGTTGCGTTCTCTGTATCTTTCTTTCTCTCCCCTAGAATTCCCTAATTTGAGTTCTAAGAATGTGTTTCAGAAAAACCAACCCCGACTATAAATAGAGCAAAGATTTTATATCTGTGAACCACTTTCTGTGGGATGGGTGCACAGCATTCATCAGAGAGGTCAGGGTCCTATAAAAGAGATTTTAAAAAAAACTAGGAAATGTATTTTCAAACAGATGCATAGAGCTATGTGGACTCCTCGGTCTACCTGTCTTGAGTGTGTTATTTCTTAACAAAAGAAGGAAAGACTGTAAAGTGATTTGTACTGACCCTGTTTCTATTAGCCCCATGCCCTCAGGGAAAATACCGTGCCTTTGGAAACATAAATATCTCCATTCTTCCCAATCCACAAGGCCTCCCATCCATCATTTCTGGCAGGCTCTACACAGCAGCAGCCAACTTCCTCTTCGGACATTCATAACCCTCTCCATCAGATGTCAGGGTAGCTCTGACCAACTTGTTGACAATTATGAAGATTTTTCTAACCCAGTCAAACAGCCTCTGCACCATCAGAGCTTTCCAGCAAGGAAAACTAAGAAACCAAGAAAAGAAAGCCCGATTTTTAGAGGATGTCAAAGTTGAGTGCCGAAGTCCTCAGGTCCATCCATGCCCATCTGCAGGGCGTCTCAGGCCCTGTGATCCCAATGGAGTTCTCTTTATTATGGTAGATGGCAGAGTGGTGGGATCTCCCTGTACCCTACACTAATTCATAGCTTCTTTGGGGAGGCCAGTGGGAAATGGCAAGTAACACCCATATCTGGGGCCAGCTGAGGGTCAGCAAAATGACTCTGTTGATCTTAGCTGGACAAGGTCTCATGCCGGAATATTGATTGACTGTCAGCCAATCAAGACTAGTCTCTGCTGGAGGACTGGGTTGATCCATCTCTACTCCACATGTCTCTTATTCTCCAGCTTACTACTCTACTCCTCCGAACACGTTCCCATGGTGATGGCAGAGAGAAAGCACCAATGGGCAAGCCTATTTTGGGCCTCTGCTCACACCTCATCTGCTAATACCCCAGTAGCCAAAGTAAGTCATAGGACGACCTCTAAAGTCAATGGAAAGGCTGTGTACCTTCTCCACAGGGAGAAGGCACTGCAAGCCAGGTTAAAAGCCTGCAATTTGAAGGGTCAGGCTCTGCCTCTTACCAGCTAACATAGCTTGCGAATGTCTTTCAAATTCTCTGAGTATATAAGACATGATGTTTATCTGTTGGTTACCAACTCACTGCTGTGGAATCACTTTTGACATACAGGATAGAGTAAAATTGCCCAGGTAGCGTACTGGTGAACTGCTCAATTGCTCACTGAAAGGTTGTCAATCCAAACCCACCAGCTGCTCCAGGAGAAATATATGTCAGTCTGCTTCTATAAAGTCTTTCAGCTTTGGAAATTCCAATGGGCAGTGTTAGTCTAACATTCCAGGTTGAAATTGGCTAACATTCCCTGTAGGAAAACCTAGTGTTAAATGCTTGGATGGCTAATTGAAAAATCAATATTTTGAATTCAACAGCTTTTTAAAAAATCATTTTATTGGGGCTCTTCAGCTCTTATCACAATCTATACATCTATCCATTGTGTCAAGCATGTTTGTACATATGTTGCCATCATCATTTTCAAAACATTTTCTCTCTACTTGAGCCCTTGATATCAGCTCATTTCCCCTATGTCCCACCCTCCCCCTCTCATGTCTTACACTGACTGTGGACTCCCAACACCCACTTTTCTGTTGTTCATCCCCCTGGGAGGGGGTTATGCATCGATCATTGTGATTGGTTCCATCTCTCCCCCCACCTTCCCCTTACCTGCCTGGTATCACTACTCTCATTGTTGGTCCTGAGGGGTTTATCTGTCCTGGAGTCCCTGTATTTTGAGCTCGTATCTGTACCAGTGGACATGCTCTGGTCTAGCCGGATTTGTAAGGTAGAATTGGAGTCATGTTTCGTTGGTGCTGTGCAGTACCCTGACTGGCCGGTCTCTTCTATGACACTTCTGTGAAGGGATGTACAATTGTCTACAGATGGGCTTTGGGTCTCCCCTCCACCTTCCCCCTCATTCACATCAATATGAATTTTTGTTCTGGGTCTTTGATGCCTGATACCTGATTCCATCAACACTTCATGATCACACAGGCTGGTGTGCTTCTTCCATTTGGGCTTTATTGCTTCTCAGCTAGGTGGTCGCTTGTTTATCTTCAGACCTTTAAGACTCCAGACACTATATCTTTTGATAGCTGGGCACCATCAGCTTTCTTAACCACATTTGCTAATGCACCCATTTTGTCGTCTGCCATCATGTTGGGTAGGGGATTCACCAGCTTTTATGAGAAAGAAAAGACCTAGAATTCTATTCCTGTAAATATTTCAACTTGATTTATCCATGGAAATATGTGATAAGTGAGTAGTTTACTGAGAAAGCCACTTTGGGGGTGGGAGGAGCACCAAACTTGAGCAATGTTTACCATAGGTGAAGGGGAAAGGGTTGTCACATAGGGGCCACTGAGCTTATGTCAATGGTGGTAGAATAATTTGGAAAAGGATATCAATAGTGGCTGTACAGCATAAAGAGTATAATCAGCAACACTGAATTATATAAGCAGAAATTGTGGAATGAGAAGAATAAATATATAAAATACCAAAAGGCATGACAGGGGAACTTTGGGGGTGAAATGGGGAGCTAACAACCAGTCAGAGAAGAAAATGTTCTGAAATTGATTGGGGGAATGGTTGCACACTTCTTCTTAATATGACTGAATGATTGAATTGACTGATACATGACGTATATGCCAATAAAACTATTTCTAAAAAAGGTTTCAGCTTGGCAAAACTTATGGGGCAATTCTACCCTGTCATATAGGGTCTCTCTGAGTTAGAATCAACTCACTGGCACCCAAAAAAAACCATTGCCATCAAGTCTATTCTAACTCATAGGGACTCAAGGGCACACAATTTTATAACATTCCCCAGATAGGACAAATGCTTAATCAACTATTGGCTAAAATTTGGGGGTGGGAGAAGAGGAGGTTGAAGGCAACCCGAAGCCTCTAAGAAGACAGGTCTGACGATGCTTTCAAAAGGTCACATTCTCCAAAACCCTAAGAAGCAGTTGTACCCCACACACATGGAATGGCCATGACTCGGAATCAACTTGAAGGCAACCAACACCAAGCAGTCGGTACTACCTCGTGGACAGTGGAACCAATTAAGTACTGGCCTACTAACCAAACCCACCCAGAATGCCTCAGAAGGAAGGTCGAGTGACCTGCTTCCAAAAGACCGCGGCCATGGAAAACTCTATGGAACACTCCAATCAGACACACGTGAACAATGCTTACAACTTTAGCTTTCTTCCGGAAGCTAACAGGTTACAAACAGGAATCGCTCTTTTGCCCTAAACACCTGCTCTTAGCCATGCTGATATACATCTCTCTCTACATTCCTCAACCTCCCAGCCACATGGTCCCTTGTTTCTTGGGCCAGGAGGCACGCCGTTCTGCCTCCCTGTGTGGACACTGCGGTCCTGCTCGGTCTCCTGGTCTTGGCACCCCTCCTCTGCTCTTCCTCAGAGTCTTGGTGCCTCTGCTCCCTCGGCTACTCCAAACAGGGATCTTGATTCTTTCTTGAGGGCCATGGAACGCTCTTTCTTCCTGCTTCTGAAATGGCTCCTCTATATAACCAGCAGATGGCACTATTAGTTTGTCGTGCATCCTGTTTGCAGGATGCCTCTCGCTCATTTGGTGGGAGCAACCCAGACATGGATAGAAGAACCATACCAAGTAGCTTCACTTCACCCCCAACCTTATATATGCATGACCAATGGTGACAAGTATCCTGGAGAAAAAATAAATTAAGAGTGTATAACTCTTATTATGGGCAAGGCACTGTTCAAATCAGGGTAGGGAGTTTTGAGAGGGGGTTAATATTAAATGGGAATGCCAGAGATGGATCTCTAAGAAAATATATTTGAGCAACGATTTTAAAACTTTCACGCAGACTCATAGCCCGTGCACGGCGCATCAGCTAACAATGTGTTAACCATTGCAGTCAGTCTGGTCGTTTTGATAGTCTATAGTCATCTCTCCAATGCACTTTATTTAGTCACCATTTTCCTCCCATCCTTTTATTATTGAGAGAGAGAGATCACCGGAGGCTTGTTTCCTATGTTGATTTCACAAGTGTATCCTGGGCTCCCACTGTCCTCCATAATTCATTTTAACCATGTGTGTATAAATATTGCAAGAAAACAGAGGGAGCAAAAGCAAATAGTAATTCTATGTTGCACTCTCAGATCCCATTGGAGTGGGCTCTAGATACATTTTATCATAATCCTCTACCGCTGACTGCGTTCTTAGAGCTTGCTGGAACCTACAAGGAAGAAATGTCATTTGGGAGCAGAGACTACCCTCTGCTGTTCAATGTTTAAGTAGCACTTACAGTATCACTAAAGATTACTGTTCCAGCAGAGGGCAGATCCAGAGTTAATCAAAATATCCCATCCTCTTTGCCACCAAGCTTGGCTGTCAGGGAGCCTTTGAAGGATAAAGTAGGAGGGAGACATTTCCCAATTCTTCATACATCCACTTCTATTAAAGGGATGTCATTTCTGGAAGTACCCTTTTTACAGGACTTAGGTACTCCCCACCTTGTTCATTCTTTCCTCCATCAACCTGCTGGGTGCAAGTCACAGGGACACTGTCAGCTCATTTTGCAGATAAGAGAATTAAGCACGAGGGAAGATTTTAAAACTTTCACTCAGACTCATAGCCTGTGTACCGTACAGCCAAGATTACATAAAACTCTCCCACGCCCACCCCCATCCACCACAACCACTACCCTCCACCCTCCACTCCCACCCCCACCCCCCATCGCCACTGGAGCAAAAGTTAAGTGCAAAGAGGAGCGGTAGCCAGGTGGCCTACTCAAATTTTAAGTACCAAATTCAGAATTTTAAAAATCCACAAATCGTCCCTCACGTGGAGTATGACTCTTTACATAGCCCTTTCTGCCCTGCCCTAAATTAGGTCTACCTACACGCCCATACATGATTCTGTCTAGGAGTGTGAAGGGTGTCCTAGCTTTGGGCAGTGGGAAGGAAAAGCGCCCCCCCAAAATAACCAAATTACATTGTCATCATGTTGAGTTTGATTCCTAGTGACTGTGGGAGACAGTTAAACTTCTCTACCGTGTTTTCAAGAATATGAACCATGCTGGAAGCAGACTGCTACATCTCTCTCCCGTGCAATGGCTAATCAGTTTAATCTGCTGACCCTTTGGTTCGCTGCCAAGTGCTTAACCACTGCACCACCAGGGGCCATGTATACAGCGAGCCTACATCACCCTGTACATGGGATGGTGTTTCCTAACTTTAATCTACAGTTCTTTCTTTGGTGTGTCCCCTTGTCCATCTGTCCCATTGAAGAAGCAGGGCTGCCTGTTCCCGTGCTCAGGAAAGAGCTGCTGACACAGAGAGGCCAAGAGAAAGCGGAGCAACAGGGCTTAGCTGTTGAGATTAAAAGTTGGGCTTTGGAAACTCACCGCAGAGGGAGTCATGTAAGGAAGAAGATACCTGGCTTGGAACTATCGAAAGCCAAAGTCCTGAAGAACTCAGACACCAAGTTTGGGCCCCTCACTATAACGCCAGAGGGTAAGGGATCTGTTTTCCTGCCTGCCAAGAAAATAAAGCTACTCCGCATGGCAAGAGGGAAGGGTAGAGTCTTTCAGAAAGTAAGTTACTCACAAATACCTGAACAAAAGGGCCTCCTGCACTTGCCCTACCTGCTCCATGACTAGCACTTTTGCTTCTTTTAGCACGTCCTATCTTCTCTTGTCTCCACCTGCCCCTCCTTTTTATATTTAAACTTGCAAACCACCACATTTTCTAATACTGTCTTCAAACTTTCCAGAAACCAGGTGTTAGGGATAGCATTATGCCCACCTCCTGTAACGCTGTTGGGAATCCAAACCAAACTCACTGCCATCAAGTGCATTCCGACTCATGGTGACCCCACGGGGCAGAGTAGAGCTGCCACAGCGGGCTCCTGAGACTGTAGGCTCTTTCAAACTCCAAACTCACTGCCAATAAGTCTATGTCGACTCACAGTGACCCTACAGAGCAGGGTAGAACTGCCCGTGTGGATGTCCAGTAATCCTCTTCGCTGGTAGAGAGCCTCATCTTTCTCCCTCCTGCGGAGTTGGCTGATGACCTTGTCTTTGGCAGCCCAACATGTAACCAGGACACCGGCAGGGCTCCTTATCTGGGAAATAGGGGTCACTTTTTACAATAACAAGGCTATATCAGTCAGTGTAGGGTGTGTCCTAAACCAAGCCCTTTTGAGATTTAAAAGATTAGGCACAGAAGCAAGGTAACACAAACAAGAGAAAGAAAGATACAGCTGATGTCTTGAATTCCGATTTCTAGCTTCCTAAACCGAGAACAAAAATTTCTGTTCACTACAGACACCCATGCATGGTATCGCTATTACAGAAGCACTAAAAAGACTAAGGCGATTTGCTACCGGGAAACAGAAAGCCCGTTAATTACCACATTGATCAACGCGCTAGTGGCAGAGGGTTGTGCGTTGGGCTGAGAACCTCAAGGCCAGCAGTTCGAAACCTCCCGCTGCTCCAAGGGAGACCAGTAAGACTTTACAACCTTGGAAACCCACCGGGCACAGTTCTATCCTATCCCTGTAGGGCCAATATGAGTTGGAATTGATTCCAGGCTAGTGAGAGATTCTTCAGGGTAGAGGTCAAAACTATTGACTCTTTCTTTAAACAAGGGTCACCTTTGTCTTTCTGGCAGCCTGTCTATGCAGTGTTACAAGAGATTGTACATGCCCTGCATCCTAGATCCTCAGTAAAATCCCATGATGATTGTTATTGGTATATGTATTTTTAATATCCTTGTTACTTTTATTATTAACCTCTAGGACGTTGTGATGGCAAGGTAAAGGAATTTATCTTAAATCACTCTGGTATCAGAAAGAAAGACCAAACTAGAATAACAGGTCTTTAGAATTCAAGTTCATTACTACGACCATTCACATTTATTAGTGGACACACGTGCTATGAAAGTCCAGTGTGCGCACAAGTAATCTCCTTTATTTTTTTATAAAACAGGTTTATTTCCATTTTGCTTTCACTATGATAGAGGTCAACTTGAATTAAACTCCCTCAGGTCAAGCGCTACTTGGCCAGTTCGGATTAATTTTTGCCGATTCTGTCTTATCTTCTCCCCATTGCGTTGTTGTTCAAAGAACTCATATAATACCACAGTGTTAGGGGTCCCGATTCACTCTCACCTAGTCTCTCTGGTGTCCACCAAGATGTTTCATTCTTAGTGTCTCGAGTTTAGTTTGTGTTTTCCTTGGCTGAACTTCAAGAGTTTTTTGGCTCCACCAGTCAAGCATCAGCTATGCAGGGATCCTTCTTGGGTAAAGGTAGAGGGAGGAAGAGGTGGAAACCTTTAGATGCTCTGTTGTACTCACTGGAAAATGCCCATCTCTGCTTTCAGCAAAGGAGTCCTAGTGGAATGTTGATTATACTTTAAGCCTCTAAACATAAGGTCAGTGGTTTGAAACCACCAGTGACTCCAAGAGAGAAAGACAGAGCTTTTTACTTTGTTAGTCTCACAAAAATGTGTGAAGGGAGACATCTGTCAGTGTAAGACATGAAAAAATAATAATAATTTATAAATTATCAAGGATTCATGAGGGAGGGAGGGAAGGAAGGAGGGAAGGTGGAGAAGAGAAGGGGGGAAATGAGGAACCGATACCAAGGGCTCAAGTAGAAAGAAAATGTTTTGGAAATGATGATGGCAACAAATGTACAAATGTGCTTGACACAATGGGTGTATGTATAGATTGTGATAAGAGCTCTACAAGGCCCCAATAAAATGCTTTTTTAATTAAAAAATTAGTCTTGAAAACTCAAAGTGGCAGATCCACCCTGTCCTGTAGCATCACTATGAGTCAGCATCAATTCATTGGCAGTGTGTTTGGAGATTTGGGGCCTTCGGCATGGAAGGAGAGGGGAGCTTGCCACAATGGAAAGCTTGGCCAAAGTGAAACAGGTCAGAAGACACTTTGCAGAAATAAAGGTTTTAAGTTGTGTGCTGTGTGGCCTGTTGAGTGTTGAGTAAAATTTGCATCACTACCCTGAAAAAATATTTAGTATAATCTACATTGTTCACTTTTGTTTAATAACGTGTGTTGGTTTTGTTTGGAGGAATGTGAAGAATTACCCAATCCGGCTTTAAATGTGTCAAAAGAAGAAAGCTGAGGTGATTCACGATGAAAAACCAATATATAGATTATGGTTTTCTCAGCCTATAGACCTGGAAGTTCACAATAGAGAATGAAATAGCCTTATTAAGGAAATAATCAAAATGCAATGTGATAAATTTGATAAAAGCAACTGCAGAAGCACACACATACATGCAGGGGAGAGAAGGGCTGAGTTCTTCTTGAGATACTGAGGAATATTTCACAAGATGACACAGTAGTTTGGCAGGTAGAGAAGAAAATGGAGCATCATTCTATAATGAGCAATAGAAGCTACCCCTAACCAAGCTTTTTTTTTTCCTTTTCTTTTTTTTTAATTAATAATTTTATTGGGGAACTCTTACAAATCTTTTAACAATCCATCATTCAATTCTATTGAGCACACTTGTAACATATATTGCCATCAACATTTCCAAAATATTTTCTTTCTGCTTGAGCCCTTGGTATCAGCTCCTCTTTGTTCTCGTTCCTCCCCAACCCGCCATCCTTGTGAATCCTTGATCAATTATATAGTATTGTTGTTATTTTGTGTCTTACACTGTGCGTTGTCCCCCTTCACCCACATTTCTGTTATTCGTCCCCCTGGGGGATAGGCTATATATCCAACTGTGGTGGGTTCCCCCTTTCTCCCTTCCCCACCCCCACTGTCTCCCTCCCCTATGATATTGCTACTCCCACTACTGTTCCTGAGGGTTTTATGTGTCCTGAATCCCATGTGTCAAGAGTGCTTATCTGTACCAATGTGTGTACTCCGGTCTAGCCGGATTTATAAGGTAGAAATGGGTCGTGGTCGTAGGAAGGGAGGGGAAGAAGCATTCAGGAAATAGAGGAAGAATGTGTGTTTCATTGGTGCTATAGTCACTTTTTCTTGAGTGCCTGGGGTAACAAGGTAAAAGAGGGGTGAAGGTTTTAGGAAAACTTACTATCTAGAAGTAAAAGAATAGGCAATGATCTAGAGTGTTTTAAAATACAAACATAAAGGAAATCATAAATCACATTATTATGAGATCCCCGCCCCACACCTTGGTTCCCATGTAGTCAGTGCTGACTCGTGGTGATCCTATGTGTGTCAACAGAGTAGAACTCTGCTTTATAAGGTTTTCAAGAAGTAAATTGCCTGACCTTTCTTCCAAGACACCTCTGGGTACACTGGAAACTCCAACCAAGATTAGCAACCAAGCATAATACCTAATAGTACCACACGGGAACTCCATTGTGAGATTCCAAAGCTAAACCCCAAACTCACTCCCATCGAGCCAATTCTGACTCATAGAAAATATACTGGACAGTAGAATTTCCCCCTGTGAGCTGTCGAGACTACTGCTTCACCGGACGTGGGAAACTCACACTGAGGGAAATGTGACGAGAGGATTCTATTTCCTACCTTATTTGTTTTCTACTTGAGCCCTTGGGATCAGCTAATTTTTCCCCTCCCTCCTAGCCATCCCCTTCCTCATGAAGACTTGATAATTTATAAATTATTATTATTTTGTCATATCTTACCCTGTCCAACGTCTCCCTTCACCCACTTTTTTGCTGTCCATCCCCCAGGGAGAGGGTTATATGTAGATCCTTGTAATCGGTTCCCCCTTTCTACCCCACCTTCCCTCCATCCTCCTGGTATCACCACTCTCACCACTGGTCCTGAAGGGATCATCTGTCCTGGATTCCTGAGTTTCCAGTTCCTATCTGTACCAGTGTACATCCTCTGGTCTAGCCAGATCTGTAAGGTAGAATTGGGATCATGATAGTGGGTAGGGGAAGGAAGCATTTAGGAACTAGAGGAAGCTGTATGTTTCATCATTGCTGCACTTCCCCCTGACTGGTTCGTCTCCTCTCCGTGACCCTTCTGTAAGGGTATGTCCAGTTGTCTACATATGGGCTTTGGTTAGGTTAAATTTTAGCACCTCACCATTTGATCTCCCTTTAGACTCATTACAATTTTGTTCTTGTTTTTAGTATTTCCTGCTTTAAAAACAGATTTTTCTGTTGACTTTGTTATTGTCATTAGTTTTTTGTTTTGTTTTGTTTTGTTTTGAATATGTTTTTCTGTATATGAAATAAAGGATAGGTAAATATGTAGAAACAGAAGGTGGATTAATGTAATGCCTTGTTAGGAGTATGGCGGGGGAAATAGGTAGTTAATAACAATGAGTGCAAGAAAGAAGAAAATGTTCTAAAATTGATTGTGGTCCTGATTGTACAAGTTGTTCTTATTGTGATTGAACTATTGAATTGTATGGTGTGTGAATTACAGCATATGCCAATAAGACTTTTTTTAAGTTAAGAAAAGAAATAATTTCTTTAAAACGAACCAACTATTCACTCTAATTTCAAAGTCACCTCACTTAAGAAACAAAGCAGCAGGGGCTTGTTGAAGACTGACTTTGTGATTTGAAAAATCAAGCTGAAAGCTTCTCAGAATGAACCACTAAAGGACAAAAAGATGGAAAACATAATAGCAAGCAAACTTCAGAGAAAGAGATCATGAGGTGACTGGAAATGCACTGGCTTTGGTAAGGTTCCTCGTGGTCCCTAAAGCAACATTCTTGCTCCTCAAACTTTTTTTTTATTAAAAAGTCATTTTATTGTGGGCTCTTACAGCTCTTATAACAATCCATCAATCGATTGTATCAAGAATATCTGTACACAGGTGGCCATCATTACTTTCTAAACATTTACTTTCTATTGAGCCCTTGGTCTCAGCTCCTCTTTTTTCCCCTCGCCCTCCCCACCCACCCTCGTGACCCCTTGATAAATTATCATTATTTTCATATCTTACACCAATCGCTTTCTCCCTTGCCCCATAGTCTCTGTTTTTCATCCCTCTGGGGATGATGGTGGTGGTTATGTGTCCATCACTGCAATGATATTCCTTGTACATTCATGAATGTTCAAAATGGCAAATTATATTCTAAATAGATACATATATGTTTCCACTGTTATGTGTGCCTATGTATGTATATATGCCCACTTCCATACAGGCCTATATATCTGTAAATCAAAAAGTGCTGTTACTACAATTCCAGTTCATGCATGCATGGATTCATTCCAAATTGCACATGCTGAAACATGTCTCCATAACCAGAAGAGGGTTCCAGACATGTTCTCTCAGTGATGCATTTGTCTTAGTCTCATTAATGCGCCTGCAAAGGAAAAGGCCCAATCAGGAGAGTGATTTCTGATGAGATCTGCTGGGAAATGCAGTGCAATGCACAGAGGTCAGCTCAGCTCTCCGGAAGGACACAGGAAGATCACGAAGGCTTATGATGGAGACGTTTCAAGAAAATCGAAAACTGCACTCATGAGGAAAAGGCCAGTAAAGTTTTGCCAAGGGATTTTTTTTTCATCATGACAATGTGCTCCCTCATTGAAGAGCAGCAAGGACTGTCCTAAGAGAAATTCAGTAAGAAATCTTTACGCACTCACTGTAACCCTGATCTTGCCCGCTCAGATTTCTTTTTTGTCCCCCAAACTCAAAGAGCATCTCGGAGGAAAACAATGTGACTGGTAAGGATGCCACAGCTGCGTTCTGACATGCCACAGATCCAAGAGCAAGTCATTGGTTAGGAAGAGTGAGAGGGAAACATTGCTGTAAAGCAATAGCTTCACATTTTGATATTTTTGTTGAACAAAAGTTTCTATGATTCTGCAGTAACATATTTGGCTTATCCTTATATATATGAGAGGGCTTCAAAAAGTTTGTGGACTTTAAAGATAAAAGAGCTTTTCCACGGATTTTTTTATGATCCCTCACATATTTGATTAATGATAAAGAATATCTCATATCGAATGGAGGCTATATCATATTTTCTCTTATGCCTAGAACACTCTCATTTCTGCTCTCTGCAGTGGGCTTAGCACTGGAGCGGCATTCAAGCTTCACCTCTTCGAATACATGGAGGGATGAGCAATGGAAAATAGCAGTGAGGTGCTACCTAGGGGGTGTAGGATAGCAATTCTGTACTTACTGGCAGGAAACCTTTGAATAGTTTAGCCCGGAAGTAGTGCCCAGTTGCACTAAAGACTGTTTTCATATAGAGTGAAGTCTGAGTACTTTGTAAACATTGTTCTGAGATGGTCTTCCATCATGCAACCATTTCATATCCTGCGTCAGAATTGACTCCATATCAGTAAGTGTATCCAAAGGCTAAGGAGTCCTAGTCCTGCTGTGAGCGAAGCCTTGGGCTGCTAACCAAAGGTACATGTCTCAAAGCCACCACCCACTCCAAGAGAAAGATGAGGCTGTCTGGCCAGGGTAAGATTTACAGTCTCAGAAACGATACATGGGGTCACTATGAATTGGAATCTACTTGATGACAATCGGGAGATCAAAAGACTGTTACTTGAATTTTCCAAGGAAAGGAAAAGGTAGGCAAGCAGTCTGTGGTCCCCTCAGACTCCCCACCAGATGCCCTGTGCCTGGTGGCCTCCCTGCCCTGCCATGCTCTTTATCAGCTCTGAGGTGGCTTGTCACTTTGTTGGTAGTTGTCACTTTGCCATACTAAAGTGGCAGCTCCAGTTGGGTTTCCACCCACCCCACCCCCATCGTTTCCAAGCTGCTAATTGCCACCTGCTGATTTCCAGTAAACACTACACTTTACCCATGCAATTCATCAAAGAGCTGCGGATTGTTCTGAATAAGTGTGTGTATACACATGTCCCATTACAGAGTGAGTCGAATTTAAATCACAGGCAATGTTTGCTCACAAAACTTCATTAACAAAATGTCAAGGAAAACAAAATTACTAAATACCTTAAACCGCAAGTTCACACACTGTGTAAACAACTCAATTCACAGATTAAATTCTGGAACCAATAGCGTGAAGACAGATCTACTCAAGGAAACTTTGAATACTGGAGATTTACACTTGTTGGAGAAACCAAACCTCAAAATATTTTCACAGAGAGTGTGTGAGTGCGGCTGTGTTTTGTTTGCGAAATATTTGCACATTCTGCTTTAGGTTCAGGATCAACCTTATTCCAAATCCTAGCTTTCTGGTTATCAGCAAGGTCCATGCAGGTTACCTGGGCATTCAGATCTCTGTTTCCAGATTTGTACAAAGAAGATGGATAATTTCTAGGTCCCAGAAGATAACATGTAAAATGCCTTTTTTTTCCCCCCACCTAATTGTTTGGTTTTATTTCACCAGAATTGTTTGCTTTTTCAGCGATAGAACTTCGATTGACAATAACATAGGAGAAAAATAAAGCTATCGGTTCATTAGGCAAATATGTCTCCAAGCATAATTGCATATAGAGACTTAAATAATGCCTTCAGAACTCTATGACCCCCCCCTCTCCATTTCTTGGCTCTGCTTTCTCATGCAGACCCTACTTGTGGTGAGCTAACCAATTATCCCACAGTTCCAGGCTTGTATATTATATTCTCAGCAACGATCCATAATTAGTATTATGTATTAGGAAATGACCCACTGGTTCATTCTTAGACCATGCTCATATAGTTTGGGGAGGGTTCATTGTCTGCTCATTTAGGCCTCCCCCTTCTAGGATGAGCACATAAACAACCACATACATGGAGACAAAGCAGAGTATCTGATCCTCACACCAAAGAAGAGAAGTTCAAGGGCAGCCCGGCCCCTCCAGAAAGTATTCATGAAAGGTTCAAACATTGGGTTCTGAAACTCAGGATTGATGTTATGGATTACATTTTGCCCTCCCAAAATTTAAGGTCGCGAAGAGGAGGGGGAAGGTGAAGTACTAACCCCTGTACCAAAGATTCTGATGGCATTGTGGGGCATGCACTGGGCTGCTAACCACAAGTTTGGTGGTTCAAACTCACCAACCACCCCATGGAAGAAAACGGAGGTTATCTGCTTTTATAACCTCAAAATTTACAACCTCAAAAATCCTAAGGAGCCATTCTATTCTGTCCTGTTGGGTTGCTGTCAATCTGAATCAACTCGATGGCAGTGGGTTTGGTTTTTACCTCTATACCTATGAAAGTGATATGGGAAAGAGACTCTTTCTTCAAAGATATTGTTAATGTAATGAAGTTCTTGTCTTATCAAAAGAAATATTTACTTTTGGAAAACATGGGGCATTGCAAGAGAATTTTATTTAGAAACTCCACAAAAATCCACTACCCTCGATCAATGCTGACTCATAGGGACCTTATAGGGCAGGATAGAACTGCCCCTGTGAGTTTGTGAGACTGTAACTCTTTACGGGAGTAGAAATCCCATAGAGTGGCTAGTGGTTTTGAACTGCTGACCTTGCAATTAGCAGCCCAATGCCTAAACACTATGCCACCAAGGCTCCTGTAGAAACCCCTAGGAGGAATAAACTAAACCAGTCAGCATAGCTAGCCTCAGTATTTCTTGTCTCTGGTCCCATGTCACCCCCACCCCACCCCACCCCAAAATGCACATTAAGTGTTGTGGGTTTTTTTAAGTTCCCTTTTTGCACAAGATTCTTGGAACTTCCCTTGGGGTAGTGAGAGGTTCTGGGAAATTTAGTTCCAAGATGTTCTCATGGACTTTGTGCATGCTCTGTCTGTATCCTCTCCTTCGCTATTTGCCTTGTCTCATTTTCCCTGAGAGATTTCATACATGTAATTCCTTATAGAATCCAGGGTGAAGGTCTCTCCTTCTCTCGCTGCTTCCTGCTCACATAGAGGCATAGAGTATCATCCCCCTGACTATATGAGAAGAAATCTACTTGAATCTACTCTGCATTAAGGAGAGCAAGCTTTGTTCAGGGGGAAACGCTTGCATTGAGGCTGAGAGTCATTCGCATGCATCGGCTTGTTAGTGGTCAGCAGTCTGGATTTCTTCAAGGTCAACGAGGTCTCCCATTTCATAAATTCTGCAACAGTCACACCAAAGGTTGTCCTAGGAGAGATTCTCACGATAATAATACTGAGACAAAAGAAAGGAGGGGCAAGGAGCACATTTATACCCATCAATGGCATGTCTGTCCAAGAACACTGTAAGACTAACTGTACATATTTCTAAATGGTATCCCTCCCTTACTTCATTCTAAAAGATTCCTAATGTAGGTTTTATTGTAATAATAGTCAGGAAGATAACTCCTTTTTTTCTATATGTTCTGACCCTGAGAACGCTTTTAGGACACGCTGCCTAATTCTTTTGCGTGTGTGCTTGTGGATCTGCATCTGTCTCTTTCTGTCATGCCATCTGAGAAACTGATGGTTGGAAATATATGTGTGGATAGAGTACTGAAGATAGCTTTCGGACGAATTCAAGGCATAGGATTGAGACAGCTCTCTTCTGAGACTGCAACTTTCTCAAACACTCTGAAAATCCATTCCACACTGACCTACAGGGCTTCTGATTTCTCACGCTGATGCCATTTCCTCCTGATTAGAGGTTGAAAGCAGCACTTTCATAATTAACCAGGGTTTCAGCTGGGCTCAAGGTGGTGGCCATAGCAGGCTCTTTTAACTCACAGTGCTGGTTTTCCACTGTATACCATCTCATCTGTCTTCACCAAGAGCGGATGGAAGCCCATGTCCATCACCTAATCCAAGCCTTTCTTTTTCCTCTACTGGATGTGGGGCAGCAGTGGAATGCAGACGAAAGCATCAGTATCCCTTGCCCAGTTATCCTCGTGTACCCATTCCTGATGATAGCCACTCAAGTAAGCCTGGTGCCTATAGAGCTATTGCTGTGTGTAGTTTTACGGCCCCTTGTCTAATTCTGTGGCTGTCCTGTTCTACCGACACTGTGTTATTCATCGATGTGCTACAAGAAACAGTGACACTGCGCATACTTTGCTAGACTAGTTAAAATAAAGTCCAAAGCTGTTGCCATTTAGGGAAGACAATTGGCCAAAGAGTTTGAGCATTGTTACTGTGCTCCCTTTTTCCGCTGCCCAATTCAGAGGAAGCAGCTCCTGAAAATCGTATACATAGCTTTGAAACACTGTTAGATATTGAAGGCCTAGAGAACAGAAGCAGAACACTGCCTGGAGGGAGTACCAGAGGATGGGCCTCTCCTGGCAGCAGACACTCAAACTGTGGTTCAGGAAGAGCTGCTTTATAGATTTGGAGTCGACGACCTTGTTGGCATACATGGGGTAAAGCCTGAGGGAGGAGAGCCTTCAGGATCTTCATTTGCTCAAGAGGCATGACTCAAAAAAAGGAGAAATAGTTGCAAAACTCTGATAAACATCAGAAATTGAAATGTGCAAGGTATGAATCTAGGAAACTTGGGGATAGTCAAAAATGAAATGATATTGATATCCTAGGCATTAGTGAGCTGAAATGGACTGGTATTGGCCGTTTTGAATCAGAAAATCATATGGTGATTTAGTTATATGGCACCTAAGAACAACAACAACAACTTTGCCAGGAATAACACAATCAAGTGGAACAGTATGAAATTCCTTATCAAAAAGACCACTGCAAACTCACTCTTGAAGTTCAATGCCATCTGTGATAGGATTATATCTATGCGCCTTTAAGGAAATCCAATCGATATAATTATTACTCAAATTCATGCACCAGCCACAAACACTAGCGATGAAGATGAAGAAATTAAAGAACTCTAACAATGACTTCAGTCTGAAATCTATGAAACAGGGAATCAAATTACATTGACAATTACTGGTGATTGGAATGCAAGAGTTGGAAACCAAGAAGACGGTACCATAGTCGGAAAACATGAACTTGGTATAGAAGCAAAGCTGAATATTGCATGATAGGATTTGACAATGCCAACTACTTCTTCACAGCAAGTACCTTTTTTCAACAACAAAATGGTGCCTGTACACATGGATTTCGATAGGTGAAATACAAAGAAATAAAATCAACGACATCTGTGGGAAGCGAAATAGCACCTGGCTAGGACCTAACTGTGGAACAAACCATCAATTGTTCCGATGTAAATTCAGGTCAAAGCTAAAGAAATTACAATAAGTCCATAAGAGTGAAATATGACCCTGCGGCTACACCACCTGAATTTGGGAGCATCTCAAGAACGCATTGGATGCCGCATTCAACACTAATGACAGAAGACCCGGTGAGCCGTGGGAGGGCCTCGAGGACATCTTTCATGAAGAAAGCAATTGTGATTACTAAACACAAAAGATCCAGTGGATGCCAGAGTAGACTCCGAAACTTGCTCTTAGTCCTACAGTCGCTAAAGCAAAAGAAAAAAGATGAAAGCAAAGAACTGAACAGAACATTTCTTTTTATTAATCATTTTATTAGGGGCTCATACAACTCTTATCACAATCCATACGTACATCAATTGTGTAAAAGCACATTTGTACATTCATTGCCCTCGTCATTCTCAAAACCTTTGCTCTCCACCTAAACCCCTGGCATCAGTTTCTCATTTTTCCCCTCCCTCCTCAGTCCCCCCTCCCCTGAATAGAAAATTTCAAAGGACATCTTGAAAAGACAAAGCCAAATATTATGATGAAGTGTGCAAGGACCTAATTAGAAAATCAAAAAAGAAAGAACAAGCTTAGCATATCTCAAAATAAAAGAACTAAAGAAAAATTCAAGCCTCGAGTGGAAATACTGAAAGATATGGGCAAAATATTGAAAGATGCAGGAAGTATCAAAAGAAGATGGAAAGAATACACAGGGTCACTTTACCAAAAAGAATCAGTCAACATTCCACCATTTCAAGAGATAGGATATGAGCAAGAAGCAAGGGTGTTGATAAAATAAGTTTGAGCTGCGCTGAAAGCATTAGGCAAAAACAAGGCTCCAGGAATTAATAAAATACCAATTGAAATGTTTCAATGAGATGATGAAGCTCAGCAAGCACTTACTAGTCTATGCAAGGAAAATTAGAAAACAGCTACTTGGCCAACCAACTGGAAGCGATCCATATTTGTATTTATACCAAAGAAAGGTGCCCCCAACAGATTGCTCAAATTATAGAACAATATCATTGATAGCACATGCAAGTAAAATTTTGTTGAAGATCACCCAATAACCGTTGTAGCGGTCCATTGACAGGGACCTGCAAGTGGTTCAAGCCAGATTTGGAAGAAGATATAGAACAAGGGATATCATTATGGATTTCAGATGCTTGGCTAAACGCAGAGAAAACCAGAAAGATATTTACCTGTGGTTTATTGACTCCGCCAAGGCATTTGACTTTGGGGATCATGAGTATGCCAGGGCATTGACTCTATGGATAACCTTGAAAAGAATGAGGACTCCAGAACACTTTACTGGGCTCATGTGGAACTTGAACTTGGATCAAGAGGCAGTTGTGCAAACAGAAGAAGGGAATACTGCATGGTTTAAAATCAGGAAGGTGTGTCAGGGTTCTATCCGCTTGCCATACTTATTCAATCTGTATGCTGAGCAAATCACCAAAGAAGCTAGGTTTTCAAAGAAATATACTGTGGAATCAGAATTGGAGGAAGGTTTATTAACAACTTGAGATATGCAGAGGACACAAACTTGCTTGCTGAAGGTCAGGAGAACTTGAAGCACCTGCTGATGAAGATCAATGATTGCAGCCTTTAGTATGGATGACAACTCAAGGTAAAGATGACCAAAATCCTCACACTGGACCAGTAGGTAAATGGAGAAAAGATTGAAGTTGTCAAGGATTTCATTTTGCTGGGATCCACAGCCAATGCTCATGGAAGCAGCAGTCAAAAGACCAAAAGATGCATTGCTTTGGGTAAATCTCCTGCACAAGATCTCTTTAGAGTATTGAAAAGCAAGGGTATTACTTTGAGGACTAACCTGCAACTGACCCAAGCCATGGTATTGTCAATTGCCTCCGGTGCACGTGAAAGTTTGACATTAAATAAGGAAGACCAAAGGAGAACTGAAACATTTGAATTGCGGTGCTGTCCAAGAACATTGAAAGCACCCTAGGCTGCTAAAAGGACAAACCAATCTTTCTTGGAGGAAGTACTGCCAGCGTGCTCCTTAGAGACAAGGATGGTAAGGCTTCATCTCATGTAGGTTGGACATCATTCAGAATAGAGCAGTCTCTGGAGAAGGACACCATGTTTGGTAAAGTAGAGGGCATTGAAAGAGAAGAAGGCCCTCAATGAGATGGATTGACGCAGTGGCTGCAACAATAGGCTAAAGAAATGACTTAATGGCACCCAACAATAGCAACAAGTTAATTTCTGAAGTGGAAAATTATTTCAACCGGTTATAGCTTAGTTAACAAATTACATCAGAAAAAAACAATTATTCTGCAATAGGCACATCAATACGCACGCATGATTTTTTTTTTCACTACTACTTTACAACTTTTAAAGAGATTGGATTTTCAAATTATAAAATAAATGAGAATTGGCATTTCTAGGAGATTATTCAACTTAGAATTTTAACACTCGCTATATGCAAAGCAATTCTTTAAAGCACTTACTATAAATTTAATGTAATAGGCCTACGTTAAATCCCCTTGGCCAAAAGCAAGTTTCTGTAATTCTGCAAAGGCAGTGGTGAATTCAGTACCATGGACAGAGAGGATAATCACTACTCTGAACTTTTGTTAAAATGGCACCTAGGCTGTCAAGGAAAGTCTGGTGTGAAAGTACCTTTGGGGTACCATGGGAAGAGGGTGCCTCCGGGGCTGAGTAAGCCAGGAGCATGGAGATCTAGGGGTGGGGGGGAAAGCCACTGCTTCCATAATATCTCTGAATAGCACGACCAATTTCACTTAGTGACAGATACTGATTCAGTACCTTTTCAACACACAAGCCATCACAGTCCAACAAACTGACAAATTTATGCAACAACCACTTAAGCTAGTAATGAAGAACCTGAAGAATTCTACCCATTCCTTCAGTCTGAAATTGATCAAGCATGCCATCGAGTTGCGCTGATAATATTGTGAGGATTAAATTTTGACTTACCATAATTAGCTCTTCCCCTGCCTTTTGATCTCATTCTTCAAAGTAACCTTTGGGATATCCCTGAGTACATCAAATCCCTCTGACATGGGTTGAGCTATGTCCACCCAAATATGTGTTAAATTGGCTGATCCTTGATTCTCTGTGGTTTGAGAGTGATGTCATCTGATGTGACACACCATTAGGAGGATCAGGGGGCGGCCTGCAAAACCCTAATCCCATCACATCCCTGATCCTATTTGAAAGGTGTTCCCTTAGGGCATAGCCTGCAAAACATTTTATTTTATGAGAGAGAAACAGGCAGAGACTAGTGGGGGGGAGGGGGGAGCCTACTACCACCAAGAAAGAAGGGTGTGAAGCAGAATGTGTTCTTTGTACCTGGAGTCCCTGTGTTGTCACACTCCTAGAAGCAGGTAAGACTGATGCCAAGACGTATGGAAAGCTCCAGGAATGCTGGGACCACAGATGCTGAAAGGAGACAAGGCCATTCCTTCTAAACTGTGAGCGAAGGGACAGAGGGAGCCTTCCCAGAGTTGGTGCTATGAATTCAGCTAGCAAGCCTTCTAAGGATAAATTGACTGACTAAGCCCATGTATCTGTAGTATTTGTAATAGCACCAGTAAATAACTAGGACACCGTCCAAAATACACAGATGCTCAAGGACAGATGCACACTAGCTGCTGTAACGCCATCTTGTTGACTGCTGGATGACCTGCCTCCTTCCCCCTCCTGTCTCGGAAAGTCCCACCAGCGATTGATTTTAGAATGTACTCTCATGTTCTCGAGAGCAGAACATTGTGATTTGGTATTGAAACCAGGCTGTCATCACCAGGGCTGTACCCTGTCATGCTCACTAACTCTAAAGAACAGTAACATTAATTTTGCTCTCTGCTTCTGCCCTTGTTGCATAAGTCCTAGACAAATTATAAATGAGTTTGTTTTGCCTTTAAAGATGGACTGAAATGTCCACTCGGGACTGCAATCAAAGAATCGCTTTTAGATTCCAGCAGTGTGGTTATAACCGAATACTCTTCTAAACTATCAAGACCTTATAGTAGCTGTCATTTATCTGAACCTGCAACATCTAGTTGGTTGGCTGGGAAATCACTGTGTGCCTCCACCTGGCGGCTGCTGCTGGAAGTGTGGGACCCCGAGGGGAGGCGCGCCCTGGTTTCACCAGGGCTCAGGACGCTGGAATTTTGGAATTCTCCCTGAGTTTGCTTCCGGAGGTAAGTCTAACTGTGGGACGGGTCCTGTGGTTTGACTTGGGAAGGGGCATGGACTCGGTCATTCCAGTCGCTTCTCACCACGACGCTGGCTGAGAAGTCTGGTGGCTTGTTGGGCGGGCAACAAGTTTGGTGGCTTGTTAAACTGACAGCTTGTCTTTTCAGACACTCACTTAACAAGTTTGGTGATTCGGTTTGGCTAGCCGTGGCTATTTGTCTTCTGTGTAACTTGACGCAAAAGTATTTTTGTGTGTATATGGGTGTGTCCTTAAGTTTCCCTTAACTCTAATTTCATTTCTTTTTCTTCCTCTCCTCCCTCCCGGTGACTGGGTTTCTAGTTATTAGTCTGGCAGTCACTGACCAGGCTGACTGGCCCTCTGGACAAAACAAACAAACAAACAAACAAACAACAAACTTCTTTTAGTTGTTATTTTTGTGCTTTCTAGTGTCAGGTTTAAATTGTTGGCTAAAAGTAAATGAACTTTAATCAGGACAAAACATTCTTTGTTTTATAAAAACAAAATTTTAAAACTGTATGGTATTTTTTCAAGAATCTTGAGTGGTTTTGTCCACAAACCTGAGATTTGGACAGACTGAATGCATATTAATCTAATATGCCAGGGCACTGGAGAAAACATTTGGGCTTTGGGAAGTAGATTTCTTTGTGTTTGTGCCTTGGAGTTTTTTTTTGTTTTTGTTGTATGTGTGCATGCTTTGGGGGATTTTTGTTTGTTTGTTTTTCTTCTTTTTTCCCAAAAGTTTTATTGGCATATAATTCACATATCATATAATCCAATCGTTCAATTATATCTAGAAGAGCTCTAGAATCTTCACCACAGTTTTACTCAATTGATGTGTGTATGGATTGTGATTAGAGTTGTATGACCCCCAATAAAATGGTTTTTAAAATAAATACATCTATCAATATAAAAAAAGCTCAAATAACTACCCTTTGAGGTGTCTGTCTCCTCCGTCCTCCTGTAATGCAGTCTCATTCATCGTTGGTTAAATCTCAGGTTATCTTTTGGGTCACACTTCTTGACTGTTCAGTGCCTTTGACTTTCTGTACAAGAGCTTTCAACCACTGCAAAATGCTCTCTCTGCACTGGGCAGCTCAGGGTATTCTATGTAACACCCCTGGTTCCACCTGTACTCCAGAATTTCTTTGCAAAATGGAAAATTCTCTGCGGTGGTCCCAAACCCTGCCTGTCTCCTACAGCTTCTTGGACAAAGCCCTCCTGCCTTGCCTGAATCTGTCAGCTGTGGCCTCTGTCCCTGATTCCCTGCAGACAGCAGCCACCACCCCGCTCTCTCATCAGAGGAAAGCAGAGTGGTCACAGACTGAGACGGCCTGCTTTCCCCTATAAAGAGACACAGGCTCCCTGCTCTACAGAACTCTGCTGAAGTCCCTGCTTTATTTGTAAACTCATTGCCTCTCTGAAATGACTGCCGGCAAATAATGGTTACATGTTTTACATCAGAGGAGCACAGCTGTATTCGCCAGGAGGCCAAGAACGCTATGTCGGGCTTCAGCAGTGGGGAGGGGACATGAAAGGAAATGAATTTTTTTAAATCAAAATTGATACAAATTGCTCAAAGGACAAAGGTGGGGATGGGGGGAATCACATCACCGTGAATGAGGAGAGTGCGTGATGCGGACCCAATGCCCATCTGTAGACAGCTGGACATCCCTTGCAGAAGGGTAGTGGGGAGATGAGTCACTCAGGGTTCAGTGTAGCAACAATGAAACTCACAACCTTCCTCTAGTTCTTGAACGCTTCCTCCCTCCCAATTATCATGACTCCAATTCTACCTTGCGGACCTGATTAGACCAGAGGATGTACAGCGGTGCAATAGGGATCTGGAAACACAGGGAATCTAGGACGGATGAACCCCTCAACACCAGCGGTGGGAGTGGCAACACCAGGAGGGAAGGGGGTGTAGAAAGGGAGAACCGATCTTGGAGATCTATGTGTAACCTCCTCTCTGGGAGATGGGCAATGGGAAGGTGGGTGAGGGGAGACACCAGGCAGTGTAAGATAAGATAAAATAATTATTTATAAACTACTAAGGGGGAAGGGGAGAGTGGGGTGGGACAGGGAGAGGGAAAAAAAGGAAACCAAGCTGATTCCAGGAACCCAAGTGGAAGGGGAATTTTGAGAATGACAAGGGCAACGAATGTATTGGGGTGCTTTGCTCAATTGATGTATGTATGGATTGTGATAAGAGTTGTATGAGCCCCAATAAAATGATTTATTTTTAATATTGCTCAAAGGGATTATAATGCCTGGAGAAATAAGCCAAAGGGCTGTAACCCAAACTGTAATATTGGCCTTAAAAGAAGCAGGTCAAACCCCTCAAAAGCCTATAAAACCAGACAGTTAGGGTTCAGATTCAGAACAGGTGACTCTTAGGAAGAAATCAGTGCATATATAATAAAGAAGAAAAGCACTAAATAATAATATTTAATCCTTTTCTCAATCAAGGGAAAAGTTGTGTTTATATTTCAAGAGATAAACAAACAGCATAAATTTCTCTTTTGCGTTGTCTCCAGAGATTCCTCCCAGGACTGTCTCAGTCAGAGACCTAATCATTTCTCCTAAGACTCCTGAACCCGTGTTTCTGGCCAAGCTGGCGTGCTAGTTATTTCATCTAAAGTAAGTGCAGATCACTCTTATTGGGCTTGCATTCCTCACACAAATTGATAAGTAGCATTTGCCAGGATCTGTGGTTTCCACCCAGGACACCCAGTGAACTCCAGAACCATGGGAAGACAGAAAAAAGTCTCTCTCACAACAAGAAAAGATGTGCCTTGAACTTTACTTGGGATGTAACGCTTATCCGTTGTGTGTGAAATCTGCAAAAGTTTGTCTTAAAGCTGAAATGCAGGTGTAAATGTCTTGGTTATCTGTTAAACAAACTAATTATAGATTTATCTCCTTAGCAGGAGTAACTTTTGCTAAATATAAAAATAATACTGCAGAACTTGGCAAAGAAAATAAATTTTGTAAAGCGTTCACTTATCATAAAATTGTACAAAAGAAGCAGTGTTAATTATGCTGTCAAAGGCCACATTAATATATATTTAATAATCCTATCACTATTATTAATTGGGGCCCTCATAAAAAATGTTCTAAAGGTATAAATGCAACTATTTGTACTTATGTAAGCATGCTATTTGGAATTATACAGAATCCTTTATTGGGCTAATACTCCATCTTTTGTTCCCCTGAACAGTGAGACTAGTAAACATTGCCTGTAGCTACACAGCCAGTAGTCAGGTAAGGTCACACTGCTTACTCAACTGTTTTCTGGCAAGAACATGGAAAATTAAAGTTTTAATTCCTAGAAGTTGTCTTTGGTTAATTTTAAGATGAAAAAATAAAGAGATAGATAAATGAATAAATGAATGTGATAAATGTAAATTTTAAGCTAAGGGGGCAAAAAGGCCCCTTAATCCTCTCTGACAGAGACCATGGTCTTAATCAAAATAGCTGACAGAAGGCCTGCCTGGCTTAATGTAATCAGGGGCATGAGACCCTGCATGTCAAAAAATAGTTTAAATATGGATTAAAATAAAATAAATAAAAATTAAGTTTGAGTGTTTAGAAATTAAGTTTAGGATTGGCTTTACTAGGTTCATACTATTTTCTTCTGACTATTGTTATCAATGCAGTGATTGTTAATGAATACAGCAAAAAATAGAAAGTTGGTAAGCCTACTTGGTTTCAGCCATCAATTTGAATCTTTAACGTGGGTATAGAACATGCCTGCAGAGAAGGCTCTGAAATGGCAAACCTCGCCCAGTGCGTTGAGTGCTCTGGACATTTGCAGACACTGACAAAGATTACTGTTGGCTTTTTAAACTTTAAAGGGGTCTGTGCCTAAGGCTGAACACTGAACATTAAAAGGAACCTGTAAGCTGCCTGAAATTCTTGCTAGGTGACCACCTGGGTACATTTGTTGTGTAGAAGTGGAAAGAAATGCAGCAATAAGAAAATGGGTTCAGTCTGGTCATGAATCTGGTTTACAGGAACTAAAGAAGATGAGAGTGGGTTGGCTGGTCTGAAGCTCATGGCCTAGCCCAAGAGGGCTAAAGTTATTAAAATTTTGTGGCTGGACCCATGGTCCAAAGCCAAGGCAACCAATGAACAACCTGGTGGGGCCAAGTGAGGCAGCCCACATTAAATTGACCAGAACCCCACCTGATGAAGATAACATTCTTAAGCCTGTGAATTGGTGCATTTTGCTGCTGACTTTATGGATGGCCTGTCCTGATTTGACTTTGCTTATGGATGCAGACTCACAGGGTTCCAATCGGAAAGAAGATTCTTCACATCAAAGAATAGCTTGTCTCCTGAAAGCACTAGGTTAATATAAGTGGGCAGAATAAAAATTGAATGCCAAAAATTGGGGAATAAAGGCATAAGTTGCCCAATAGATTTTCTGACCTTCCCCCATCTACTCTCTGTTATGTACATGGTGCAAGGGGGATTTAAAAAGTATCTGGAAAGTTCTATTATCTTATAATGCCATTGTTCCATAAACTTATTAAGAACCCTGACACTCCTGGTAGCCTCCGGCCTGTTAGCTAAGCTTTTTCCTTCAAGATAAAAAGAACAAGCTATCTGGCCCCAGAATAGATTTTTGTTTTGCTCACTGGTATATGCCAAGCACCTAAAACATAGCCTACTACACTTAGTAGGTATTCAATAAACACTGGCTGAATGAGGGAATGAACAATGGTCATAGCTCCTGGCAAGCTGATGCCGGGGTTTGCAGGGATTGAAATCAGGGAAATCCCACCCTGGAGCTGTAGGAGAAATAAACTAGTGTCTAATTGAATGGACTCAAGGCCAGAGATGTCCAGAGTCTGGAGAAAATACAAGTACAAACCGTTGATGGCTCCATGTGTAAACACTATGATTAAAATCAAACTCCTGAGCCCAAGAACTTCTAACTGAAAGAGGTCAGTTTTTTAAGGTATAAAAGTGGCCCCAAATATCAAATATAATTTAAGAAGAACATTTATTAAATTTTAAACAGAAAAAGACATCATGTGGAAGTGGGAGATCATTATCATGAGATCATAATAGCATCCAGGGGTTTGTAGAGATTCAGAGATTTAAAGAGGACATGGGAGGGCAAAGGAAACCATCACAAAAGCATGACTGGCAGAGCAATGCACCGTAGTTACAGATGCGTGTATTAAGCAGGAATCAGACTATAATTGGGACATGTACCTTAGGTGAAGCTTACAAAATTGGTTCAGGTTCCACCAATTAAGGCTGTCAGGGTGTGACTTAGGACCATGAAACTAGCACCTCAGGGCTCACCCAAGCAAGTTCCCAATTGTCCCCCAAA
Organism: Tenrec ecaudatus; assembly: GCF_050624435.1. Taxonomy (NCBI): domain Eukaryota; kingdom Metazoa; phylum Chordata; class Mammalia; order Afrosoricida; family Tenrecidae; genus Tenrec; species Tenrec ecaudatus. Next base: position 121,064,929 of record NC_134541.1, on the reverse strand, counting down.
CAGGCTATGGACTTACAGTAACCTACTCTCAATACACTGCCTAGAGCAGTGGTTCTCAACCTTCCTAATGTCTCGACCCTTTTATACAGTTCCTCATGTTGTGGTGACCACCACCACCCCCAACCATAAAATTCTTTTTGTTGCTACTTTATAACTAATTTTGCTATTGTTATAAATTGGGCAACCCCTGTGAAAGGGTCACTGGGCCCACAGGTTGAGAACCACTGGCCTAGAGAAAAGCTATTTGAGGTGCCAGTTACTGGTGAGAAGGATTCACAAGAGGCTGAATCAATGTGGAGACTCATAAATAGACTGAGGGTTTCCACTGTAGACCATGGCCTTTTGCAAACGTAGTGAACAGAATGGTAAGCTCAAATACAATTCCCTCCTCTGATCATGGATTTTATTAAAAATTCCTTGTTCAGAAGAGAAATTTTCAAAGGGCAGCTCAAGAAGACAAAAGGAAATATTGTAATGAAATGTGCAAATACCTAGAGGTAGAAAACAAAAAAGAAGAACAAGCTCAGCATATCTTAAATGGAAATAACTGAAGAAAAAACTCAAGCCTCAAGGGGCAATCTTGAAAGATTCCCAGGGCAAAATATTGAATAGTGCAGGAAACATCAAAAGAAGATTCTGTCTATAACTGGCATATAAAATGTGATTGATAACTACTTGCTGAATCTTACCCAGCTCAATCTACTATTAACATAACCCGAGAAAGGCTTGCTTTATTCCCACTCCTTTTTTTTTGTCATTGACTTTTGGTTGTTGTTGTTGATGTTTTGGTTTTTCGTTGCTTTGTTTTGCTCTGTCATGTTTTTGTGCATGTTATTCTCTCCGCAGATCTGTCTAAATAAGATAGGCTGGATGAACTATCTGGAGGAGAAAACAATGGACCAACAGTTCTGGTGGGAGAGGGGGTGAAAAGGAGGAGGTGGGGGAAAGGAAGTGGTGTTAACAAACCCAGGGATAAGAAAATAACAAGTGATCCAAATCGGTGGTGAGGAAGGTGTAGGAGACCTGGTAGGCTGTGATCAAGGGTAATGTAACCGAGAGGAATTACTGAAACCCAAATGAAGGCTGAGCATGATAGTGGGACAAGAGGAAAGTAAAAGGAAATAGAGGAAAGACCTAGGAGGCAAAGGGCATTTATAGAGGTCTAAATACAGGCATGTACATATGTAAATATATTTATATATGAGGATGTGGAAATAAATCTATGTGCATATATTCATAGGTTTAGTATTAAGGTAGCAGATGGACATTGGGCCTCCACTCAAATACTCCCTCAATGCAAAAATACTTTGTCCTCTTAAACTGGCATTCCATGATGCTCACCTTCCTGACACAATTGCTGAAGACAAAGTGGGTGCATAGCAAATGGTGAAGAAAGCTGATGGAGCCTGGCTATCAAAAGAGATAGTGTCTGGGGTCTTAAAGGCTTGAAGATAAACAAGCGGCCATCTAGCTTGGATGCAACAGAGCCCACATGGAAGAAGCACACCAGCCTGTGTGATCATGAGGTGTTGAAGGAATCAAATCATTGTGAATGAGCGGGGAGTGCAGATTGGGGACCCAAGACCCATCTGTAGGCAACTTGACATCCCCTTACAGAAGGGTTGGCGGGGGGAGACAAGCCAGTCAGGGTGCAGTGTAGCAATGATGAAACATACAACTGTCTAGTTCCTAAATACTTCCTCCCACCTTCCCTCCACCCCGACTATCATGATCCCAATTCTACCTTACAAATCTGGCTAGACCAGAGGATGTACACTGGTACAGACAGGAACTGGAAACACAGGGACAGATGGTCCCTTCAGTACTAGTGCTGAGAGTGGCAGTACCAGGAGGGGAAAGGAAGGTGGAGTGGAAAGGGGGAACCAATTACAAGGATCTACATATAACCTCCTCCCTGGGGGACGGACAACAGAAAAGTGGGTGAAGGGAGACTTCAGACAGTGTAAGATATGTCAAAATAATAATTTATAAATTATCAAGGGTTCATGAGGGAGAGGGGAGTGGAGAGGGAGTGGGGAAAATGAGGAGCTGATACCAGGGGCTCAAGCAGAAAGCAAATGTTTTGAGAATGATGATGGCAATAAATGTACAAATGTGTTTAACACAATGGACACATGAATGTATGTATGGATTGTGGTAGTTGTATGAGCCCGTAATAAAATGATTTTTTTTAATTCCTTGTTCACTCACAGACTGGAGTGCTTCTTCCAAATGGGTCAGTCGACACCTTTAGATGGCTGCTTGTCTTCCATACAAGCCTGTGAGTTCATAGACACCATTCTTTCTAATAGCCAGGAACTATCTGAGGAATTTCTCACTATGCAGCATCCCTTATCATTTCAGGAGGGTAAGTATTGAGCATGGTCACAATATAAGGACTAATAGTTCTAAGATTGGGGTTTTAAAGTGAAAGCTCAAAATTAATTCATATATTTGGTTCACTTCAGGGGAAGCATTTTAGCTTCCTAAGAAATAATATTATAAGGAACCTCCATGTGACAGTTGATTATTTTAATAATAATAGCATCATATCTTTAATTGCATAGCTGCAAAATACTATTAAAGGGAAATATATAAATGTGAAAGAAAAAGTTTTATTTTGGGCCAAAGCATGTAGAAAGGTTCATTTATACAGATTAACAAAGCTTGCGCAATCAAACATTGCTCAAAGAAAATAAAGAAAGTGAAACTTGAGGCAATAATCTCACTGGTACTGATTCACTAAGGAAAAGTTATTCTGCATAATTCAAGACATATACCAAAGGGTGTGGGATCTGACAACAAGTGGAAAATGTGTGATAGACTTAAGATGCCAATTATTGGGCAACTTCAAAATTACTACTGAGCAACTTCAAAAGCAATAGATATATTTTTTAATCATTTTATTGGGGCTCGCACAACTCTTATCACAATCCATACATCCATCTATTGTCTCAAGCACATTTGTACATGTTGTCATCATTGTTTTCAAAGCATTTTCTTTCTACTTGAGCCCTTGGTATCAGCTCATTTTCCCCCCCCTCCCCAGCCCTCCCTCCCTCCCTCCCTCATGAACCCTTGATAATTTACAAATTATTATTTTTTCATATGTTGTACTGTCTGGTGTCTCCCCCCAACCCCTTGTCTGTTGTCCATCCCCCTGGGAGGGGATTATAAGTAGGTCATTGTGACCGGTTTCCCCTTTCTCCCCCCACTTTCCCCTTACCCTTCTGGTCTGGCTACACTTAATATTGGTCCCGAAGAGTTTATCTGTCCTGGATTCCCTGTGTTTCCAGCTCTTATCTGTACCCATGTACAAGCTCTGATCTAGATATTTTTAACAAAGTCCATGATCTTGGGACATCGGTCCTCTGCTTCTGCCCATACTGGGGCAAGTCAGCTTTAAGTCCAAAGGAGTATCTCCGTTACTTCCATTTGCAACAGTGTGTTTGAAGTTCCATTTCATTTTAGTAGAGTTCAAATTCGATCCTTTGGATGGGCCTTATGAAAACTGCGCTACATTGAGTTTTGAGAATGATGAGGGCAACAAATGTATAAGTGTGCTTTACACAACTGATGTGTGTGTGGATTGTGATAAGAGTTGGATGAGCCCCAATAAAATGATTTTTTTTAAGAAAAGAAAAATGCGCTACATCTTACAAAAGATGAAGTTTGCAATCTAGGAAGTCTGATGCTTGAGACCTAGGTCACCAAAAGCAGAAAACGAGTTTAGTTGAAAGGACATGATTGACAATATCGTACATTAGTCATTTTCTATTGGGCAGCTACAAAAATATATACTAAACTTTTTTTGGTCATTATTGTTTTTCAAAAAAGGCAAACTGTCCTCTTCTAGTTTACTACCAACAGAAGTGAAATCACTTCAGAGAGAGAGAGAAAAAGACAGAGAGAAACATTTTCTCTCATAAAGATTTACCTTCTCAGAAACTCCGGGGGCAGTTCTGCCCTGTCCCATAGAGTCACTAGGAGTCAGAATCAACTCAGTGAGAATGACTGTGTGTGATATAGACACACCCCTCCCCACCCCCAGTCATGACTCTCCATGGAAATTCACTGATCAGCATCATCGGTAGTCCATTAAGTTAGGGTAATTGCAGGACAAAGATATTCTGGAGGGACTACCTGGCCCTTTTCCCACTCTCCTAAGGGAAAACTGACTTGAGCTGAGGTGAGACCTTGCCTAAAAGACCAGTGAAATAAGGGGTGAACAAATGGATTATTAGCTATATGATGGGTACTTCAGCAATGGAGCACAATGCTCAAAGTAAAATGGTCTGCTGATTTTTGACTCTTGTTCAATTACCAAATGACCTTTTGGTTCAGTTTTTGTTGTTGTTGAAAATTGTTTTTACTTTTTCCAAGCCCCAAGTTTAAAAGGGCTCTCTAGGGGTGTATGGTTTGTGTGGGTTACCCTAAAATTCCAATGAAAGATATGGAAATAAATCTTAATAACAATATCAGGTAAAATGCTTGCAAAAACATGTAGGACTAAGAATAGTAAGTGCCATGAGGTGTTTGTTCATATTAAACAATGCCAGTAGCAGGTACATTCTATAAACACGGGTTATATACAAAGACATATATACAGACATTCAAACATGTATCTAGTAAGACACTAAACTGTTTCTTTAGATCAATGTCAGCAGGAATTCTCACTGCTGTTCTACTTGGTAGCCCCTAGCTTAAACCCCATTAGCATCTTTGGTCACAATTGTTTTGTTTTATTTTACAGCTTGTTAAATTTTCTAATTATACTTTCTATTTGGGACTCATAATATCTAAATTCATTAATTAGAAAAGTTGGGAGAAATAATAAGTGTTGTTGCTTATTTACAGAAAATATTCTTAAACACCCAAAGTCCAATTAAAAATCATAGAAACAATCTATTCAGTGGTTAATCCCTAGGCTTGATGATATTTGGATTAGTTGGAATTCATGAACTCTATCACCATCCCAAATTCTAGAAATCTTAATTTAGCCTGGTAGTTTTCATGATATCAGCTCTTTCTTATGAATCCATTTTTTTTTCTTGGAAACATTTGGTCAAATGTCTTAGTAGGCCAGCAAAGCAAAGGCTTATCGATAGATGACGAAACTTGATGTGGCCACAATTAATTCTTTTTTTTTTTTAATGAAAGCCCTAGTTGGGAATTTTTGAAACAATGGAAAGCCAGACAAAGTTCATTTAACGCCAAAGGGAATGTTAGACAAAAGGAAGCATATTACAATGATAAACTTATTCTGATATAATGCCAAACTTTAAAGTTACTAGACTTGTTTTATTTCGGAGTTGTATAATTGAGAAACTGTTGGAGTAATTAGACTGAATTGTCTAGAGAAACAAAACCAGTAACATTTGCATATGTATAAGAAAGAACTTTATATCAAGAAGGCATCAAAGAACTTTATATCAAGAAGTAATTTTATATCAAGAAGGCATCCCGGCCCAGTCCAACTCAAGTCCATGAGCCCAATGTCAGCTGGGGCTCCTTTCAGACTCATGTAGCCACAGGCTGATGCTGTGGAAAGGTGAAGCGGGAAGCAGGGAGATCCTGGGCCAGTGAGTGCAGTCATGTGGATCCCAGGTTGGTGGGAACATGGCAGCTCCCCAAATGGCTCTCAGGGTCGGCAGCACATAGAAGGCTGCCCCTGAAGACAGACCCAGACTCCCAGCGAAAAGAAAAGCTAGGGCTTAACTTTCAGAACTCACTCTCATCAAGTCAATGGGCAAAGTAGAACTGCCCCTATAAGCTGCAGAGACTGAACTCTTTTTTTTTTAATCGTTTCATTAGGGGCTTGTATAATTCTTATCACAATCCATACATACATCAATTGTGTAAAGCACATTTGTACATTCATTGCCCTCATCATTCTCAAAACATTTGCTCTCCACTTAAGACCCTGACATCAGGTCCTCATTTTTCCCCTCCCTCCCCACTCCCTCATGAACCCTTGATCATTTACAAATTATTATTTTGTCATATCTTGCCCTGTCTGACATCTCCCTTCACCCACTTTTCTGTTGTCTGTCCCCCAGGGAGGAGGCCAAATGTAGATCCTATCAATTCCCCCTTTCCAACCCACCCTCCCTCTACATTCCCAGTATCGCCACTCACACCACTGGTCCTGAAGGGATCATCGCCCTAGATTCCGTGTTTCTGGTTCCTATCTGTACCAGTGCACATCCTCTGATCTAGCCAGACTTGCAAGGTAGAATTGGGATCATGATTGGGTGGAGGGGGGGAGCTTTTATAAACTAGGGGAAAGCTGTATTTCTCATCATTGCTACATTGCACCCTGTCTGGCTCATCTCCTCCCAAGACCTCTCTGCAAGGTGATCTCCAGTGGCCTACAAATGGACTTTGGGTCACCACTCTGTACTCCCCACCTCATTCACTATGGTAAGATTTTTTTGTTCTGATGATGCCTGATACCTGATCCCTCAACACCTCATGATCGCACAGGCTGGTGTGCTTCTTCCAGTGGACTTTGTTGCTTCTGAGCTAGATGGCCGCTTGTTTACCTTCAAGCCTTTAAGACCCCAGATGCTATATCTTTTTTTTTTTCAGACACTATATCTTTTGATAGCCGGGCACCATCAGCTTTCTTTGCTACATTTGATCATGCACTCATTTGAGACTGAAAATCTTTATGGGAGTAGAAAGCCCATCTTTCTTCGAAGAAGTGGTTTTGAACTGTTGACCTTTTAGCAGCCCAATGAATAACCATTATGCCCACCAAGGCTCCTTCAGGCAAAAGGCAAGAGGAGAGAACTACTTACTGTCTCTTATGCACAAGGCCACACTGCCAAGGAGACATCATCAGGCTGTGACCTGATTGATAGGTTGGACTCCACCCCTACACTTACACTTTCACACAGCTCAAGTTGATATAAAACCTAACTGCCATATATTTTCTTAATGAAATTTAACACAAGGCTGGTTCCTAGAAGTAGAGGTTAATTACACCTGAAAGTGTCCTACCTTTCCAAACTGATGTACCACTCTAACACCTCCAACATCAACTACTACCTTCTGTCCTTGCTACATGCCCTTGTAAACCAGATTTCTGCAATGCGCCCCAGTGGCCACGCAGAAATCACAATGCAAAGAAAAGTGGCTCACATCTAGTGGGTGCTGGTAAAGCCTAAATCCAAAACTTAAGACCTTCATCTGGAAGATCCTCGTCATCCCCCAAACTGTGGAAGCTGGTGAAATCAAGTTAGCAAAAGACCATAACTTATCATATATACTCGTGTATAAGCCAAGTTTTTCAGCACATTTTTAATGCAGTTTTTGTAATAAAATTAGGTGCCTCGGCTGATATTCGGGTCAGCTTCTGCTTGAGTATATATGGTAAGTTCCAAGAACCAGGGGTTCTGCAGAGGAAAAGCATACCCAGGATCCAAAAGATGCTCTCCACTCCTGGCTCCTCTCTTGCTGGGAATGGCATCCTTGTTCTTGCATCTGGTTTGTTTCTAGGTGCCATGAGGTTGGTTCCAAATCAGAACAAACCTGTGTACAATAGAACAAAATACCTCTCTGTATAAAACCATCCTCACAAATGTTATGTTTGATCCCATTATTGCAGGCACCGGGAGCAACCCATCTCATTGAGGGTCTCCTCTTTTTGCTGCCCCATACACTTAACTAAGCATGATGTCCCTTTCTAAGGACCCCCCACCACGCATTAGCAAACCATGAACCCAGAACTCCCAGAAAATAGGAATAACCTCTGATAATGCCAAAACGAGCATCTATGTTCAGACAAGAACTCTGGGTCACACCAAGCCTAAGCAAACAAAATCAGAACCCCACAACAAACTTCAAAGAAAGGAGTCAAAAGCGTTTGCAAGCAAGACAGAGAGAAAGCAAGCAAACTTAACAATTTGCATCTGAGAAAACATCCAGCAAGACTTAATAAATAAGACTTCGTTACGTTTCTGAAAGCCCCGAAACATCAGTTCATACATTCAGAGTGCTCACCTTTGTGGAATCTCCAAGGGACCATAGAAATGGGAGGTAAACACCTCTTTTTCTGAGGCCACATTCCTCAGCTCTCCAGAGATCCAACCAGGAGTCCTGTTCCCGACTCCACCGTTTGTTTTAGGAACAAAGAAAACCACACATTTCAAATATACTTTAAGGAGAACATTTATTAAAAGTCTTAAACAGGAAATGATCCACCAAAGATATATCATCCAGATTTGACTATTAGCACGAGCTTGTAATGGAGTCCATGGATTTGCAGATTGCAAACTAAAACCAAACTCTTTGCCATGTGTTAGTCCTGACTCAGTGCAACCGTACAGGCCAGAATCAAACTGCCCCTTTGGGTTCCAAAGCTGTAAATCCTACGAGCAGAATCTCTCTCTCTCTCTTCTCTCTCTCTCCCCCTCCCCCCTTTGTCTTGTTGTTTTGCTCTTGAAGCTGCTGGTGGATGCAAACCGCTGATCCGATGGTTAGTAGCCCATAGCCCACTATGCCTCCAGGGCTCAGAAACGTAAAGGGCGTATGGAAAGGCAAAGGAAACTATCAGAAAATCATGCTTGGTGCAGATCAACACATCACTGTTCCAGGTGGGGCTACGGAAGCAGGAATGGGACAATCGGGACACGTACTTTGTTAAAAAGGGTTTATAAGTTTGCTTCAGGATCTCAGACCGGTGGTGAGGTGACTCATGATGGCAAAGCTATAGCACCCTAACTCCATTACGGCACACCCAAGCGTGTCCCTGGGGGCTATATCGCTTCTCCCAAGGGTGGCTAGGGAAGGGGCAATAATCCATTTTTAATGCCCTCAGAAGATAGACGATGGGGGCTGGATTTTATAAGACGACTCGTACATGGTCTTGGGGTTTCTACTTGTAGATCTTTTGCAAACAATGTTCAGAAACTTATCTTTCGGAAACAGTGCTCAGAAACTTAGGTCCAATAACGCTAGAACTGGACTCTAGGGGTGCTAGTGAAACACCCCACGCTGCTCCCAGGTCGGGGGGTTGGGGGGGAATGCTTTCATTCTAGGAACCGACCGTCCCCGGAGGCCGGAGCGTTACCAGGTGAGTACTCCGCTCACGTGAGAGCCAAGCACACAACCACGACCTTGAACAAGATCCACGACCTTGAACAAGATCCACGACCCAGCCGCCGGATCCTTCAGCCAGCAGGGGAGCCTTTGCATCCTAAGCCTAAGGCTTTGCACTTCCCTCCTAGTCGGGTGGACGCTCACCCCCCTAACCGAAGGCGTGGTCACCTGTCAGGCCGCACCTCTACCAGGCACCGCGGGGTCCTTCCGCTCCAGGGAAGGTACTTCCGCGCCCCGCGCCAGCTGAAGTCCCACGGCGGCGGGTCGCCGCGCCGCGCGATCTCGCGAGAGCCCAGCGCCCGCTTTCCTCCCGGGAGCCCCTCGCTCGCGGAATCCCCGCCCCCTTCGGAGGCTCGGCGCTTGGACCCGGAGGGCGCATGCGCGGCCGCGGCTCCCGGCGCCCCCCGCGCACGTTGCGACCCCAGCTTCCCGGGTGGAAGGGGTCCGCTGGGCGTCGCTTTCGACCCTTTCTCGGGCCGCCGCGGCTCCGCAGGAGGCCCTGACCACGCCGCTCGCCCCGGGACACCTGCCGCGGCGTCGGCGCGCTCCCCTAACCGAAGCCCCACCCACCCGAGGCCTCCCGGCCCCACCCACCAGAGGCCTTGCCTCCCGCGATTCCGAATTGGGGGTCACTGACACACCTCCTTTTCCCTGCCGGGCCCGTCCATCCCTCGGGCTTCTTGATTTTCTCTGTTCTCTGCTCTGGCTGGGTCCGACCTTGCACTACAAAAGGATGCGTCGGTTTTGGTCCACCACCACGTCCCAGGCCCTCTTTTCCCGGGAGACGAGGCCGAGTGTTTGCATCTCCGGGTACACCGTTCCCGGTGCGAGCGTCTAGAATAGATGCAATCAATTCGCAGGCATTCCCCGCCCGCTCCCCCAACGGTTCTGGCTAACACTGCCTTCCCACACGTCCGAGAACCCCAACGGGGCCCCGACTTGGAGGCCTGGTGGGAACATGACTACAGCACTAGACCCTCAGCTGGACGCGCCCCTGGAGGTGGGAGGATGCCCAGCAGTGAAGGTGGAAAAGGACCCCGGTTGGAGAGCAGAGTGTCTAAGGGAAGGTTCCGACGGCGCCCAGTCGGAGACGTTTCGCAAGTGCTTTCGGCAGTTCTGTTACCAGGACGTGACTGGACCTCGGGAAGCGTTCAGTAAACTCTGGGAACTTTGTTGCCGGTGGCTGAAGCCAGACACGCGCTCCAAGGAGCAGATCCTCGAACTGCTGGTGATAGAGCAGTTTCTCGCCGTCTTGCCGGAGAAGATGCAGGACTGGGCACAGAAGCAGTGTCCCGAAAGTGGAGAGGAGGCGGTGGCCTTGGTAGTCCATCTGGAGAAAAAGACCGGGAGATGGCGACAGCAGCAGGTGAGAGGAGTTCCCAAATGTTTGAGTTTAGGAAGAAGGGGAATTGGGAAATCAGAGGGGCCCCGCGGGAAAGGAGGACAGGATTCGACTCGTTCGTTATGGGGAGGGAGGATTCTGATAAAATACACTTAAAGTGAATCCACTTTAAATGGAGATCAGATTTCCCCGTCAAGAAGGGCAGGGGGTGTTTCTTTGGTTGCAGCTTTACCTAGCCATTGAAATGAAATGTATATTTGTTTTAAACCTGACATGTATACGAGAGCAATACAGTTAGATTTCACAAGATTTGACTTTAGCAGCTTGATCTTAAAGAGAGCTGTTTGTTGCCTCACCTCCCTTCAAAAAGAGGGGAAAAAAGGACAAGAGTCTTATTCGTTATTTCAAGGCCTTCTGTAACCTTTGGTGTTCAAATCCATGTTTTCCGAAGTGTCTGTCAATGTCCTCAGCCTGGTGACGCTTCTCTCCTCTAACTGCCAGACCCACGTTTGCTAATGGCTTTGCCTAGTGGTTTTTCGACATCATTCTTTGCGCATCATGGAATTTCGCCTAATTTGCAAGATTTGCCGTGTCGCCTTGCCCAGGATTTGCACTGTGCTGTTGGGTTGGTCAGAGATGGACACGACACATTGCACATTGTAAGGGACACTTGGGAATTCATTTTCTGAATTTTTAGCTGGCTAATGAACATATTCCCGGAGCCCTGGGGGCACAGTGGGCTCCTTATTGAAATGCTAACCACTAAGTCAGCAGCTGACACCCACCAGTCCCCCAAGGGAGACAGAGGAGGGTATCCACTCTGGTAAAAATTACAAAGTCGTAGACACCCCTAAGGGCTTTTTGTTGCGTTCTGTTTTTAGTAACTGTACATGTTTTGATGACTTGTACTCTTATCCGGACCTAATAAAAATGAGAATTAAATAATGCCTATTCCAATAGCAAGATTGTGTCCTGGCAGACTCTCTCAGTGCTCTTATTTCTCCTCTTGCCTACCCTGTAAGCAGTACTATTAAGCCAGTGCCCTCAGTCTTTGTCAGATCTTTCTATCCTCTTTCGATCTCTTTCTTGGGGGGATTTGTCCCTGATCTCTACCGCTTTTCTTTTGTGTGTCGGTTACGGCATTGGACTTCTTTCCTAGGTCAGCAGTCCTGTGCATTCAAAGAGTTCATCCTCGCTCGGAGCACCGTGGGACGTGGCAAGTTTTCACCCAGCACTGATGCAGACCCAGCCGCAGGTGGTGCGTGTGGAGGAAGCTGGAACTCTGCACTCAGGACACCAGGAACAGCTGAACAATCCGAGAGAGTACCGGCCAGGTCCCAAGAAAGGTAAGAAGAACTCAGCATGTCCAATGCAAGAGACCCCAGCAGAGTGATATTTCATCCCTGACACTCTTAACTTGCCCAGAGTAGGTTGCAGACCTGTTTGAAAATAGATTGAATATTTGCAGAGCAAGGTGTATTTAGCTTCAAGAGTTGGGAAATGTGCAGCAGAATAAGGAGATATCTTTGTGATCTGTTCCCCCTTTCTCCCCCCACTTTACCCTTAACCTCCTGGTATGATTACTCGGAATCTTGGTCCTGAGGGTTTCATCTGTCCTGGATGCCATGTATTTCCAGCTCTTCTCTGTACCAGTGTACATGCTCTGGTCCAGCTGGATTTGTAAGGTAGAATTGGGATCATGATAATGAAGGGTGGGGAGGTGGATGAAGGCTTATGAACAACCTGAGATAGGCACATGACACAGCCTCGCTTGCTGAAAATGAGGAGGGATACAGCCTCGCTTGCTGAAAATGAGGAGGGATTGAAGCACTTGCTAATGAAGACCAAGGATTGCAATCTGCACTCTGGATTACAACTCAGTGTAAAAAAGACCAGCATCTTCACAACTGAACCAGTAAGTAACATCATGATACATGAAGAAAAAATTGAAGTCATGGATTTTGTCTTACTCTTGGAAGCAGGAGTCAAAAAGTCAAAAGATGGGTGAATCTGCTGCACAAGACCTCTTTAGAGTATTGAAAGGCAAGGATGTTACTTTGAAGATTAACCTGCACCTGAACCAAGCCATGGTATTTTCAATTACCTCAAATGCATGTGAAAGTTAGACATATAACAGGGAATATCAAAGAATTGATGTATTTGAATTGTGATGCTGGTGAAGAATATTGAAAATACCATGCACTCAAAAGAAAAAAAAATAGCATGGACTCCTAAAAGACAAGCAAATCTGTCTTGAAAGAAGAATAGCCAGAGTGGTCCTTCGAGGCAAGGATGGTAAGACTTCATCTATTGTACTATGTCAGGAAAGACCAGTCCCTAGAGAAAGGCATCGTGCTAGTAAAGCAGAGGGGCCGCGAGAAAGAGGAAGGCCCTTGACAAGATGGATGGACACTGGTTGCAACGATGGGCTCAGGAATAGGAACGATTGTGAGGATGGCACGTGACCAGAGAGAGTTTCATTCTGTTGTGCGTAGTGTCGCGACGGGTCGGAGCCGACTCAATGACACCGAACAACAACAGCAACAAAGTAGAGGGCATTAAAAGAGAGGAGGGCCCGCAACAAGATGGACAGACAGTGACTGCCACGGTGGGCTCAAACCAGGCAAGGAGCAGGCAGTGTTTTGTACACAAGGTCACTACGGTTGGAACTGACTCAGTGTTACCTCACAACAGCATCAGCTTAGGGGCCACGGTTAAGTAAAAGTTCTGAGTACTAAGAAGGTGGTCTATTTATGTTTGTTGGCTGCGTCCACATGCTCACTTCTTAAAGGGACTAGAAGCATATTGAAAGGGCTAGGGCCCAGAACACAAACTGCTCCGTTCCCTTTACAGCTCAACCTTCTCCCTGCGTTCCTGCCTCTGCTGATGAATGGGACACCAGGGACCCAGAAGTAACAGTCACACCCCTTTCTGCTGGATCCCAGGTACAGTTTAACGATTCTCTCTGGCCGTACTGCCTCTTCAGTTCCAGTGATTGCATGTGTCCTCACTATCCTCAAACCTTCATAGTTCCTCCAAACTACTTCTTCCTCCCCCTTATTTTTCCCAGAAAATATTAGATTGAGCCTGCTTTGCAAGGGGCCCCCCTTGCTTAATCCTATCTTATGATTCGTCACAGTATCGTCTTTTTCGTTTAACATAGTACATGCACTTGGTTCCTTGATTTCAGCTCTTCCTTAGGGCCCTTCATTCCTTCATGATCATTCATCCTTAAAGACCCACCCATGCAGTTCCTTTGGTAGTCATTGGTATCAGTGTTGTTTCAGGGACCCGTGAAAGATATCCACACGACAAGGGGTTTCCCCTACAAAAAGAATGTGCATCCTATTCCTGCTAACAGAGACCTCTACCGGGAGATCAGGAAGGAGAATGTTGGGAACATGGTCTCCTTGGGTAAGGAATCTTTCTCTCTTCAGATCAAAGTTTAGCTCGTTTCTAATATGCTCATTTCTACTTAGTACTAATTTAGTTCTTGAAGGACCTTTATGGGTTGCTTAACATGATCACTTAAGGATCCTTATGGTTCCATCGGAGAAAGATGAAGCTCGCCGCTCCTGCAAAGAATGGCCGTCATGGGAACCTTATAGGTAGGGTAGCTATGAATAGACACTAGCTCAATGGCAATAGGTATATTGGTTTTATTGTAATCACTTGTCCACCTCTTCTTCCTTCGCCCATTTAACTAGAAATACTTCTAGTTGAAATACATACATATGCACACACATACATATACATATGTGTATCATATATAGGCTTATACACATATATACATATATGTGTAAAGTTTAATGCTCCAACACCAGCCTGTGTGATCACGAGGTGTCAATAGGATCCGGTATCAGGCATCAAAGAACAAAAAACCATATCATTATGAATGAAGAGTGCAGAGTGGAGACCCAAAGCCCATCTGTAGGCAACTGGACATCCCCTTACAGAAGGATCATGGGGAGGAGACGGGTCAGTCAGGGTGCAGTGTAGCAACAATGAAACACCGATGAAACATTCTTTAATGCTTCCTCCCCCCTACTATCATGATCCCAATTCTACCTTACAAATCCAGCTAGACCAGAGGATATACACTGGTACAGATAAGAGTTGGAAACATGGGGACTACAGGACAGATAAACCCCTCAGGTCCAATAATGAGAATAGCAATATCAGGAGGGTAGAGGGAAGGTGGGAGAGAAGCGGGGAACCGATCACAATGATCTACATATAATCCCCTCCCTGGGGGATGGACAACAGAAAAGTGGGCAAAGGGAGACATCAGAGAGTGTAAGACATGACAAAATAATAATTTATAAATTATCAAAGGTTCATGGGGGAGACAGGGGGAAAATGAGCTGATACCAAGGGCTCAAGTAGAAAGCAAACGTTTTGAGAATGATGATGGCAACAATTGTGCAAATGTGCTTGACACAATGGATGGATGGATGGATTGTAGTAAGAGTTGCATGAGCCCCCAATAAAATGATTTTTAAATTTTTTGTTTTTAAAATAGTGCTAAAAAATGTTATATATGACCATCATATATATTATTTAAGAGTCTAAATTACATACAGCCACTAGATACAAGTTCTACTAAGTCACAAAGTCTTTTTAATAATAGTTTTTATTTAACCATAGTAATTTTCAATACCTACCCTATTGCTGACACATGGTGAGTGCTTGGTAATTATTTGTTGGATAGATGGAAATGTTATAGACAGGTGGAAAGAAATAATTTAAAAACAGTAACCTTGCATATTGTATATTTATTAAATAGCACAAACTTATAGACAGTGCAAAGAATTGTTTGCATAGCTCACAATTCAATAGATTGGTCATATTAAGAAGAGTTGTACAAGCATCACCACAATCAGTTTAGGAACATTTTTTTCTTTTTGTGCTCATTGTTATTAGCTCCCCATTTGCCCCAACCTCCTCTGCCGTATCCCCAAGAAACATTAATCCAATTGCTGTCTCTAACTACCTATCCTAAATTTCATATATAGAAAAACATAACAAAAACAAATATCCAACAACAGTAACAAAATAAAACACAGAAAAACCTCAATGGCAAAGAAAGTAGAACATATTAAAACCTAGAACAAATTTAAACTGGGTCCAAAGGGAGATCAAATGAGGAGGAAGTAGATCTCACGTAAAGTCGCCTGCAGTAATCCAGTCTCCAGGGCGCCCTGCCTGATATTAAGGCTATTGGCATCCCTGGTCTGTGGGCAGAGGGGTTCACCAGAGGCTCAATCCCTGTGTATTTCCCCTTCTTTTTTTTTTTAACTGAAACAATTTTAAAATAGGTCCAAAGGGAGATCAAATTACAAGGTACTGCGTTTTAACCTAAGTACATCGGCGACAATCGATGTAACGCTCTCTGGTGACAGAGCTATTCCTGTCACTCGACTATAGGCAGAGGGCATTCACCACGGGCTTTATCCAGGTGTGAACACTGCAAATGGATTTGGGGCCTCCACTGTCAGCCACAGCCTTCTGCAAATTGTGTATTCATAACTTAAGCTCTGATCCTATTCTCTCCTTTAGAGTTGGGTTTTGTTATTTATAATCCTTGGATCACATAGACTGGTATGCTTCTTCCACGTGGATTTAGTTGGTTCATCTCTTAGATGGCAGCTTGTTTGAAAACAAGTCTATGTAAGACCCCAGGTGCTGTATTTTCTTATAGCCAGGCACCATCTAGTTTCATCATCACACTACATAACCCATATTGTCAGTGATCTCTTCATGAGGGTGAGCATCAAATGGAGCCCTCATACAAATTTTTAGGATTATGTCTACATTTTACTAGTAGGAATAGATATGATTCATATGTGAAATACAAGTCAATTATAAGTAAATTATAGGTCAAATATAACACAAAGTGAGGTCAGGTGAGTCAGGTGCATGGGGCAAGAGAGACATGCTGTTTTTTTGCCAAAAACTGGTGCACTGAGATAGCTGCATGAGCAGGTGCATTGTCATGATGGCAAAACCAGTCCACCATCTGCCACAAATCAGACCTTGATTGCCTCCCGCTGTTATGTAATCGTTTCAGAACTTCTAAATAGAAAGCTTGATTAACAGTCTGCCCATGTCGAACAAACTCTAAATGCACTGTCCCCTTCACATCACATTCAGTTGGGTGGGTGGTACATCCTCGTATGCCGAAAACAGAAAAACCAAAGTCACAATCGTCAAGTTCATTCCAGCTCGTAGCAACCCTAAGTACAGAGTGGAACTGCTTCATTGGGCTTCGAAAGCTGTAAATCTATACAGAACCATCATTTCTCCCTCAGGGCAGTGGTAACAAACAGACCATTGCCATCAAGCCAGTGCTGATTCATGTGACCCTGTAGAACAGGGCACAACTGCCCCTGGGGGTTTCTGAGACTGTGACTCTTTATGGGAATAGAAAACCTCATCTTTCTCCCTTGTAGTTGGCTGGTGGTTTTGAACTGCTGACCTCGAGGTTAGCTTCCCATTACATAACCCACTACACCCATCACCAGGTCTCCTATGCTATAATCACCTCAGAAAATTCTATTGGATAGTATGATGAATAGGTGCTATGTATAGGGATTATAAGTGGCTCACATTCATGAGGTGTTGAAAGGATCAGGTATCAGGCATCAAAGACCCAAAACAACAAATCATATCGATATGAATGAAGCAGAGGGCAGTGTGCAGACCCAAAGCCATCTATCTGTATACAATTGGGCATCCCCTTACAGAAGGGCCACAAGGAAGAGATGAACCAGTCAAGGTGCAGTATAGCACCAACAAAACACAACTTTCCTCTAGTTCTTTCATGCTTCCGCCCCAACTGTCATGACCCCAATTCTACCTTGCATATCCGGCTAGATCAGAGTATAGACACTGGTACAGACAAGAGCTCACAACATAGGGGATCCAGGACAGATAAACTCCTCAGGACCAATAATGAGAGTAGTGATACCAGGAGGGGAAGGGGAAGGTTAGGGGAAGAAAGGGAGAACCAACCACAGTAATCAACATATAACCCTAACCCACCCCACCCCCCATCAAGGAGGGACGAACAACAGAAAGGTGGTGAAAGCAGACACTGGTCAGTGTAAGACATGAAAAAAATAATAATTCATAAATTGTCAAGGGATGGATACGGGAGGGAAGGGGGAATGAGTTGATACCAAGGACTCAAGTAGAAAGAAGATGTTTTGAAAATGATGATGCAACATAAATACAAATGTGCTTGACACCATAGATGTACGTATAGATTGTGATAAGAGCTGTGAGCACCCCAATAAAATTAAATTTTCTAAAAGATAAAAAATAAAATAAATGGTTCACCTAAAACTAAATGAATTAAAGAAAATCCAACAATTAATTGTAATTTGAAAGGAATTCAAGCATTTCTTTCAAATGATGAACATAAGACGATATTGCTAACACACCAGTAACACCACTCTTTCCCCAACCAGCACATATCCAACCAACTGGCTATGTGTGTACACATTAGACGCCTTGATTTGATAGCGTCCAGCCTAGTAAACTGCTGAGCAGGGTCCATAGGAAACTCTGCCGCTAGTGGGCTTAGAATCATACTGGAAAATGCACAATTACCTAAACCTTTTTTATTTCACATGTGGGAAGGCCTAGGATCAGAGACACCTGTAATGGCAAATGAGATGAATCTGGTCTGCACACCTAATTTAAACTGTACCGTGTTGTAATTTAACTTTCTACCTCTGTATTTGTATTCTATTTGGAAACTTCTAACGCCGGGTCTCATGGGGCACATACTCAACTAGTATGAGTTGGGCAAAGCTGAAAGGGCACATGGGGAACTGCCAGGGTTCCTGGTGCCGCCGCCGCCGCACTGTTTACATGGCCTCTGAGTCCTTAGACATGCTTGACCTTGCCTGCCCATTGTCCCCAAACTCCTTTCACACAGAAATCAAGAACAATCTCCATCCCTGGGGTTCACTCAGAAAAGGGTTTGTTTTTTTTTTAATTATTTTTTTACATTTTATTAGAGGCTCATACAACTCTTATCACAATCCATACATATACATACATCAATTGTATAAAGCACATCCATACATTCCCTGCCCCAATCACAGAAAAGGGTTTTATTTCATGCTTCTTCTCTAGGAGAATTCGATGGCGCTTCTGCATATGTTGTCTGAGGAAGAAAGCTCATTTTAGTATCTTCTTAGCAGGCATTGGCATTTTACAGACGATCATTTATTGAATCCCTACAACACCTCTTTTGAGTAGATGATATTCCTCAGAAAACAGGTTCAGACAGGTTAAGAAACTCCCATGGGTCAAAAGTAAAGTAAGTGATGGAGCTGGATTTCAAATGTAAGACTCTGTCACGGCAGTATTACAAGTGAGCTCTGAATCTGTTCTCCGTTCTCAAAGCTCTCTTGTTAGCCTCGCCAGAATAGCTCCAAGAATTCTGGATTGCTCATCTCTAATTGCTAGTTGGGGGGGGGGGGGGGTATGTGTGTATTTGTGGGAAGGAGGAGGGAGGTATAGGGAACAGGTACAAGCAAGCTTTATTTATATGTAACACATACTACTTAAGAGCATACTGCGAGCCTAATACTGTGTCAGGTACTAAGTCAAAATCAGAGGTAATGAAATATGGCTCTAAACCTCAGAAGCTTCCTAGACTAGCTGGAAAATAAGTAGTACATACATGAAAACTAAAATGTGTGTAGCAGATGTCGTCTTGGAAGGGATACAGAGAATGCAGTAGAGTAGTGAAGTTGACACCGTCTTTTAAAGGCTATAAGCAATGATGCAGGTTTGGTGGAAGGATGGTAGCACACAGTAATGGTCCCCTCTGTCTAGCACAAAATATGCTTCTCATTGCAGGAAGTTCGACATCTAGCAAGATCGCCCAGTTGGAGCAAAGACAGGAGCCATGGACCGTTGGTCTTCATTCCTCAAATAAGAGGACTGTCCTGCAAAGCAATTCCATCAAGGAAAAGTCAGTCCACGCTGTGCAGATCCCAGCAAGAAATGCAGGGAAAACATGGCAAGAGCAGCAACAGTGGGGTTTAGAAGATGAGAAAATAGCAGGTGTCCATTGGAGCTATGAGGAAACGAAGACTTTCCTTGCAATCCTCAGAGAGTCCCGCTTTTATGAAACACTTCAGGCGTGCCCCCGAAACAGCCAGGTGTATAGTGCTGTGGCCGAATGGTTGCGGGAGTGCGGCTTCCTCCGTACACCAGAACAGTGCAGGACCAAGTTCAAAAGTCTCCAGAAGAGCTACCGCAAAGTGAGAAATGGCCATGCACTTGAACCCTGTGCCTTCTTTGAAGACATGGATGCTCTGTTGAATCCCACAGCCTATGCTTCATGCACTGATAAGCCAAAGGAGATCATCTCGCTCCCAAGACTAAAGAGAATTGTTATTCATAATAAAGAACAGATGGGCTTGGTGGAAGAAGAAGACGCAGAAGAATCTGATGGTGATGAAATAGACAATGAATTAATCCAGAAGTCTGAGATTCGTAGTCCTCCCGTTTTGTTTCAGAACCTAAGTGGTAAGATTGTGTGTGTGTGTGTATGTGTGTGTGTTGTGCTTTTCTGGTATGAAGTTCTTACTCTTTATGGAGAAAAAGGGGTAGACAAGAATTGAGCAGACCTGGAGCGTTCCACCATGTAATCTCTGCCACTTATCATGATGATATAGCCACATAATTTACAGTTCTCTAGAATAAGTGCCATTGCCCCCACCCCTACCCCCCTACAGTATGAATAACAGGCTGTGTAACTGTTGTGGGGTTTTGTTGGTGATGGTTTTTTGTTTCAGTTCAGAACTCAGCATGGATTTTTGAGTACTTAGGGCCTTAAGGAAGGAAAAGAAATGTAATTTTAGGGTTCTAAGGGTCTAGCATTATCTGGGAAATGGTATAAAGCGATCAGTCGTACTAGGTTGTAGTAAGTCAAGGGTGCATTACTAAATTCTCCAGGATAGTAAGTAAAAGACTTGCGGTAGAGCATGGATAAGCACTTGGTTGCTAACCAGAGGTCAGCAGTTCGAACCAGCCAAGTACTCCATGGGAGAAACTGTGACAGGCTGCTCCCATAAAGAGTACAGCTTTGACAACACCGCGGGGTAGTTCTCTTTCATCCTGTAGGATTTCACTATGAGTTGAAATCAACTTGATGGCAAAGAGAAAAGTTTTGAGTTGGTGGTTGGTGGTATCTTTTAAATCCATGAAAGACTGTGTGCAACAAGTTTAAAAAGTGAAAAATGAGATAAGGATTTTTTTTATTAAAAGAATACCACAAAAGAGAAGAAAAGGAACATAAAATAGATTCATCAAGTGGAAAGCAAATGTGGTAGGTGTAAATCTAAATATATCATTAATTATAAGCTTAAAAGACTTCATCAGGCATTTCTTAAAAATAGGTTTCTTCTCCTTATACTTTGTAATACATATATAGCAGCTATATTTCTTTTCTAATATCTTTTAACTTTATCTTTGAATGGTAGGTGTACACTGGGGCTATGAGGAAACCAAGACTTTTCTTGATATTCTCCATGAGACTCGGTTTTATGAAGCGCTTCAAGCCTGTCATCGGAAGAGCAAATTGTACGGGGCTGTAGCTGAACAGCTACGAGCGTGCGGCTTCCTCCGTACACCCGAACAGTGCCGGACTAAGTTCAAAAGCCTACAGAAGAGCTACCGCAAAGTGAGAAATGGCCATGTCCTGGAGTCGTGTGCATTCTACAAGGAGATGGATGCCCTGATTAACTCTCAGACATCTATGCCTTCCACTAGCAACCCAGAAATGCCGACACTCTCGAGTCAAGAAAGAGTGGGCATTGAGATTGAACTCCAGGAACCTACAGTCTGGGAGCCTGAGGAAATTCCGCAAGATGCCATAGAAGACTCCGGCAGCGAGAAAATGAGTGAGGAGGAAATTATACAAGAAGCAGAATTCCAGGGCTCTCCGAGAATACTGCAAAACCCAAGTGGTAAGGACCATCAAAGAGTCTTAGTCTGAAACAGAAACAAGTGCGATTTACTGAAAAATAAGTAGATCTGGCCCATTTCTTGAGAACGTATTTATTGGAGCACGTGAGTCTGGTATGACAATGGCCCAGCAGGAGAAGTGTTGTCCAGTGGCATTACAGAAGAAAACCCACATGTACGTTCTCTGGTGATATTTTTGGGGAAAGGTGAATTATGAAGGCTAAAATTATTACATCTGACTTAACCCGATTAGACAGTTCTAAATAATAGTCTCTCATACTTTCCCCATATTCACACATCTGCCAATAGATGCCCACAGGGCCCGTGAGGAAACAAAATCCTCTGGTACTACCTCTTGTGAATCTTCTGTTTTTAAGGTGAGCCCCAGACGCGTCATCAAATTAGCCAAATCATCTTGGTGGTAATTTCCTTCAACTCCCTTAACAATGATGTACCTAATCAGATTGCTTCCAAAGAACTGAAAATGAAATCGCATGATTCTGAGAGCTTTTGACGTCATAGATTGTTTGATAGATGCCCTTCTTCTAGCCCACGTCGTTATTGCCGCACGTGGGACTGAGGGGTAGCAGTTTCAACTGACAATATTGAAGGACAATATTGCAACTGATCTGAGGGAGAAACGCTAGTGGGCAAAAAATAAAATGAATCCACAAACTTTTTGAAGCCTCTCATACGAAAGCTCCTTAGATCATAGAGTTTGGAAATCAAGCAGATTTGGATTGGGTCAAAGTCACATGGGTTGTGTATTACTTAAGGATGAAAAAATACACTACCTGAAATTTGCTGCAAAATAACCTAGGTAGAGATAACAGGATGTGTATAAGAATAAAGAAGACACAAGATTTACCATGGAAGCTCAGTGCACATCACATCCTCTTCTCTCTACGCTTGTAGGCTTGGATTTTCCCTAATAAAAAGTCATTTAAAAATCACACAGCTAATATGTGGCCAAGATGTCATCAGAACCAGAGCTTTTTTCTCTTCACTCTTTAATGTGTTCTGGCTTGAAAACGTCAGGGAAAAGCAGAAATCCAAGATATAGTATCCTTGGGATTGAGTTGGCAGAATGAGGGAAATTCCAGCTTTAGGGAGCATAGACAACAGATTCCAATCTATTTCAATAAACATTTCTGAGAACCTTTTCTGTATTAGTATTATTGAAAAGAGGTAGGTCTAATAAAGAAAATACAGCATAAAGAATCGGGGAAGAATCACAAGATCTGACACTAGTGGAGTAGATCGGGACCAGACATGTAGTTACTTATAGTCAGGTGGCATCATGTTGGTTCCTACTCACTGTGCCCAAAAGTGCAACCGAGCAAAACCTTGCTCCGTCCCACATCATTTCCACCGTTGCTATATTCGAGTCCACCGCTGCAGCTGCCCATCTCCTTAAAGGTCTTCCTGTCCTGCTACCAAGCATGACGTTCCTTTCCAGGGACTGGTCTCTCCTGATAATGTATTCAATGTATGTAAGAGGAAGAGTTGTCCCCATTGCTTCGAAGGAGCATCCCACTGTACTTCTTCCAAATCCTATTTATTTCTTCTGGCTGCCCACAGTACTTCCAATATTCTTTGCTAACACATGATTCAGATGCTTCAATTCTCATTTGATCTTCCTTATTCACTGTCCAACTTTCATATGCACATGAGCCTACTGGGAACACTGACTTGGGCCAAGTGTACCCTAATCCTCAAAATGGCATCCCTGATCTTCAGCGGCATAACAAGGTCTTGTGCAACATGTTTTTCCATTGCAATAAAAAGTTAGATTTATTTTTTTGAAGTGAACTTGTTTGTCACTAAAGACTACAAGTCCATTTCTGTTTCACTTTTCATCTTTTTTTAACACATCAATCCTTAGGTGTAAGGGATTGGGAATCTGGATGGATCTTTAATTTTTTTAAGTGGTATGTATAGCTACACAGCCCATCTCAAGTGAAGTCAATAACTATATTTTAAGCCCTTCATCAATGTATTTTTTTCCCTCTGCACCCACCCTCACACACACACACACACACACACACACCCATCCTTCATCATCCTGGCCCTCCCTCCTCCCTGTCCCTGGCCTCCTTGTCTTCATCAAAGCCTTGTCTTTTGGTATATAAACCACTTTTATTTTTCTTTGTTTTCTCTTATAATAAGGATGTTATTAAATACCTTTTTAGATAGAACAAACTTACTACGCATAATGTTCTCTTGTGTTGTTTTAAGAGGCTTGTCTGCTTTATCTTGATGCATAACATTCCATTACATAAATGACCAAAGTTTATCCATTCCTTTGTAACGGGGGGTTAATTTCCTTAATGATTCCATGAATGTTCATTGTGCATCCAAGTGAAATGAAATCCTCTACAACTTCAATCTTTTCTCCATTTGTTAGGATGTCGCCTACTGACTCATTGTGAGAATTATGGCTTTCTTTAGGTTGAGTTCTGATTCATTTATCGAAAGGCTCTAGTCATGAGTTTTCAACAGGAAGTATTGCAAGTCCTCCTGACTTTGAGCAAGCAGGATTATGTCATGTACCAATCTCAAGGTGGTAAACCTTCCTCCAAACCATACGCTGATTTCTTCTCCTGGTAGCTCTGCATAGATGAAGTATGCATGATGAAAGGTTGCAACACTGGTGCACGTTTTTCCTGATTTTAAACCATGCATAGTGTTCTCCATACAACTGCATCTTTGTCTGTGTACAACTTCAGTATGAGCACAATTGCATGTTATAAATTTCCCATTCTCGTTGTGATCTACACAGTTAAATGACTTTGCACATAATAAATAAAACAAAAAGACATCTTTCTGGTATTCTCAGCTTTTAACCAAGATTCATCTGACAGCACCAATGATATTCCTCTTTCTACCCCTTCTGAATCTGCCTTGAATTACCAGCAGCTCCCTGTTGACAGACTACTGCAACTGTTTTTAACTGTCTTTGGCATACTTTTATTTGCATGTGTGATTAATGATATTATTTGATAATACCTAATTTATATTGGGTCACCTTTCTTAGAAATGGCCACAAATATGATTTCTCAAATCAATTACCCAGGTAGCTGTTCCAAATTTCTGACATAAACTGGTCGTCATTGCTTCTAATTCTACGTCAGTTTGTTGAAGCAGTTCAGTTGGCATTCTGTTAATTCCTGGCCACACGTTTTTTACTAATCTCTTCAGTATAATGTGGGCTTTTTCCTTAAAAACCACCGGTCATGATCATACGTTACCTCTTGAAATGGTTTAATGTCAACCAAACCTTTTTGGTAGCATGACTCTGTGTACTCCTTCCATCTCTCTTGATACTTGCTGCACTGTGCAGTATGTTGCCCATGGAGTCCTGCAACATGTCGACTCAAGGCTTAAATGTTTTAGTCACTTCTTTCCGCTTGAGATATGCTAAGCATGTAATTACTTTTGACTTTCTAACTCGGGGTCTCTTACATTTCTGGTTATATAGCCATTGTGTCTTCTCTAACTGCTTCTTGTCATATTCTGTTCAGCTTTAACTCCATCATTTCTCCCATTGACTTCAGCCGCTTTGTGAAAGTTTTAGTCTTTTCTGACATCCACTTTGAATTTTTCCTCATTTCTGGTCTTTTTAATAACCTTTTTCTTTTTTTTTTTTCACATTCCTAACCTTTTTCTTTCTCAGTGTTTGACCTTCATAGTAATCCGTCAAGATTGTCTAACTGACCAATATCAGTCTATTGCAATTCACCAAACCAATTCCTAGGTTATCTGTCTTTATGCATTGCATTTTCAAAGATTGCCAATTTTTCTAGGTTCCTACATTGAACATTCCACATTCTGATTGTTGATGGATATTTACAGCTGCTTGTTCTCATTTTGAGTCAAGTCTCAGCAGTAAATGGTGGTTTCAAAAGCTTTACTCCATAATTTTAGGTCAACACTTCAAAGAGATTGCTGTTGCCCCAGTCACATTTTGAGTACCTTCCAGCCTTTGTGGCTCATCTTCTGGCACTGTATCAGACAGTGTACCACCGCTATTCACGTGATTTTCAGTGGCCATTCCCTCCGAAGTAAACTGCTTATCTTTTCTTGGTACTCATTTTTAGTCACGAAGCTCCACTGAAACCTGCCCACCATGGGTGGTCCTGTTGGTAACTGAAATACTGATGGCATGATTTCCCGCATCACAGCAACGTTCAGACCACCACAGTACAACAGACTGACAGATGAGTGTTGGTTTAAGTTAGTGGACCGTAAGCCAATTGTGCCAGCCACGGACCTATAGAACCTTGTATGTCATGTTAATTGCTGAAGCTTAATACAGAGATTGTATGAAAATATTATTTTCTTTTGTTGCTTTTCAGATTTCGAAATTGGAAGTAGCTTCAAAGAAGAGCCAACACTATTTAAGGACATTGAACGGCATAAAACAATAGTTGAAAAATCCCAAAAGACTAATTCCCAGACTACTGGACCTAGTAACTATCACAAAAGGGAATGCATCTCAGGAAAACCATTGGAAAGCCCTCAAGAATTTAAACAGGGAACGCTGGGATCTCAGCCTAGAGATTTAGGGAAAGCTGTAAGGCCTTTCATGGGAAAGAGACCCTATAGATTTCTCAAGTATGGCGAAAACTTTGGAAGGGGTGCTCGCTTGATGTGCCGGATGCCCCACCAAAAGGAAAACCCTTGTAAGTGCAGTGTCTGTGGGAAGTGCTTTGGTAGAAGCAGGAGCCTAATTAGGCACCAGAGAATACACACGGGAGAAACCCCTTTTAAATGCCTTGACTGTGGGAAAAGCTTTAATGACTCATCAAACTTTGGTGCCCATCAGCGAATTCACACCAGAGAGAAACCCTACCGATGCAGAGAGTGTGGGAAATGCTTCGGTCAAAGCTCAAGTCTCATGATACATCAGCGAATCCACACAAGGGAGAAGCCTTACCAGTGTGAAGAGTGTGGGAAAGGCTTCAACGACAGTGCTCATTTCAGCACCCACCGGAGAGTGCACCTCAGTGAGAATGCCTGCAGATGTGTAGATTGTGGAAAAGCGTTCAGTAACGGTACAAAATTCCGAGAACATCAGCGGACACACACTGGAGAGAAACCCTATGTCTGTGCCCAGTGTGGCAAACGCTTCACTAAGAGTTCGGTTTTCATCAAACACCGGGAGGTTCATGTGCATGAAAAACTGTACCCATCGTCTGTGTATGCCCTGGAGAACCCACAGAAGGAAAAGATGGAAGAGTTTAGGAAAGCATTTTGATGATAACCTCTTCTTAAAGGTCCCTTTAGCCGTTTTAACCTAATGTCACTATTACGAGCAGTCTTTCCCTAGTAGCTCTAAGGCAGCGGGTCTCAACCTGTGGGTCGCAACCCCTTTGAGGGTCAAACTTTTTCACAGGTTCACGCGATTCATCACAGTAGCAAAATGACAGTTATGAAATAGCAACGAAAATAATTTTATCAGGGGTCACCACACACGAGGAACTGTATTAAAGGGTCTCAGCATTAAGAAGGTTGAGAACCACTGCTCTAAGGTGTACTTCCCAAGATAAGCTTGAGAATGTACATAAGTTAGAGATTTGGACCCAGTTCTCAATTCTGCCTCTAATGTCAATCTGTCCCACCCTTCTGCTTTATGTCTCCACTTTTCTCTGAAAAAGTGGAAAAGACTTTCGGTGAGTTCAGAATAAAATTCTCATCCATATATTGAGGCAACTGCTGTAGAAGTGCTAACCCCAGCAACACTCAGTCTTCTTGATTTTGAGAATTACTCCAAGGAGACAGAAAATAGGGAACGTATTTTTAATAGTTGATCTGCTACATGAGATCCTGGTGCAACTTGATCAGAGTTTCACGTTTGTGTAGAACTTTCATGACTGATCAGAACGGTATTGGATTCATCTGGGTTTTGAAGGTGCCACAAAAGGACACTGACAATTTTATGGCTGCCTTCTGAAGTTTGCTGCAGTGTACCTTCTCTACATTGGGAAGTTGATCCACATAATTCAGGAAGAATCTCTATATTCAATACTAAAGCTTCCTCTCCATAGAAATGAGAAGCAACTGACACCCATCACCCTTGATACACTAAGTTTCCAGTACCTGGAGATTTAAATCCCCTCGGCTGTTGCTTCTCCATTCTTATAAAAAAAATTCCAGTTCCTTTTACTTTTTCTCACAGGCCCTAAATTGTTTGGGGCACTTTTACCTGGCTCTTAAGAACTACCATGCCCATCTCAGATTGAATAAGGCGCATGTTCACGGTGTGTCTCATCAAGAGAAATAGAATTGCCTACATGTTCTCGTTCTACTTTATATCACCTCTAGTTCTTTTCTAGAACATGAGTAAATTCATGTATTTTATGCCTTCTACCTAATGCCATGGTGTAGTAGTATATAGTAATATATCTCAAAGTAAGGAGGAAAGGTGGAAATGAGCTGTGAAATATATAGTAATAAAACAAATGGGACTCCTTAGGCTTATCAGCCGGATAAGTGCATCAGTCTAGACCCACACCTCCAGGACAAGCTGTTAAATATACCAGTCTCCGTTTCTGAGCTTCCTAGTTGCTTTTCATGGGCTCATAAGCCTAACTGCAGAGCACTGAGTAATTTCTAGAACTCTAGCTTATTGAAAGGGGAAGCATCCCCAGAAGCTTCCAGTTCAGAGCAGTGTTTTTGTTTTTCCCATTTACCTCTTTGAAAATCTCTGATAACCGTCTGGTACTAGCCCAGTAAACTGAAAGACGGGTTCGTATACTCAATTCTTTTATGTAAGTTACAGATGAAATCCAGGAATTTAGTCATCTAAGCCTAGTTGCTTCAAGATGAGATCGAGAGCATCTACACCTTGAATAGCTAGGTAACCTAAATGGTTTCGCTTTGGAGCGAGAAAAATTACAAGTTTAGTAGAAAGATAACCGGAGTCAGGGCTCTCTGTTAATTGTTCTGTTGGTCTTCTTTGGTCAAAGACTATCTTATTTGCAAACATCTGGAAATGTTCTTTTTCTTAGTCTGTGTGAATCTTTTTAAACCTGTCCAACATAGTACCAAGGAGGGCGGGCACTGTGGAAAGAAATCACTTACGGTGCCAGGACAGGATGGGGCCTGCTAGAATGCAGGTGTCTCAGGTAAGTACTGCTGGATGTTTTGGATTTATATTTGTTAAAAATGTTATGACTGTTCAAATCTGAATAGGTTGATTTCCTCTGTGTCTGAATTACAGACTTCTGATAGTACAGTTTCATGTTAGTAGTGTACCTAGCACAGTAAGAATGTGTGTGGTGCCTGTAGTCATGTGCTTATAGTGTGTAGATGTTTTGGAATTCCAACTCTAGAGAAGATGTACATTAATAGAAATCATCACTGTTTAATATGGACACGAGATTGATCATTGTGTGGACACATGGTTCAGGAAAGTAGATGATGTGCTCATGTTAGGTGCTGTTGAGGTGCTTCTGACTCATAGGGAACCTGTGTACAGCAGAACCGAGCACTGCCCAGCCCGGCCCCTTCTCACATACCACGGCTGGAGCCCAGTGTTAGTTACTGTGCCTGTCCAGCTTGTCGAGCCTTCCTCTTTTTCACCAGTACGCTCCCTTCTCTAGGAATATTTATTAAGCACTACCATGTGTAAGGCCATGTTCGAACCCAAACTCACTGCTGAGTTGATTCCAACTCACAGTGACCCTTCTAGGGTTAATAGATGGGGTGATACAGAAGTGAAAAAGGACATGATTGCCCTGTAGTCAAGGGACTGAGCTCCTTGTTAATTACAATTACAGAATGCCAATCAGTCGTGAGAAAACCACTTCCACTTGCAACAAACGTTTCTTTAAAGTGCTTAAAATTGTATTCTGTACTTACCTCTCAATATTAACCAATGACAGGAAAGGTTTTAGAGCTGTTCCCTCTACCATGAAACAAGCATTTAAACTCTCACGTTACAAGGATCACACTGTGGTGGAATTTTGGTTCCCGATCTGTATTCCTGTCTTCCAGTCTTTCTTGGCATTCCTTGAAGTCAAGATTATTTTTTACTTAGATCCGCCAGCAACACCCATAGAAGCAGCAGTCAAGAAATCAAATGATATATTTCACTTGCCAAATCTTCTGCCAAAGAGCTCTGTAAGTATTCCAGAGTAAAGATGTCACTGAGAACCGAGGTGTTCCTGCTCCAAACTATGGTCTTTTCAATTGCCTGATATGCATACTTAAGCAGGAGACTGAAGAGTTGATGTACGTTGAATTATGGTGTTTGCAAAGAAAATGTAGTATACCTGGGACTGCTAGAAAATGAACAGATCGATCTTGGAAGAAGTACGGGCAGAAGAAAGAATGCTCGTTAGGAGTGAAAAGGACAGGACTTCGTCTCACATACTTTGGACGTATTGCCAGAAAGCACAGATTCCCAGAGAAGGGCATCTTGGTGAGTCAAGTAGACAGTCGGTGGAAAAGAGAAAGACCCACAGTAAGATGGGTTGCCCCAGTGACGGCAAGGATGGGCTTGAACAAAGTCATGCCGGTGAGGGCGGTGCAGGGACCAGCAGTGTCTCATTCTGCTCTACATAAAGCACCAGGAGTTGGAACTGACTTGGCGGCATGTAGCCAGAATGCCATCTATTTCTAATTGCAGATGGGCTGCTTGACATGTGTTTCGTTGACTTAATGAACTTGGCCGTTGTTTAGAAGAAGTCAAAGGTTCTGCCAACCTTCTTAAACCAAAGCTACGTTTCCCTGCAGTCAAATGAATAATTGTATCATCGGAAGATGTCTCTTATAGCACATAAAGTCCCTGGGTGACCCACACGGTCTGTACTCGACTACTTACAGACGAGTTGGCAGTTTGAATCCAGCCAAAGGTGGATTTGGGTGTCAGATTAAACGCCTTGGCACACAGTTTTCTGAAACACGCGGTTGCCAGGAATTGGCGCTGACTTGGCAGCAACAGGTGTGAATGTATTTTGTTTTTGTTTCTTTTGTACATCACATATCCACAAGGAAGATGTTTGGGGGGGGTTGCTCACCTCATGTGCCCCCCTTCATTCTCAGTACCAGGGGAGACTCTGCTTCTTAAAAAGAGTTCTGTCTTGTAGACACTGTGATTTCTCATCTTACTGCTTCTCTGTTTGTCCTGACTGTGGGAAAGCTCATCAAAACTTACAGTCAACTTCAACCAACTACCTGAAACTTTTATTTAATTTTTCTTAGCGCTTTAAAAATTATCTAAAGTCTTATTTTTGAAAAGAGGTATAAATAAGTAGCCCTTTTATATCCTAACTTCTTATCTAAAGCACTTTGGAAGGTGGGTTTGTATTTCCTGCCTAGATTTGCTTTGTGACACCCATTGTACCTCCAGTTCTTCCTGGTGGTTTTTATGACACCTGTAACCCAATTCATGCATTCTGGGAGGAAACTTTTGTTGTTGTTTTGGGTGGGGAGTGGTTTAAAGGAAATTTTCACACTTAACTAGCTCATGGCAACCTACAATAGTGAAATGAACTTCAGACCAGAAGCCAAGAGAGACTCGTTCTAGGCTTGGCACTACCACTTATTGTGGTGTTTGGTGAATCAGCCTTTCTCTGGGCCTTATTTCCTCATCTGAAGATAAGTGAAGCTTAATTGCCAAGGCTACTTGAGCTCTAATCATTGATGTGCATTATTGAGGAGGAGGTTTCAGGACCAGGCTACTTGGCCTGGCTCATCCATGCATGCAGCATCTGAGCCATACTGAACTAATCTCTTAACTTAGAAAAGGGGATGTTGTGAGAGCAGAGTCCACCCAAGGGTATACTTTGTACGTAGAAGGGGGAATCAGTTGTGCTTGATGGCAGGCGGTCCTCAAGGAACCTCAAGAGTCAAAGCAGGTAGCTGCAGCAATGCAAGCTGCTTTTGTGAGGTCTGGTGTCCAGAGACGAAACAGCTACGAGAGCTGGAAAAACCCCAAATGGAAGGAATATATGTGTCACTTGTGTAGCTGTAAACCTTTACCTCTGAATGCATTCCAATACCAAGTATGGATGGATGTCACCTCTGTTTCTGTATTAATGTTAACTTTGGTGTCTTCTTGAAAACTTGTATGTGAAATAAATGTCGGGAATAAATGACTCCTTTTGGTTTCTGCCATAATTTGAAGATGCTTTTCTATTAAGGGAAAAGAAAACTCATTTTTTTCTGTTTTTTTAATCATTTTATTAGGGGCTCATACAACTCTTATCATAATCCATACATACATCAATCGTGTAAAGCACATCTGTACATTCATTGCCCTCATCATTCTCATAGCATTTGCCCTTCACTTAAGACTCTGGCATCAGCTCCTCATTTTTTCTCCTCCCTCCCAGGTCCCCCCTCCCTCATGAACCCTTGTTAATTTATAAATTATTTTGTCATATCTTGTCCTGTCCAACGTCTCCCTTCACCCGCTTTTCTGTTGTCCGTCCCCCAGGGAGGAGGTCACATGTAGATTCTTGTAATTGATTTTCCCTTTTCATTCTACCCTCCCAGTATGGCCACTCTCACCACTGGTCTTGAAGTGATCATCCGTCCTGGATTCCCTGCGTTTCCAGTTCCTATCTGTACTAGTGTATATCCTCTGGTCTAACCAGACTTGCAAGCTAGGATTGGGATCATGATAGTTTGGCGGGGGGGGGGGGGATGGAGCATTTAGGAACTAGAGGAAAGTGGTATTTTTCATCATTGCTACATCGATGGAAAACTGATTCTTGTAGCTACTTTAAAAGTATTTCACTGTCCCCCCAATTCTCATGATCCCAATTCTGCCTTGTGGACCTGGTTAGACCAGAGGATGCACGGTGGTGCAGTAGGGATCTGGAAACAGGGAATCTAGGATGGATGAACCCCCCAGGACCAGCGGTGAGAGTGGTGACACCGGGAGGGAAGTGGGTGTAGAAAGGGAGATCGATCTCAGGGATCTATGTGTAACCTCCTCTCTGGGGGATGGGCAACGGGAAGGTGGATGAGGGGAGATGCCAGGCAGTGTAAGATAAAATAACAATTTATAAACTATTAAGCGTTCATGGGGGAGGGGAGGGAAAAAAAGGAAAATGAGCTGATTCCAGGAATCCAAGTGGAAGGCGAATTTTGAGAATGACGAGGGCAATGAGTGGATAAGGGTGCTTTACTCAATTGATGTATGTATGGATTGTGATAAGAGTTGTATGAGCCCCAATAAGATGATTTATTAAAAAACAACAGGAAAAAAAGTATTTCACTGTCACTGCTACCCCTTACAACAATCAGGGACTTTGGGGGGTAAACCTACAGTTCTCTCATAGTTCTCTCATAGTTGTCATTGTCATAGCCCCGAATACTACTTAGCTCTAATCCTAATGTGCAGTGAACCTTGGGTGTACAGAGTACATGTCTTCAGGTGGAATCCAGTCTTGTGGTAAAACAAACCTTGACAGTTTCCCCTAAGATACATGTTGCTTTTGATTGACTCGTTTGGGAGCAAAGAGGATCTCCGGTGGCTTATATTCAGCCCTTATAACAGTAGTAGCATCCCAGGTCGTAGAGTGAGTACAGCGAGTTTGCCATTGGTTGAAGGCATCTTCCAGTGATACTCTCGGGAATTGTAGGGAAAACCCACTAGGCGGGTTTGCGATCAATGCGCCTACATGAGAGGCGGGTTCTCTCTGTCACCAGGGCTCAGAAGCCTGTACTCTGCTCAGAGCACCACAGTCATACTCGTCTTCCAGAATTATGACTTGCTCAGAGTCAGTACCTAAGGGTCTCTGGAGTCAGTGGCCACAAATCTCTTTGGAGAAAGCTATAATAAAAGCTCATGATACCTGTGTGCGGTATTAAAACCGATTTCTTCCACCAGATTACTTGACCTCCCGATTCTTTTATGGGGATTTAGTTCGTTAAATGGTCCAGGTTTGGGAATTGGATGAGTCTTCCCACCCTTGGAGAAATATCTGGAAACTATTGGGGGAAATTACGGGGACAACTGAGAAGTGACCTAAAAGGACTTGGCCTTAGAAGTTACTTGGAAACAAACACAGGTTGTGGAGGAGGCAGCCAAGCTTGGTATGCAAGCAGTGAGATTGTAAATAAAGATGCCTTCTTTGAAGAAACCACCTGGCCTGGACAGAGACCTGGGCCAATGTCACTTGGCTGTAGTAAATGCCATCTCTGAAGACAAGCCCTCAACAGTGAAGCCACGTGGCGAGGAAAATGGCCGTAGAAGCAGCAGCCCCACCCTACAAGCAACTGTTTTTTATAAGATAACCACACTGTTTGACAATCTGGTGAGAGGCGAAATGCAAGAGTGTAATACTAGGATCTCCCAATAGCCATGCCCATGTGAGGACTCAAACCAGTTCTACCGAAATGAAGAAATGAATCAGCAATTGAAGTAACCCTTTCATGAAATCTAGCACCAGCCCCAAGAAGATGGAGTTTAAATAATAACAAATGGCTCACCTTTCCAAAGTGCTGTCCCAGTCGGACCTCTGAATTCTCCCTGTAGTGGGGTTCCTTATATGCCGGGGTTGTGCAGCATGCTGGATTGCGCCCTCACAACTCACAACAGAAAGGAAAACAGATCACATCTTGTGGGGGCTGGTAAGTGCCAGATCCAAAATTCAGACAAAAGTCTGGAGGATCCTCCTCAAGCCCAAGTCGGTGGAAGCTGGTGAAATCCGGTGATCCGGTGCCTTCATGTTCTATCATTCATCTCTCTAGTTTCTAATCTCCATTGCAACGGCGACACACAAGCTTACCGACAAAAATGCATGATTAGAGAGGGCTTACTAAGGAAGTTAAGTCGTAACGCCTGTGCGAAATGCTCAGGGTAGCTGCTTGTAGGACGTTAACAAACTTCAGGTCTGCTAATTAATGGCCAGTGGGGCATACCACTGTGCTGTAAGCCTCAACCCGAAGGCATTCAAC
Organism: Tenrec ecaudatus; assembly: GCF_050624435.1. Taxonomy (NCBI): domain Eukaryota; kingdom Metazoa; phylum Chordata; class Mammalia; order Afrosoricida; family Tenrecidae; genus Tenrec; species Tenrec ecaudatus. The sequence goes on along the minus strand of NC_134541.1, from coordinate 121,030,572 downwards.
TGGAGCTTGGTGGGTCAGGGAACACAGCGCCCTCAATTACGTGCCCAGTGTTGTCACACTCCAGTAAGCCTCACCCTAAGGCACTCAGCTCCACTTCTGTGCATCAGCAAATCCAACTTCCCCAGTTAAGTGTCCAAAGACACACTACTTCGCAAGCCAGCCTGCACCTGCAGATGGAGAGAGGAGCCGTGTCTGGGTTCCTAAAACCATCGGAAAGACCCTGTGAAAGGGCCTTTCGACCCCCAAAGGGGTCATGACCCACAGGTTGAGAACCACTGCTTTAGGTTAACTGTTATTTGTTGATCTCTTTCTCCCAGAATGTTTTTGATGTTCAGGTGTGCATTCTCTTCTTTTTTTAATCGTTTTGTTAGGGGCTCATACAACTCATCACAATGCATACATCAATTGTGTAGCGCACATTTATATTCATTGTCTTCATCGTTCTCAAAACATTTGCTCTCTGCCTAAGCCCCTGTAATCAGCTCATTTTTTCCCTCTCCCTGCTATCCCCCTCCCTCATGAATCCTTGGTAATTTATAATTTATAAATCATTTTGTCATATCTTGCCCTGTCTGACATCTCCCTTCACCCACTTTTCTGCTGTCCGTCCCCCAGGGAGGAGGTCACATGTAGATCCCCCTTTCCAACCCACCCTCCCTCTGCCCTCCCAGTATCGTCACTCACACCACTGGTCCTGAAGGAATCATCTGCCCTGGATTCCCTGTGTTTCCAGTTCCTATCTGTACCAGTGTACATCATCTGGTCTAGCCCAACTTGCAAGGTAGACTTGGGATCATGAGAGTAGGTGGGGAGGAAGTATTTAGGAACTAGAGGAAAGTTATATGTTTCATCATTGCTACATCGCACCCTGACTGGCTCATCTCTCTGAGACCCTTCTGTAAGGGGGTGTCCAGTGGCCTACAAATGGGCTTTGGGTCTCCACCCCACACTCCCCCTCTCATTCACTATGGTAAGATTTTTTTATTCTGATGATAGCCGATACCTCATCCTTTCAACACCTCATGATCACACAGGCTGGTGTGCTTCTTCCATGTGGGCTTTGTTGCTTCTGAGCTAGATGACCACTTGTTTACCTTCAAGCCTTTAAGATCCCAGACGCTATATCTTTTGATAGCCAAGCACCAACAGCTTTCTTCACCATATTTACTTACTCACCCGCTTTGTCTTCAGTGGTTGTGTCGGGAAGGTGAGCATCATAGAATGTCAATTTAATAGAAGAAAGTATTCTTGCATTGAGGGAGTACTTGAGTGGAGGCCCAATGTCCTGCGACCTTAATGCTAAACCTATAAATATATGCACATAGATCTATTTCCCCATCCTCATATATTTGCATATGTACATTCCTTTATCTAACCTCTATAAATGCCAAGTATGCATTCTCAATGGGAGATCTCTCATTGTAATTTTCTCCAGTAAGCATTTTCTTTGTCATGTGGAAGTACACGAGTTTGTTTGTTGTTGAGAATGCTTTTCCCCAGTACTTCTTTATGACATCATCTTCCATAAATTATCTTGAATTCTTAAAGATATATACACTACATGGAGGATGTGAAGTTTAGCTTGTGTCTTTTTATTCTTATCTATTACACTATTAGCTTCTTTCCACATGCCAATACTGTCCCAAGCCTATCTATTATGCCCCATTCTCATGAATGTGCAGCTTTGCTCCCCCCGTATATCCACCTATTTATCACCAGCCTGAGTGCAGTGTTTGGCTGCACTGAAATGGGCTGGTCCACACTTGAGTTAATACTAGGTGCTACATTGAGTCCTGGACTCTGGAAATTGGGCTTTGAGGAGGGTCATGAAATCTGGAATCTTGGATCGACTCTGCAGTCACAATAGAATTCCTAACCTGTTCTATGAGCTCCAGACTGGGTATAAGATGGGTCTGACTGCGTGGTATACTGGCTCTGAATTGGACTGGACTCTAAGTACCTACTTTGGCACTGGGCTCAAGGCTGGGCTCTAAGCTTAAGTAGACCAGATAGCCCTGTTTGTTCTGGAAATGAAAGTCAGTGGCTCGTGGGAGAGGTATGGAACTATTTATTGAAAACTACTCATTTATTTATTATTGCAAAGTTGGGTTGGCAGATCAGGAAACAGGGAAATGTTCAGGTCACAGAAGGCCCTCTGTGCATAGGAATCAAGGATAGGAGAGGAGAACGAAAGGGATGGTGATGGTGGGATGTACCGAGTGACATAAATCAGCTACTTCCTCCAATTGGTTTTCTTTTCTTGGGACCTTCCCTGTGAGGAAAGCCTGTTTTCCACCTCCCTCTTGACAGTACTGAGGACACCTTAACAAGGCCAATTCTCTAAGGAATATGGAGGAATTCAAGGAATGTGCCCTCATGACTTAGCAGGGGTCTGTCTAAGCAGCAAGGCCAGACCTGGGATGCGGGTCTCACACTCCTTTAAGCTCTGCCAGCAGGAGCCATGGGAGTTGTGCCCTCCTTAGTCCAAGGCAGGTCACCAGAGGGCCCCAGGAGCCTTCAGCCTCTCAGCTTCGTTGGTAATTTAGGATTACGCGGGTGCTCTCATCTCCAAGGAAGAGCCTGTAGGAAAAACAACCCCTTAATTGAGACCCAGGTGTTCTCATCTCCAAGGAAGAGCCTGTAGGAAAAACAGCCCATAATTGGGACCCAGCCCTCTATCAGTTGTTTACAGGCCCAGAACTTTCCAGAGAAATGCCTCCCTGGAGCTTTCTAACCGCAAGAGCCACACACACACACACACACACACACACACGGGAAAAATAGAAAAGAGTTTCTTGTTTGGTTTCCTGCTCTCTTCCTGAAGATGTGCCTCTCCATCATTCTGAAAGCAACTAATGGAGGATTTGTAGGGATGCTTTTCATGAACCAGATGTTAGATCATTCAGGCTCCTGAGACTGGAGCTGGGCCCTGGCCCATCTTTAGATGAGCCAAGCCCAGTGCCTGTCCTCTCTCAGATGGTGGGAGATACACCCAACCTTTGTCAAGTCTAGACAGTTATCCCTAGACTACGAGGCACAGAAACAACGGAACCTTGAAGGTTCACAAGAAGAGAGCCAAGGATGTGCAGACAAGTGGAATGGAGGGGGCTTTCACGATCTTGCTGGTAATATCCTGATGAGCCACTTTGCACAACTCTGGAGAGCATGACTAACATGTTCATGTGAATCACATCGGGGGATGGGCATGCTCATGAGGCATTATTTACATGTTTGCTGTGTAAACAGGAACTCCTGGGACTGTATAACACCCTGAGGAATTACTACTTTCCAAATGGTTTTCTGAGCTAAGGCATGCTTCACTCCCAGTAAGCTCATGCTTAAGGCCTAGCCAATAAAAGGACCTGTGCTAGGCACGGTCCTCTAAAGAAACAAAACCAAGACACTTATGATCATATATAGATGATAGGTTTATACAGCAAGGAGAAATATAAAAGCTAATTAGTCCACACAACAGTATAGAGGGCTCAGTTCAACTCACTTCCATGGAATAGTTAATATACTGGAAGTCCTTCAATTCATGTAGGTTGCCAGGTCCAAGGTCAAGGGAGCAGACAATGGAGTCCTCCCTTGGGCAAGGCAGGCAGAGTCAGCCCACAGGCAGCAAACAGCAGGGTGGGTCAGCAACAGTCAGTAGCTTGAGAGCTTAGCAAAGCAGCTGTGATATCGAACTCAAGCAATGCAAGGCAACAGGATCCACCAGACTCAAACTCAAGCACTGTACCAGCAGCATGGTGAAGCTGATCTCAAAGGAGTCTCAAGCTCTAGAGACGAGGTTCATGAGTTGGGTTGGCCCATAGCTAGTGTAGCTCACAGGTTGAAGCAGAGAACTAGCTACATCAGCAGCATGCTGATCCAATTACGAGAGAGGAGGGCAGGCCTTGCAGAGCCATTTATCTTTTTGCCCTCCAATCAAACAGTTACCTGATTAATCACACACATTCCTCTTGGCCTTGTTGGCACAATAAACTTAACTGTCACAGGACCTTACTCCCATGGCCATAGTTACTGCTTCAGAAGTCAATATAAGACTCAAGCCAGGCCTGTCCAAACCAGTGAATATCAGACCTAGAACTTTTGCCAGAAACCAAACAAAGGAAATCGTTCTGTTTCCTCTGGAGAGTTTAAGGTGCCATGACAGAAGCTGGTGAACATCTTTGCATCTACCAGAGTCTGTGTGAGCATGAAGTCCACACAGAGGAATGTAAAGCCCAGGGGGAAGACCGAGTCCTGACTGAGGACATTGTTTGAGCTCCAATCTAAAACCGGTACTACCTATGAACTGTCGATTTTATGAACCAGTTATTTACACTACATGATCTAAGCTGTCGTCAGCTGGATTTGTCCCTTGCAACCAAAGATACTGAAGAGGGCTATATCCCTTACCTCCTAAGAAAGCTCCCTCTTCCTTTCTCGAAACACAAAGGAGAGCCCAGCCCTCTAGCCTTCGGGGTCTCTTAGCTGTCATGCCTACCTGATGAGCATTCCTACAAGCAGGCTGGCCAGAAGCGGGCCCGCCCAGTAGATCCAGTGGAATTTCCAGTAGTTGGCCATTACAGCAGGCCCAAAGGCACGGGCAGGGTTCATGCAAGCTCCAGACATAGTGCCCCTGTAAATACCAAGTCATGCGGGTCAGTAAGGTCCAGGCTTTAACTGGGTCACACAGCTTCTAGAATTCATTTAAACTGCCATCGTATGGGATCCAGGGTACATCCCAACGACAGTACAGGTAACTGAAAGGTTTAACCCTCTTCCTCCAGTGCATAGCCTACCACTCCCACATACCCTTCTAGACAAAAGACCATCAAATAATGCCTGGTTGGTAATGCCACTTCTGCCCTGTCTGTGCCTCAGTTCATAATTTTTTAAAATGGGAAAATAAATCTCTGATCCAACCTTGCCTTCTTGACCTTTTTCCATGCCTGCTGAGAGGCTGAAAATTAATGAGACCATTGGTGTGGAACCTCTTTTAAGCAAGATGTTAAAATCTCACTTCCTGTTTGCAAACAAAAAATCTTAATGCCTGTGAGTTGACTGTAACTCCTAAGGACCCTTTAGAACAGAGCAGAAATTGTCCCCTGTGAGTTTCTGAGACTGTAAATCTTGACGGAAGTAGAGCGCCTCTTCTTTCTCTCACAGCACGGGTGGTGATTCCAAACTGCTGACCTTGCGATTAACAGCCCAATGCATAACCTACTCTGCCCAGCAGGGCGCCTGTCTTCCCATCCAATGAAAATGTCACATCACTGTGTATTTCTGGCTTTTCTTGACCAAAACTGGAAGTAGAGTCACTCCAAAGTCACATTTCCACCCAGCAACGGTTTACTAGAGCTGTGTGGTAGTGGTCTCACCTCACACTGCAGCTGCTGTCACTATTTGGTGCTGCCCAAATGCCCATCTCCGTCCTCTATTCGGGTTGTCTTCCTAGCCTCTACTCTCAGGTAGACTCTGTGGCATCCTCCAGAAGGGAGACTCATCCAGGAAGGTCTAGGCTCTGTCTCCTGTGCGTCCCGCAGCCCAGGGGAGCTCACCCAGCCAGGATATCCACGGTGACTGCGCAGCCGATGGCAAAGGGGGCCAAGGGACCCTTGGTCCTCTGGTTGATGGTGCTCATGCACACAGTCAGGCACAGCAGCGTGGTCAGGAGGAACTCCATCACTACCGCCCTCATCACCTGCCCTGGCTCCTGGACCGTCACAAAGGCCGCCCCTGACGTGTTCTGGAACCTTTCCTTAGAACTCACCTCCTGTGGAAAGAAGCACCTCAGCCTCGCCAGGAGGGGCAGAGAGAGAGGCTGCTGGGAGCTGGGGGCCCAAACGCCCCTCCCCACCTTTAGAACCCGAGGAGGGTGATGGCCACCTAGCTATGGACCACACTGCGCCATTGGACAAAGCTGTTTCCCATTTGACCTCTGCCCCTTGACTGTGTGGCTGTGCGAGGCTCGCCTAACTCATTTAAAGATGGAGGATAGCCCAGGAAGGGCTTGGAATTTACATAACTCAGATGACCCTCTTTGAGAAAAACAGTACCCCAAAAAATCCAACTTTTGCATTGATGTTAATGGAACAATCTGAAGGGGAATTTGGTTGCATAAAAAGAAAAATAATGCTGCTGAGTTCTACATATTGAAATCATTGAATTGGAGGGGTGGGGTGTGGAAAGGAGCTCATTGGGAAAAGACCTTACTCTTGCAAACTCTACAAATGCAGAGATGATCGGGTGAACGAATGGGATTTTAGACCAAAACTCTGAAATCAGCCAGTTCGTATAGGACAGAACACCAGGCTGTTAGGACTCTCCCCTTTGCCCCTCCCCTCCCACTTCCCCCTCACACTTACATTTGTTGTTGTGAGGTGCCATCAACTCAGTTCTGACCCATAGCGACTCTATGCACAATACATCGAAACACTGCCTGGTCCTGTGCCATCCTCACAATTGCTCCTATGTTTGAGTCCATGGTTGCCACCACCGTGTCAGTCCATCTAAGGGCCTCCCTCTCCTTCACTGCCCCTGCTTTCATCGTGGTCAACTCTACTCTGAGAGATCAGCTCCCCCTCAGTCACCTCGAGAGCCCTCGGACCCGAGGGGCCCACGCTCTGGCACTATCTCCGACACGGTTCTACCTCCATTCTATCCAACAATGTTTGGGGTGGGGGTGGGGGGCTATGCATAGGGCTTCCAGCAGCTCCTTCCTCCGAGCTGGGGAGCCACGTCCTTGTTCCTGGTCTGTTCTTAGTATGCAAACCTTGCTGGCATCTGAAATACCAATCACATAGCTTCCAGCATCACAGCAACAGATAAGCCTCCCCAGTCGGACAAACTGACAGACCAGCGATGGACACATACATAGATAAATGTGACCGTGGGCTTGGTCAGAGGAAGTAGAGGGGGAAATCTTTAACCTAGAGATCTCTCAACCAGTAGGCAAACAACAAAGTCTATTGCCCTATCTATACGTCTCAAAGTTTAACTTGCACACAAATGGTCAGGATACAGTGTGAAAATGCAGATCCTGATTCTGTGGGTCTGGGGTGGGGCCTCAAATTGACATTTCGTGCCAGCTTCTGGCGAATGCTGATGCTGGTGTTCCCCCGGACCACATTTGGAGCAGCAAGTCTCCACAGCGATTGTGAGACCTTCCTTCCAGGCCTTGGTAGGGATCGCTCCAGCCTGGGTGGATGATGAACACAGGATAGCAGTAGGGTACACCCGAGGGTCTAGGAGTCATGAGGTGTGGAAGGGATCAGGTATCAGGCATCATCAGAACAAAAAAATCTTACCATAGTGAATGAGGGGGGAAGTGCAGAGTGGAGACCCAAAGCCCATTTGTAGGCCATTCGACACCCCCTTACAGAAGGGTCTTGAGGAGGAGATGAGCCAGTTAGGGTGGGATGTAGCAACGATAAAAAAATACAACTTTCCTCTAGTTCCTAAATGCTTCTTCCCCCCCCCCCCCCCCACCACCACCACCACTATCATGATCCCAATTCTACCTTGAAAATCTGGCTAGAGCAGAGGATGTACACTGGTACAGATAGGAACTGAAAACACAGGGAATCCAGGTCGAATGATCCCTTCAGGACCAGTGGTGTGAGTGGTGACACTGGGAGGGTAGAGGGAGCGTGGGTTGGAAAGGGGGAACAGATTACAAAGATCTGCATGTGGCCTTCTCCCTGGGGGTTGGAGAACAGAAAAGTGGTGAAGGGAGACGTAAGACAGGGAAAGATATGACAAAATAATAATTTATAAATTATCAAGGGTTCATCAGGGAGGAGGGAGTGGGAAGGGAGGGGAAAAAATGAGGAGCTGATGCCAGGGGCTTAAGTGGAGAGCAAATGTTTTGAGAATGATGAGAGTAATGAATGTATAAATGTGCTTTACATAATTGATGTAGGTATGGACTGTGATAAGAGTTGTATGAGCCCCTAATTAAAAAAAAGAAAGAAACATAAGAAAAGCTAATACAACAGCAAATAAATAAAAATTTTGAAGTTCACAGAAAACATTGAATTAAAAATAATGGATTTTTTCCCATAAAAATTTTAAAATAAAACTGAAGCCCTGGATTTTGCTTCTTGGTCTTCTCAGGGAAGGACTGTGTCCAGACACACAGACCCTTTGAGTTTCCCTGGTCATAAATGATGTGTTCCACTGGAGAAAACAAGCAAAGAGCAGGGCCATTCCCCATCACGTTTCCAAACATACCCCTTCAGCAGCCTAGTCAGAGCTGGAACCACCAGACAAGTCGCCATGCATTCACCTACCTTGGCCAAGACAGCCCCTATCAGTCCCCCACACAGCTGGGAGAACCAGTAGGGAAGAAGCATCATCAGGCTGAGGCCTCCAGTCAGCATAGCTGCCAGGGACACTGCCGGGTTAAAGTGTCCGCCACTGGAACCAACAAGAGCAGAAAGAAATCATGAGACCAAGGTCTAAGGATGACATTGGGCCTGTCACTGGAAGACTGTCTTTGTAGGCCCAGAGTCAGTCAAGAATCCCAGCCCAACTAGATACAAGTACTACATCTCTTCCATGTTCCCAAGGTGCCAGAAGTAGGGTAAGGAATATGGGGAAGAGTTATTGAAATAAAAGCAGTCCCTTTCCTTCCCTAAGCCCAAATCCCAAGGCAATCATAGAGACCATGTAGCACAGCATGACCATCCCTTAACTTCCTTAGAGTTCCCTCCATCCCATGAGCGATGTAGCCATTGGATAAGACATGTACTAGACTGATACTCAAGCCCCTAAATTAGCTGTCCAAGAGAGGTAGTCTGACCATCCCTTATAGGTAACCAAACTCATTAAAAAAAACAAAGTTAAAGAGAATTATCCAAGTGGAAAGCAAGAAAAGAGGCAGCCCATGAACATGAGATTGATTGAACCCCTAGAGTCTACCTGAGGTTAAAGTGAGGTTAAGATTGAGTACACAAGAGACATGAGGAGCTCACGATGGAGATGGTATTGAGCTTTGGGGGTGGGGTCAGAAGTTCTTGATTTTTAGTAGGGCTTGGGAACTGGAGTTGTGATATAGTTGGAATCAGGCAAAGTAAGAACTTGGGGAATGAAAGTCAGGGTGAGCTACTGAGTCTTTCAATTATTCGTGGATGAAGAACTTTCCTTTCAAGCAGGCCAGATGCTAAAGCCAGGAGCATCCCTACGCCTATGACTCTCCAATATCTTATCCAGCCACATTGTAATGGATGAACTATCCTCAGAGGTAAGCCCCGTAAATCCCTTGGGTTCATCAGGAATTTAAAAAACAAACAAACAAAAGTTACCATTGAGTTGATTGTGACTTAAGGTGATTCCATGTATGTCACAGCAGAATTTATGTGCCATAAGGGGTTTCAATGGCTGATATTTTATTTCAAAAGTAGATTGCACCCTTCTTAGTATACTAACCACTGTAGCACCCAGGGACTACTCAAATGAGAGAAAGTGACCCCAAGGCCTCCCATGTCACAAAAGAACCCAAGTTCTCCCCAAATACTAAAATTTCACTAATGGCCTGCTCGCTCCCTAAGGACTCAGGGTCTTGTAACAAGAATGAACAGAGGGCCTTAGCTCTGGATAAAAATAGGACTTAGATGTTGTCCAAGGACCCTGTTGCCCTAGGACCTGCTGCTTCCAACTTCTCAGGGTGAGTTCAGTGCCCAGGCCACTGAGAGAGCTTTATGAACTATCTGGAGCCAGCAACTGATGCTCAGGGCCAATAAGGAGATGGCCGGGAAAAGGGATCAGTTGGTCTCAATTCAGATCCCTGACCAACTTTGCTCTGGCTCTGTCAAAGAGTAGAGATGGGGATTTAGAGAGGCTGACTTCTCCCGGGGACTATAGAAGAAAAGCCATTGGCCTCTCCCACCCCACCTCCCCAAGTCCAACTAAAGAAAAGAACCGTTAGTTAGAAACCGGCGGCACCATCGGAGAACAACACATATTCCCTCCACCAGGGGCCGGCACACTGTGGCCCATGAGCCACAGGCAGCTCTTCTGGTATACATGGCTCTGAAGAAAAATTGAAAAGGTGTTAAAGGATAGTATTCAAATAATGGTGATTTCATTTGCAAAAAATATATTTATGGCTCTCAAATAATTTTTAAACTGTGGTGAGGGGCAGGATTGGCTCTTCCGTCTCAAAAGTTTGCTAACCCCTGCCCCAGACTAACAAAGGAGTTGGGATTCCTTAACAGCTAAACCGTCTAAACACTTAATTCACTTCTTAGTTCTTTCATGCAACAAAAATGTATGGAACCACTACTCTGTGCCAAGCACGGTGCTCGAGGTTTCACATACTCCATCAACAACTTCGTGGGTTCTGCAAGTATTTGTTGAAATGGAAATGATTGAATAAAAGGTTGGTATTATAGAGTGGCACTAGGCTGCAGGGCATGGTAGATGGTTTCTCCAGCCAAGTGGCCTTGGTTGAAATCCCAGCTCTGCCTCTCCATCTAGCATATTGTTAGTCCCTGAGACTCACTGTCATCCAGTTGATTTCACCTCACAGTGACCCTCCAGGACAGAGTAGAACTGCCCCGGGGCTTTGGGAGGCTGCTGTAAATCTTACAGGATTGGAAATCCTGCTGAGTTGGAACTGCTGGTGGTGTGGCTAACAGTCCACCATATAACCACCACACCACGAGGGCTGCTCGCTTATTGTTATTATTCGAGGCGTGATTATTACTTGATAAGCTGTGCACAGAGACATTTAGCAACCGGCTCTGGTGACCCAGCTAAGAGATCAAGGTTGAATTTGACTCTGGACCCATCTGAAACAAAGGCCATGTGCTTTCTGTTCCACAGGAAGGCTCCCTTGATGTTCAGAGGGACATTAAATGTCTTCATGTTCCAATTCTGATGTTCTAGGAAACCGGATTGAAATGTCCTTAAGAAGATCTATTTTCCGAAGGAGATTAAGTACAAGCCAACCATGTCCTAAAGGAGCCTTGGTGGCACTGGACTACACGGGCCTGCTTACGATGAAGTTGGTGGTTCAAAGCCACCAGAGGGCTTTTTTTGGGGGGTCGGAACGAGCGCGGAAGGTCCGCCATGAAGGCCTCGGGCACGCTTCGTGAGTACAAGGTGGTGGGCCGCTGCCTGCCCACCCCCAAGTGCCGGACACCGCCACCCTACTGTATGCGCATCTTTGCCCCCAACCACGTCGTCGCCAAGTCCCGCTTCTGGTACTTTGTGTCACAGCTGAAGAAGATGAAGAAGTCTTCCGGGGAGACTGTGTACTGCGGGCAGGTGTTCGAGAAGTCCCCTCTGCGGGTGAAGAACTTTGGCTTCTGGCTGCGATACGACTCCCGCAGCGGGACCCACAACATGTACAGGGACTACCGGGACTGGACCACCGCAGGCGCCGTCACCCAGTGCTACCGTGACTTGGGTGCTCGGCACCGGGCCCGGGCCCATTCCATCCAAATCATGAAGGTGGACAAGATTACAGCCAGCGAGTGCCGCCGGCCTGTGGCCAAGCAGTTCCATGACTCCAAGATCAAGTTCCCACAGCCCCACCGAGTCCTGGACGCCAGCACAAACCATGCTTCACCACCAAGCGGCCCAACACCTTCTTCTAGGCTGAGACCTCCCGCCCCAGTCTGCCCAATAAACGCCTCGGGGACGGGGAAAAAACAAAGCCACCAGAGGCTACTTGGGAAAAAGAGGACAGAAGTTACCTGCTCCTGTAAACATGTACAGGCTCAGAAACCCAATAGAGCCGTCACTATGAGCCGGGATTGACTGGAGTCTGGGCTGAGTAGCTGTCGCCTAGATATCAGTCACTACAGGGGTAGATCTCATGTGCAGTAGATAAAGAAAAGGTAAGAGAAGCCCCTCCCACCTCCCAGCCTCACCCCTCCGTTCAACCTTTGGCAGGCTGGGATATTGCTGGTGTGTGTGCCCAAGTGGAAAAAGCTCTTAGCTTCCCTTCTTGCACGTGTCTGCATTTCCACCGGAAGTCCCTCAGTTGGAGTGAGTATCCTTTCTAAAGATAACACTAACACTGACAGCTATCTCCATGGAGTGCCTACTGGGTGCCAAGCTCTTGAATTTACTTAACGACCACTGCTCCCAGGAGGCAGAAAGGGGCGGGTGTTGGAGCCAATCTACTCCTGGCTCTGCCACTCAGTCCATAAACAAACTCAGACCAGTTACAAGATCTTTCTCTGCCACGGCTATAAAATGGGATCATCATAGTACAAACCCCACAGCCCTGTCGAAAGTCTATCGTAAGGTAATATCTGCAAAATAGTCTGTGTCTCGTGGTTAGCACTGTATATGTGTAGACTTTAAAATATATAATGTTTAAAAGAGACTAATATTCCCGGTTTATTGGTGGATAGCTTTCGATTTGGAGATTGACTTACCCCGGGAGCTCATAGGGTACAGAGTGAAGCTTGAACCCACAAGTCTGATTCCCCATCCCACACTCTCATCCTCAGTCTCTCTCGGCCCCTGCCAGACAATGTGCCCACATTCACCACCCCAAATGACTACCATGCCAAATGCCCAGTGCTCTTCTCACCTGATGTCCCCCAGCATGGCAACGATGAGGCCCAGGGCCATCCCGTGGGCCAGGGCTGGCCCCAACAGTCCAGTGCCCGTCTCATTCTGGATAACAGACAGACAGCCAATAAATACGAAAAAGGCTGAGCCCAGCAGTTCCACCAGGCAGGGCTGCACAAACTTCACGTGGCAGTACACACAGCATCGGCAAACCATGCTCTGCTCTTTCGCCTTGCCACTGTCGGATTCAGGGCCACTTCGGTCTACGGCTGCCTGCAAAGGGAGAAAGAGAGTGTGTGCATGGGTGGAAGGACAGGTTGAAAGTAGTCCCTGGCCCACCAACCTGTATTCTCAGCCATCCTTGGAGCTCCCAGGCAAGAGAGCAAGGCACTGTGGTGGACTTACCTCCACAGACATTGGGCTCACCTGCCCTGAGCTGAGACAGGACGGGGCTCCTGCCTGAACTGCTGAGAAGCCTGTGCCTGCCAGGCCAGCCACTGTTATCTGCAGCACAGCAGGCTGGGATTCCAGGACAAGTCCTGCTCCTTTTAAAGAACCTCAGTGGCTCACAAAGGGTGCCCAGAAAGCAAGAAGGGTGGGAGGTGGTTCTGAGACCCAAGGAAAGAAACAGTTTTTCTTCTTTTTATCACAACAGGGCAGGGCTGGGGAGGAGGGAGTGAAGGATTGAGGAGCTTTCTGCCAACCAGGGGAAGAGGCATGGCTTGGCTTTATCATTTGGAAAGTGCAGCCCAGGGCTCTCAGATGGAGATAGAGAGCTGAGCTCCCAACTCCCCTCAGTCAGCCTACATTGCCCAAAGGAGGCCCGCAGGGGTGGCCTGAGGGGGGTCTCGGAAGGCTGAGCCAGCCAAGGTTAACCACAGTGATCTCATCTTCACTGGTTCCCCTGCATTCCCACAGCTCTCTCCTCCCAGGAAGCCCTCGCCCCTCTGCTCCTCTGACTAGTCTGATCCGAGACTGAGTGTGCCCAGTGGTGACCAGTCGGCTACGTGGTACAAGGCAGCAGGGTAGCAAACAGCAGCAATGGATAGCGAGATAGCACATGGACTTGGGACATGAGCTGCCTGGGTCTACATCCAACCCCAGCATGACTTCTCCGTGCGATATTGAGCATGTGACTGAACATCTGTGCCCCTTAATTGCATCCTCTGTGAAATGGGAAGTATAGTGATAAGACCAAAGTCAGAGTTGATGTGAGATTTAAATGAGTCAAATCACATGACTTTTCTTGCCATGGTCTTTGTAACTCCCACCAAATGACTGGATGGGATCATGCAAGGAGGGAACTCTAAGGTGAGAAATGGTCAGTTTCACCATCCCCCACCCCACCCCCTCCCCGGGGTAGAAAAGGAGCCAGGGTAGAAAAGGAACGGGGGCGCTCACTGCCATCAAGAAAGAAGAGCGAAGAGTGAAGTGTGTCCTCCGAACCACAAAAGTCCTGCGCACATAATCTGTTTGATCCAAGAGGGGGAGAGCCAGAAGGGACATCGTAGAGAAATGGCCGTGGCAGAGACAGTAGCGCCTAGACCACAAGCCAGATGGGCGGGCTCCACAGCCCACAGCATGGGAAAGCTGAGTGCCTTGCAGCAGGAGGCTGGCGTGCAGAGTGGGCTGCTTCCAGGTATTTAGTCTGGAGAGCCAGATGTGCAGACCATGGAGTTAGAGCTGAACACCTACAGGTGAGGTTTGTTGGAGTGGAGCGCCCTGTGGACATATACCGGCTGCGATAAAGGAGCTTGGTACCATTTTCTGAGCAGGGCAGAAAGTAAAAGGCTGGGTGTTTAAGAGGCCAAGAGGAGAGCAGCCTCCCTGCAGGGGCAGGGGAGAAAGGCCTTCCAGACTGGAAGAACTGTATCCTGCACATTTCCGCTCCTGAATTGTAACTCATTCACTTCTCTAATAAGCCGCATACTTGTGACTGTGGTCTCTGAGTTCGGTGTGGCCACTGCAATAAATTGCTGAACCCAACCAAGAAGTAGGGAGTGCCTTGGGAGGGAGAGTGGGGGTCAGAATTGGTAACGAAGCTTGGAGGGCAGAGGCTTGGCTGACCTCTGCCCCACAGGACTGGGCCTCAAACTGAGACTGCGTGTGATTCTCCTTCCCCCCGTGAAGGTCAGACACTGCCCCCATGCCATTCTCCAGAGAATAAAAGGTTTGTGGCAGTGACAGCCAACTGATAAGTATAATGCCAGTGTCTACTAATTAAAAATAAAAATGTGTAGCTCATATTCATTGGGCGCTTTCTATATTCCAACGAGCCCTACTGGCACAGTAGACTGGCTTCTAGCGGTTCAAACCCGCCAGCCACTCGGAGAAAGATGTGGCAGTGTGTTTCCATAATGATCGCAGCCTTGGAAATCTTATGGGGGCAATTCTGCTCTGTCTTATAGGGTGGTTGCTATGAATTAGAATTGGCCCAAAGGCCATGCATTTCATTTTTGTTTAGTTTTGTTTAGTTTGGGTCTATGTTCTAGGCACTGGGCTAAATACACTGTATGTATTATCTTATTTAAATATCACAACAAGCGTAGGAAGTAAGTTCTATTGGGATAGCCATTTTGAAAATAAAAGAAGATGGAATTTCAGGAAGATTGAGGTTCCCGGTGTGGGGTCCTGGTTTACAACTGCCGGCACCAGCACCATGACAGGCCATATAAAACCAAAGGCTGGGGCAGGCTTAAGCTCTAATTCAGATTCCTGGACACTGAGGTAATTCTGTCAGAGAAGGCATCACCTGTCCCAGACTGACCAGTAGGGAGCAGCGACCACCACCCCCAATTGACCAGTCAAGAGAATACGCGCGGAACTACTCGCCAACCACCACTGGACAACGCTGATGTCAGAGGTTTTCTCCAACAAATTTAAAGAACAGCAACACTGGACTGCCCCCCGTCCCTGGCCCCATAAAAGCCCAGGGAACAAAGAACTCGGGGCTGATTCCCTTCTGGATGCTGGGTTCCGCTGCGCTGGACAGTGCAGGGAAAAACTCCCTAGCATGAGCTAGTCCAAAAATAAAACTCCTTTTGCCGTGTTTGCATCTCAACTGGTCGTAATTCTTCCGTGCGCCCAAGGTGAGCTCACGTTCCTTTCCTCAAATCTAACATAGGAAGCTAGAAGGAAGAGACAACAGGAAGGAGAGAAGAAAGGAGAGCGGAAGAAAGGGCAGGCAGGAGAGAGGACTCTTCTTATTCATCCATTCAACAGCTATTTACACACTTGCTGTGAGGTGTCGCTGTTCTAAGAGTGTAACGGTGGCACCACAGTGAGCAAGACAAGTAGGGATTGTGATGGGCACTTCTGTTATGTGGAGGCTGGTGGACATACAAGAGAGAAATAGCATAGAAACAATACAACGTCAATGAGACGCTCTATAACTTATCGACTCCTCCCCACAGGGCTGACTCTGCTCTAGCCGCAACAAACCTTATGAGGTGAATCCGCTCCTTTTTCATCCCCATCGTCCAGTCGTAAAAGTGAGGCACAAGGAAGTTGTCATTGAACCGTATTGCATTCGATAAGAAGTAAGTGCTCTGGGAAAGATGATCCATCTGGACAAGGGAGGGACAGCTTGTCCATCTCTGGAGCATCTGCAGTCTGGGAAGGCTTGGGGCTGCTCCCTTGCTGATTAGGCCCGCCGGTTCCTTCCTCCCTATCCCACAGAACACTGTGTAAAATGTTGCCGCCTGTGTCCTTGTACATTGCAACCTAGGATAGTCCTCCCAACCCCGACTAAGTCCTCCCCCTCAGCCCTTTCCCAAGTCCTGTCCGTGCGACCCCAACAAACAACAACGTCAAAAGTGACGTTTAGGTTGACTCCGACCTACAGCAGCCCCATGTATTTCAAAGTAGAACTAAGCTCCATGAGGTTTTCAACGGCTGTAATCTTACACACCACAGCCCAAGTGATGCACTCAGTGGAGCGGCAGTTCCAATTTCCCAACTATCCTGCGGGAGACAGACATGGCAGTCTGCGTCCGTGAAGATTTATACCCTTGGAAACCCTATGGGGCAGTTCTGCTCTATCCTATTGATTGGGTCACCACAAGTCAGACTCGACTCGACAGCAAAGGGGCCTTGGGATTTAATCTTATAAAAACAAATCGCCAGGCCTTTCTTCCACAGCACCGCTGAGTGAATTCAAATCACCAATGCCTTAATTAGTTGCCAAATTCTTTGTATTACCCAGGCCCTGTTATTAGTGCTACTTCTTGAGTATTTCTCTCCTGGCTTTGTCCAGTCTTACACTGATTCTTGGTTAATCCCTTCAAGAAAAAGAACTAACCATATACAACTGCTTAATGCTAGGCGACGTATTAGAAATCTCAAACATATTCTCTCAGTTAATCTATGATTCCCCTACTTCACAGGTGGGAACTTATTGCTGACATTACAATACCTCCCCAATTGATCTTGCCTCGCCAATTTTTTTAGTGTGTAATTAAGTATGTTTATTTATTTATTTATTTTTTTTAATAAAAGTACTTTTAATCAGGGGGCATTTCCAGAGAACAGTGTTTATAAGTATGTTTATTTTAACAGTTTCATAGACATACAAATTGCATGTCATACATTTCAATAGTTCAATTACATACATAAGAGTTGTGTACCCTATCCTGGCCCAAGCCTTGAGGACCATATCCTTCTTCAGAACAACCAGTGCACAGAGAGGACCATATGGCCAACCCCACTACGAGGCACAACATCCCTCATTGACCCAAAGCCCTATGGGAGACAACACTGGAGACACAGTGTGGGAATTGCACCCAGTCTGACCCCACCAAACCAAGGCAAAACACTACAGGCATGCAACAGAACAGTAATGGGAGCAGAGCAAGGAAGTCCCGAGGGAATACCAGAAATAGACTTTGGGGTGAAGGCATGGTACCCCATCAGATTCGACCGGAAAACACTCTTATTAAAGATCAACAAACAGACCTTAAACAATTTACAGGCTTTCATTTTGTCATTGTTTTCTTTTTGTTGTTGTTGTTTTGTTTTCTTTTGTTACTTTGTTTTGCTCTGTCTTGTTTTTTGTGCATATTATTATCCCTGCAGATCTATCTAGATAAGATAAGGGGATAAACAGTCTGGAGGAGAAAACAACAATGGATCCGGAGGGAACTGAGAGAAGGGAAGGTAGGGAAAAGAAGTGGGTGTTAACAAACCCAGGGACAAGGAGATCAAAAATCGATGGTGACGAGGGTGTAGGAGACCTGGTAGGGCTTGGTCAAGGGCAATGTAACCGAGAAGAATTACTGAAACCCAAATGAAGGCTGATCATGATAGTGCAACAAGAGGAAAGTAAAAGGAAATAGAGAAAAGAACTAGGAGGCAAAGGGCATTTATAGAGGTCTAAATACAGGCATGTACATATGTAAATAAATTTATGTATGACGATGGGGAAATATATTTATGTGCATAGATTTAGAGATTTAATACTAAGGTAGCAGAAGGACATTGGGCCTCCACACAAGTACTCCCTCAATGCAAGAACACTTTGTTCTATTAAACTGGCATTCCATGATGCTCACCTTCCTAACATGATCGCTGAAGACAAAGTGGGTACATAAGCAAATGTAGTGAAGAAAGCTGATGGTGCTGGCTATCAAAAGATATAGCATCTGAGGTATTAAAGGCTTGAAGATAAACAAGCGGCCATCTAGCTGAGAAGTAACAAAGCCCACATGGAAGAAGCACACCAGCCTGTGTGACCACAAGGTGTCAATGGAATCAGGTATCAGGCATCAAAGAACAAAAAATCATATCATTGTGAATGAGGGGGAGTGCAGAATGGAGACCCAAAACCCATTTGTAGGCAACTAGACATCCCCTTACATAAGGGTCATGGGGAGGAGACGAGCCAGTCAGGGTACAGTACAGCACCAATAAAACATACAACTTTCCTGTAGTTCTTAAATGCTTCCTCCCCTCCACTATCATGACCCCAATTCTACCTTACAAATCTGGCTAGACCAGTGCATGTATATGGGTACAGATAAGAGCTGGAAACACAGGGATTCCAGGACAGAAAAACCCCTCAGGACCAATATTGAGAGTAGCAATACCAAGAGGGTAAGGGGAAGGTGGGCTAGAAAGGGGGAACCTATCACAAAGATGTACATTTAACCCGCTCCCTGGGGGATGGACAACTGAAAAGTGGGTGAAGGGAGACATCAGATAGTGTAAGACATGACAAAATAATAATAATTTATAAATTATCAAGGATTCCTGAGGGAGGGGGACACAAGGAGAGAGGAAAAAACTGAGCTGATACCAAAGCCTCAAGTAGAAAGCAAATGTTTTGAGAATGATGTCAACAAATGTACAAATGTGCTTGACACAATGGATGGATGGATGGATTGTGCTAAGAGCTGTAAGAGCCCCCACTAAAATGATTTTAAAAAGAATAAAAGAAGAGTGTGCCCCAACATAACAATCCATTCCAAGACATTCCTTCTTCCTTATACTTGTTGTTGGCTCCCCATTTCTTGCCAGCTTCCCCTGACCGGTCCCTTTGAATCGTTGATCCCGTTGTCTCTATAGGTTTACCTAATCTGGGCCTCACCCAACTGAGTCTCCCTCTGTGACACTGGGAGCTAGCAGGGTAGTCTGACATTCTAGTATGACTTTAGAGAGGAGATTTCTCTTAACCTACTGTTTCGCTCTCATTTTCATTGGCCTTTCCATATAAATGGGCTAGTGGTTGGTCTCATCCCACAGTATTGTGGTGGAAATTAATGAGGTCTGCGCACTTGGCACATGCCCAATTCAGAGCAAGCATCCAAGAAATGGTGGCTATTGTGCTTTGTGAAATGCTGGGGCCACAAACAGCTAAGCACTTGGCTACTAACAGAAACATCAACAGTTCCAACTGAACCACAGGTATGTCGGAACAAAGGTTTGAAAAGATGCTTCTGATAAAAAGTAGTACTAGTGAGTTAGTTAACCAATCTGTAAATATCTTTGCTATGATTTAGAAAAGCATCTTGAACATGGAATTAACAATCCACCTTTGAGCAGTACACATCAAGATTGGTTAGGTTGGTGGAGGCAGGACGTGCAAGGGGAGAGGTTTGTGCAAGTCCGTGCCTGTGTTTGAATCTGGATGATAACTGGTGATGTATGTGTGTGTCTCTTGGCTGGACTATAGAAATACATTAAATTCAGGGGAAACACCTTGGTGATATTTTAATAGTTTAAAATCTAATGATTTTCTTAGAAGCATTATACTTAGTGTCCTCTTGCTTTGTTTGATTTTAAATTGAGCATTAAGGGAATGCAGTATTTTAATTGTAACTGCCCATACCCTTATCTAGAAGCCTGTTAACCATTTTTGTTTTTTTAATTTTTTTCTCCTTCCCAGGAGATTTTTTTTGTTTCTTTTTCTGATTGAGTCATCATATTATATTCTTGCTTGTTAAAATATACTCATGGCTTAGGGACTTTGAATTGGTAAATATTCATGGTGTGCATGAATCCACACTGTGACCTCAACCACCTAAAATTGTATGCTCAGTCATTTATATATGTGCATAGGGTATAGAAAGATGCCAAACTGTATGAAGTCATCAAAATGATTCTGAATGCCTTTTGTGTTCTTTGCTTTTTGCTCCTTGCTTTTCAATTTTTTTATAATGCACAAAAAGCTTGAAGTTTAAAAAAAAGGTGATTTTAAAAACTTGCATGGAGTCCCCATTGCCTGTGAATAAAGTTAGCTTGCTGACAAAAAAAAAAAAAAAAAAAAAAGAAAAGATGCTTCTGAAAAGCCACAGCTATTGAAAACCCGGTGGAGCACATTTCCTTGTGCTCTGAAAGCCTTGAGGTGGGTCGCCGTTAATCAGATCCAACTTGATGTCAGAGGATTTGACTTTGAGATAGGAAAGGACCCCAAGACCCTTTGATAAATCATCAGAAAAATCCCAAGAGCTCCCCGGGTGCCGTTACATTAAATCATCTTAGAAATCATTCAGGGGAGGATTGAAGACAGGCAAAAGTGGACACCTGCTCAGCAGGGTGAAAACCCACACCCAGGACTAATCAGGCAGGTTGAGTCCTTAAAGTCCTCCAAGACTATTTTGCAGGAAGCCTTGGTCTAACCTGTGCCACTGTGCAGAGAGGAGGGCCCTGCCCAGCAAGGGCCACAGGAAGCATGTAAGACACTCCATAATAAATCCATCCCTCTGACACTGAGATGAGGTTAGGGGTGAGGTGCACCCAAGAAGATGAGATATACCCAAGAAAGTGTTAGGGTACGATAGGACAATGAGGTATACTCGCAAAAGCTCTAACAAATACAATCATTGGATTTCAGAAGACAGCAAGATGTCACTCAAAGAAAGTACTAACACGCAGACAAATGAAATTTTGAATTTAAGAAAGCTGCAAGATGCTAAATGGAGCTTTTTGAAATTTTGCTGGTTTAGGTCCTTTGCTTAGCTGAAAGAACATGTACTGTGATTACAATTTTAACTGACAGAGCTGTGTTAATCTCAATTAAGAGTATGTACCCTGTCTGTAATTTTACCCCAAAGGGCACTTACCATGTTTAGAATGAAATGATCCTTTTTATATGTTAATCCTTCTATTTATCCCAAGGGATTGCCAGATGGCTTGGCATGGTTTGACACATCGAGAGTAAGGATGGCCTGTTAAGACCCCAACCTGGATTGACTGACCAACAAGGAGGCAGCACTAAAATCCATCCCATAATAAGCTCAGCTTGCCCTCCCAGATGCCTTCGCGGTGGGAATCCATCTTGCTGGGAGAATGCATGTACACCCCATTACCATGACCCACCTGTGGGCTCAGCTTCTTGGAATTTCCCCACCCCTATAATGACTACGTATTACTCTCTGAAATGACATAAGAGCCTCTTTCCTTCCACTCTTCTGCAAGTCACTACTCATTGCTCTCTAGCCCATGGTGAACTTGCCTTGCAAGGCTCTCAACTTTAATAAAGGTGCTCATACTTACTGCAACTTGGAGTTTCTATTATTAACATGCAGAGCAGCATCCGGGGACAATATCAGAATCCCCTGCCAGCAGGTTCCATCTTAGAGAGCAATGGCCTGTGCTCCAGATCAGCCTATCCCATCCTATTAAAAACAAACAAACAAACCCAGTTTTCTCTTGAATTTTAATGAATCATACATCTCAAACAACAACCACTAAATGCATTGCTATTGAGTCAATTCTGACTCCTAGAGACCCTATAAGACAGGGTAGAATTGACCCTGTGAGTGTCCTAGACTAACTCTTTACAGGAAGGAGTAGAAAGTCATGTTTTTCTACAGAAGAGAGGCTAGTGGTTTTGAACTGCTGATCTTGCAGTTAGCAGTCCTACACATAACCCCTATACCATCAGGGCTCCTCAAGGAGAATAAAGTTCCTGAACCTCCCCCACCCCCAGCTTCAGTAAGGTAAGTGTAAGCATTGCTTAGGCTCTCCTTGCCTATGCCTATTGGTTTCTTCTTTGGTCAAACTTTGCTTGTGTGGAAACGCTATGCCTCTCTTGGTCATTCTTAATTAGCAGAAGCCAAGAATGCTCCTTTGTAGGCTGAGACCAGGGACACCACCGCCCCAGCACCAGCTTAACATAATACCAATTGATTCTTTCCTCACACAATAATGCACAGAAGAGTCTTCACCATATAATGACTGGGGAATCCAGGTTTATCCTGTCTTACAGCCCCACCATCTAGTTCCTCAATCTTCTTTCTCCTGCAGGAAGCAACTGGGGAAAGAAAAAAAAAAACATGCAGGACTAGGTCGATTTTTTTTTTTTTTAAGAAATAGAGAAATGGCAAATGTCATTTTTACTTTTATTTGATTGGCTCGAACTCAGTCACTTGACTTCACCCAACTGCAAATGTCTTGGAAGAACAGTCAAGCTGTATGCCCAGAAGGAAAAAAAGAAGGGTATTCCATGAAAGCTGTGTGATTTCTGTCATGTGATCACTGTTGCTGTATCCTACTCTGTGAAACTTATCACCCCCTTCCTTGACTTCAAACCTTTCAGTAGCCTCCTGTGGCCCAAGACACCTAGAGGCTAACACAGGCCTTGAGTCCTACCCCTTACTTGCACATGAACTTCAACAATTTACCAGGTGAGCCACACATCCTCTCACATCCTTAGTCTTTCCTGTGCCCTCTTTGGAATCTTGTTCCTCCATCTTTGGCAATTTCTCCCATTTCGTTGCAATTCAGGTGCTCTCTGACCCTTGGACCAACTAGATATCAGACCTCCTTGACACCCCATGATAGACAAGACAGCCTTAAACTCGGGAAGAAACTGATACATTAGAGGCCTCTCTCAATGAAAATTTATAAACCTTCCCATCAAAAAAGAAAATCATAAAGATTTAGTAAATACTAAAATGAGCATAATGAAGGAAATGACAAGAAAACCCTCAAACAAAATGAACTCACAAAATATTATGTGTAATGAAGAAACCAACCAGCAGCAACACACACACACACACACACACACACACACACACACACAAACGAACCAAAGCAAAAATGGCAGTAATACATCTCTACCTATTGAAAACACACTGAATGTAAATGGATTAAATACACCACTCAAGAGACAGAGAGTGCAGGGTTAAAAAAGCAACAGGATCCAGAATATGCTGTCTACAAGCAATACACGTTTGACACAATACAAGAATAGACTCAAAATCAAAGCATGAAAAAATATATCAAACAAATAACAATAAGACAACAGTAGTATTAATTTCTGATAAAACAGATATTAAAGCAAAATCAAGCATGAGATTAGGTAGAATATTTTCTAATGATTAAAGTGTTAATTGAGCAAGAAGACATATTCATAATTAATATCTATACATCCTATGTAAGATCCCCCAAATACATTCACCAAACTTTAACAGAATTAAAGAGAAATGCATTTTTTCACAGTAACAGTAGGATTATTTAATATATAATTTTTATGAAGAAAGAAACCCAATAAAGACCAGAAGAATTAAGGAATCAACCAGCTTGACATTCAAAATATAGAAAACACTCTACCCAACAATAGCACAATATGCATATTTTCCATCACATATGGCATAATCTGTGGAATATATAGTCTCCAGAATATATACTTAAAAATATATCAGTAATATCCAGAAAAATATATATATTAGGCAACCTAGGAAGCCTGAATAAACTCAAAGCTTTAAATACTACAAAGCACCTTCTCTGATCACAATGTTATCAAATTAGAAATCAACAATAACTAAAACAAGATTTTTAAAAAATTAAATACCTGAAAACTGAATAACAACATGCTTAAAAACTATTAGGTAGGAGAAGAAATACACAATTTAATGGAAAAATTCCTTGATTGAAATGAGAATGAAGAGTCCACACACCAAGCTCTTCAGGACACAGAAAAGGCAGTATCCAAAGGGCAATTTATAGCAACAAACACACACATCAGAGAAGGAAAAAGAACCAAAAGTAACACCTTTTTATGACAGCTCCAACCAATGATAAAAAGTGGTAAAACAAGCTCAGTTGACCGAATAAAATAATAATAAGGATTAGACTAGACATAAATGAAACAAAAAAAAAAACTGAAAAAAGCCAACACAACAAAAAGTGGGTTCTTTGAAAGGATTAAGAACCTAGACAAGCCACCAGCAAATGGAACACAGAAAGGGCAGAGGCAATTAATGAACTCACTACACAACCAACTGAAATATATATCAACAGCAACAGAATACGATGGAGAATTGTGTTCCAACAAATTTGAAAACCTAGAAGAACTGGACAAATTTTAGAAACACACTACTTAAGCTAAACTAACACGGAATGAAATAGAAAGCTTAACAGAAGAAGCTATTGATCAGATCGTTAGAAACCATTCAAGAGCGGGGAGGGAGGGGGGAAATGAGCTGATACCAAGGGCTCAAATAGAAAGCAAATGTTTTGAGAATGATGATGGCAACAAATGTATAAATGTGCTTGACACAATGGATGGATAGATTGTAATGAGTTGTACGAGCCCCCAATAATATGATTTAATTAATTAATTAATTAAAACATTCCAGAGATTTTCTTTGGCAACGGTTTCCCCAGACATGGCGGCTCCTGGCACTGTAACCCTGGAGCCCCATCTTTGCGTTCCCGCAGGGGCCGGTCATTGTGGGTTTTAGCCTAGAGTCTACACAGACTCGGAAAGCTTCCCGGAGAAAGTAAGTCCCTCAAGAGCCCCACAATGCCTGTAGGCTGCCTGGGCACAGTGGCTGCCCTTACCTACAGACTCTGTGGCTGCCACCTGGCCACAGCCCGCGCTCAGCTCACGGTGCGCACCTGGTTCAGGGCTTCATGATCACAGCAGCCGTCTTCGTGGGTCTGGCTGCGCCCACTGCGAAGCCTCCACCCTGAGCCTCCAGCCCAGACTGGAAAAGCGCAGGGACAGACCTAACTCCAGCAGCAACCGTGGGTCATGCTGGGGGACCTGGCCTCTTAGCAGCCCATGTTGATTGGGAAGGAAGTGACGTATTCCCAGAAGCCGCTGATGCTGCAAACTACAGCTCTACCCGGTAGATTCTACCCCCCCCCACCCCCCCTCACCCCCCGACCCCCCCCCCCCCCCCCGACCTTCAGAATCCAAGATTCCATTCAGTTTGGGTGCCTGACATCTGCCACTACTGCTTAATAAACCCTGGTCCCCTTGTTTAAAAATAAAATTTTAAAAACTCTGGAAAACAAAAAGTCCCACCTGAAGAGGCTTTACTGGCAAATTTAGCAAACATTCAGAAAAGCGTTGACACCAACTCCATTCAAATTATTCCGGAGTATAGAATAGTCACAGATTTGTTTAATGAAAGTAAGCATAGCTTCGATCCTTAAACCAGGAAAAGACATCAGTAAGAAGAAAAGTGTAGCCCAATATGCCTCATAAACATAGATGGACACATTCCCCAGAAAACCCTAGGCACTAGAACCCAACAACATATCCAAAAATAACGTATGGCAGCTAAGTGGGCTTCAGACCAATTATATAAGTGTGGTCCAACATTAGAAAAATGATGAACACAATTCACCACTAGATGAAGGGAAAGAACCACGTGATTATATCAATCAGCACAGAAAGACATTTAACAAAACCCAACACCATTCCTGGTTTTTTAAAAAAAATGTTTAGCAAAGTAGGAACACAAGGGAAATTCTGCAACAGAATTAAGGGCATCTATAGAAAACCAGCAGATACCATTCAACAGAACAAGGCTGAAAGCATTCCCTTTTCAAATAGGAACCAAGAAGGAAATCCTTTATCATCACACTTATTAAATTTTGTACTGAAATTTTTAGCCAGAGATATAAAGCAAGGAAGGAAACTAAAGGCATCCAAATTGAAGATAAAGTAAAACTGTATTCACAGATGACATGATTCCTTGACTAAAAATTCCCAATGACTCAGCAAGAAAATGACTGAAACTACTGGAAAGATTCAGTATAGGATCAACATATAAAAATCAGTTGAATTCCTTTACATAAACAAGAAAAACTGCAAAGGAAAATGATACCACTTACAATAGCCACCCCAAAGACAAAGCACCTAGAAATAAATCTCACTGGAGATACAAAGAAAAACGACAGGGCAATGAATGTACAAATGCACTTTACACAACTGGTGGATGTATGGATTGTGATAAGAGTTGTATGAGCCCCTAATAAAATGATTTTTAAAAATCCAGAAAACCCCCACCCCCCAAAAAACTACAAAGCACTACTACAAGAAACCAAGAGAGACATATAAATGGAAGAATCTAACAGGCTTATAAAATGTGAATAGCACCCGAAATAATATGCAGATACATTGCAGTCTGAACCAGTTCCTTCATCATTCTGATCACTGCTGTATCTGGAAAGAGAATTTGGAACAACAAAATTTTCTGATCCCTGTGGATAGAGAAACACAGCCATGGTAGTCAAAACAGCCTGGTACGATAGAGGATGCACAGATCAATGGCACAGAAATGAGAACCCAGAGATAAATTCATTCACCTATGGATTCTTTGACCTTTAATAAAGGTCCCAAATGTATTAGATAGGGAAGAAATCATGTCTTTTAATAAGTAGTGCTGGAAAAACTGGATCTCACTTTAGAGAGAAATTATGTAAATATAATTCATATCTTACACTTTTAAAAACATGATGACTTTGAATGGTCAAAACTCTGCAATATAAAACCTAAAACTATAAAGACCATCAACTTTATACAATTGATGTATGTCTATGTATGGATTGTGATAAGTGTTGTATGAGCCCCTAATAAAATGTTTAAAAAAAAAAAAATAATAAAAAAAAAAAATAAAATAAAGACCATCAAAGCAAACATAGGAAAAAAGTTAGGGGACATAACAGATGGCATGAATACAATATCAAACATAACTGAAAACACAAACAGCAGAAGACAAACTAGATGGCTGGACATGTTAACAATAACATGTTTAACAATCACATGTTTAACAATAACATGCCCATCTGAAAAAATTTTTACCAAAAGAGTGAAAAAAATGCCACCGACTATGAACATTTTTTTTTTGTCTATGACATACTGGGAAGACCATGACAGACTAATCTCTACAGTTTACCCCCCAAAAATGAAAATACTCCAATTAAGAATGGCCAGAAGACATGGACAATTCACCAAAGAAGACATTTGTCAGTGATTCTCACTCAGTCAGTGCCATCAATTTGATTCGGACTCATATTAAATGCACAGGACAAACAAGAACTGCCCCCTGTAGGTTTCTGAGACTCTAAATAATTTTTAAAATAGTTTTATTGGCATATGCATCACATATCATACAACTTAATCTTTCAATCATATAGAGGATTTACGCAATCATAACCACAATCAATTTTAAGCCATGTTCTTCGCCTACTCATTTTTGTCAGCCCACCACTTCTCCCCCAACCTCCCCCGCCATGCCCATAGGCAATTATCAATTCAGTTGTCTCCAAAAACCTACCTGCCCTGAATTTTGCATAAAGAAAATCATACAAAACACAAGCAAGAAGTCTGGCTTTAGTTCTTGAAAGACTTGCGAAGTTCATGGTACTATCAATAGTCTTCACCAACACCATAATTCAAACTCAGCAATTAATTCTTTGGTGGTCTTCCTTACTCATTGTCCAGCGTTCACATGCATGTGATGTGGTTAAAAATGCCATGGTTTGGGTCAGTCACATCTTGAACCTTAAAGTGACCCCTTGCTCTTTAGCACTTTAAAGAGGTCTTTGTAGCGGATTTGCCTGGATGCAATGCATCATTTGATTTCTTAACTGCTGCTTCCCTGAGTGTTAATTGTGGGTTCAAAGTACATTGAAATCCTTGACAAATTCAGTCTTTTCTCAACTTATTAGGAGGCTTTCTCTTGGTCCTGTTGTAAAGATTTTTTTGTTTTGAGTTGTAATCTATGCTGAAGGCTGTCATTTTTTGGTTTGTTTTAAACCTTAACTAATAAGTTTCAAGTCCTCTTTTGTTTTAGTCACAGGTTGGTAATGAGCCTTCTTCTTCCAAACCTACTACCTCATTCTTCTTTATATAGTCCAGTTTCTTGGATTACTTATTTAGCATAGAGATTGAATAATTATTGTGAAAAGATAAAACTCTAACACACACCTTCCTGATTTTAAACCATACAATATCCCTTGTTCTGTTTGAACAACTGTCTCTTGGTCTATTAACAAGTTCAGTTCTACATGAGCATAATGAAGTGATCTGGAATTCCTACTATATTTTGCTGAAGATTTACAACAGTGGTTGCAGCAGTACATTGACAAAGAGCTGCCAGCAGTTCAGGCTGGATTCAGAAGAGGACATGAAACAAAACATATCATTGCTGACATTAGATGGATGTTGGCTGAAAGCAGAGAATACCAGAAATATATTTACTCGTGTATTATGGATCATTCAAAGGCCTTTGTGTGGACCATAACAAATTATGGATAGTCTTTAGAAAACTGGGAATTCTAGAACACTTCGTTGTGCTCACACGGAACCTACACATGGATCGAGAGGCTTTTGTGTGAACAAAACAAGGGAACACTGCATGGCTTAAAATCAAGGAAAGTGTACGTCAAGGTTGTTCAATTTTTATACTGATAAAATAATTGGAGACGCTGGAATATATGAGAATGTAGCATCATGATTGGAAGGCTTATTAACAACCTGTGGTACCCAGATGACACAACTTAGTTTGCTGAAAGTGAGGAGAACTTGAAGCATTTGTGGATGAAGATCAATGATTATAGCCTTCAGTCTGAATTACAACTCAATGTAAAGAAAACCAAAATCTTGACAACTGTTCCAATAGGTAACATCATGATAAATGGAGAAAAGATTGAAGCTGTCAAGGAAAAGCAAAGGTCATGGAAAAGACAGGAAAGAAAGAAGAACATATCAAAGTAGAGATCAAAAGAGGCTCTGAAACTGTTTCTTGAACATACAGTGGCTACAATGAATGGGGGAAATGAATAGAAAAGATAGATAGTAAGTTTTAAAAGGCAGTTCAAGAGAAGAAAGCATTATCGTGAAATGTATGCAAAGACCTAGAGTTATAAAATTCAAAGGGAAGAACATTCTCGTCATATTTCAAGTTAAAAGAACTCGGGAAAAATTCAAACCTTGAGTTGTAACATTGAAAGATTCTCTGGATGAATAATTGAATGACAAAGGAAGCATCAAAAGTAGTTGGGAAGAAACCACCACAGTGTCACTGGACCAAAAAGAACCGGTTGACATTCAGCCATTTCAAAAGGTAGCATATGATCAGCAATCAATGGTATTGAAGAAAGAGGTCCAAGCTTCACTGAAGGCATTAGTGAAAAAATGAGACTCTAGGAATTGATGGAATATTGGAATGCTTTAACAAGTTAATCTAGAAGGTTATCTGGCTAACCAACTGGAATAGATCCATTTTGTGCCCATTCTAAAGAAAGGAGGCCCATTACAATGTGGAAAACATAGAGCAATATCAATGATGTAACGTGCAAGTACAATTTTGCTGGTAAATAAAACATGGTTGAAACCTATACATAGGCAATGAGCTGCTAGAAATTCAAGTTGGATTCAGAAGAGCACGTGGACCATAGGATCTAATTGCTGACATCGGATAGATCTTGACTGAATGTAGAGCATAGTAGAGAGTTGTGTTCCTGTTTTATTGACTATGCAAAGACATTTGACCTTGTGGGTCACAACGAACTATGAATAACATTGAACA
The DNA here is from genome assembly GCF_050624435.1 of Tenrec ecaudatus. Classification (NCBI taxonomy): domain Eukaryota; kingdom Metazoa; phylum Chordata; class Mammalia; order Afrosoricida; family Tenrecidae; genus Tenrec; species Tenrec ecaudatus. The sequence continues at coordinate 121,000,780 of NC_134541.1, read as the reverse complement.
CAATGAGAATTTCGGGACACTTCGTTGTGCTCATGCAGAACCTGTACATGGATCAAGAGACAGTTGTTTGATCAGGACAAGGGAACACAGTATGGCTCAAAATGTGAGTCAGGGTTGCATCCCTTCACCACACTTATACAATCTGTATGGTGATCAAATAATCCAAGAACTTGGACTATATGAAAAACACAGCATCAAGATTGGAAGAAGACTCATTAACAACCTACAATATGCAGATGACACTACTTTGGGTGTGGAAAGCAAAGAAGCCTTGAACCAATTACTAATGGTGATGTTGGACAGGGCAAGATATGACAAATAATAATTTATAAATTATCAAGGGCTCATGAGGGAGGGGAGCGCGGGGAGGGAGGGGGAAAAAGAGGACTTGATGCAAAGGGCTTAAGTGGAGAGCAAATGCCTTGAAAATGATTAGGGTAAAGAATGTGCAGATGTGCTTTACACAATTGATGTATGTATGGATTGTGATGAGTTGTATGAGTCCCTAATAAAATGTTTTTTAAAAAACTATATAGCATTCAGTAGTGATTACAACACAATGTAAATAAAATTTAAAATATTCACAATTGGACTAATGTACAATATGAGGAGATGGAGAAAAGATTGAAGAAGTTCTAAAAGATTCCATTTTCCTTGCATCTACCTTCAACATTTATGGAAGCAGTAGCTATGAAATCAAACCATGAATTTCCTTGGGCATGCCTGCTGCACAAGATCTACGTATTTAAAATGTAAAAAAAAAAAACAAAGATGCCATTTAGAGAACTAAAGTGTACCTGACCTAACCCATGGCATTTTCAACTGCTTCATGTAAATGTGAAATGTAATAAATAAACACCACAGAAGAATGGATACATTTAAATTGTGGTGGTGACAAAGACTGAAAGCACGGTGCAGTGCCAAATGAATCAACAATCTGTCTCAGAGGAAGTAAACTCAGAATGTTTCTTAGCAGTGAGATTCTGTTTCACACCCTTTGAACCTGTTACCGGGAGAGACCAGTACCTGGACAGAGAAAAAGAGGAAGAGTCATAGCAAGATGGATGGACAGTGGCTGCAACCATGGGGTCAGACATCACAATTGTGAGGATGGCGTAGGATTGGGCGGTGTTTTGTTCTGTCATACAGAGGATAACTATGAAATGGAACTGTCTGAACTGACTGAATGGCCATGAACAATGATAACAATAGTCTATCTGTAAAATGTTTTATTCATGACCTCCTCCTACTCTTTCATTCACCTGCTCAAAGAAATAAAAAGAGAAAATTCTTAAGATTAAAATACAGCTTTAATTGTCCTTTGAAATTCATACATGTTCTGATTGTATGCAAATATATTACCAGAACAATACAGTAAATGAATTTTAAAGTACTCCACACTGGAATAACATAAAAATTGTCGATAATCTATGTATTTCCCAACTTCTTTTCCTGTTGCCTAACTTGCTTAATAAAAGCTGGACAGCCAGATATACCCAATGTAGCAAATAAAAATGAAAGCTATCCAGTTACATTATAATTTCACATAATCTTAAAATGTAATTATGCTCCACATATTGTGTGGAGCATATTTCTAAAAAATAAAATTGTTTGTTGTTTACCTGAAATGTATTTTAATTGGGCAACCTGTATTTTATCTAGTTATTCTGTCCTCCTTTTACTAATGAGATATAAGAAGTCTACTGTGGGTGCTTTTGGAAGCAGTTTTTTTCTGGGTTAAAAAACAAAACAGAAAACAAAAACTACTTAAGACTATATGCCTTTGCCGTCATGCTTTTTCCTGACATGATTCTGTTGTGATACTTGGCACTCTGGCAACAACTTCATGATCAAAACAGCTAAAGATTAAGGATGAACGTGCTGGGCAGAATAAAGCAGGGAGAATAGATCCAGGTCTTTGATGCTATTGTTCAATCAATATTTTATTTTATTTTTTAAACGTTTTATTGGGCAATCAATATTTTATTACGGCATCTGAAAGGGTTCTAGATGGCTACTGTGATGGCTAATGTGCATCGATATGTCTAAGCTGTGAGGCTCAGTGTTGGGCAGACACTGTGTGATTTTGTGATTTGATCTGAGCAGCCAATCAGTTGAAAAGGGAATGCCTTTGGGGGTGGAGCTGATTTCAGAAAACAAATGGATTTTCTGGCAAAGTTTTCTTTCTTGACCTTGTACTTTCCTTCTTACCTGACCGCCAGTTCTTGGGACATATCCCTACAGAAGTCTCTGGAATGCACCTGAACTTCAGATTTTAGATCAATCTAAATCCGTATCTGACAACCCAGATGAGCCAGCAGAGGTCTTCTGCCTTTAATGTGATGCATGGATTTGGGATTTGCCATTCCCCACAATTCCATGAGCCATTTCTTCTTTTTTATACATTCATAGACACGTCACTGGTTTTACTCCTCTAGAAAATCCAGATGAAGATATTCACTCTTTAAAAATGAAACAGCCGTTTCTACAAATAAAGCCAAAAAACTATTTGCTAAAAAAAAGGTCTAAGAACCATCAGGTTGCAGGAGGAAAGTCAAGGGAGATGGAGGAAAGAGCTAGGAGTCAAAGGGCATTCATGGAGGTCTAGACAAAGACATGTACATGCAAATATATATAGGAAGATGGGGAAATAGATCTATGTGTCTATATTTATAGGTCAAGTATTAAGGTGGCGGAAGGACCTTGGGCCTCTACTCAAACACTCCCACATGAATACTTTCTTTTATTAAATTGGAACTCTATGATGCTCACTCTCCCGACACAACGGCTGGAACCAAAGTGGGTGAACAAGTAAATGTGGTGAAGAAAGCTGATGGTGCCCGGCTATCAAAAGAGATAGTGACTGGGGTCTTAAAGGCTTGAAGATAAACAAGCGGCCATCTAGCTCAGAAGCAACAAAGTCCACATGGAAGAACACACCAGCCTGTGTGATCGAGTGGTCCCAAAGGGATCAGTTACCAGGCATCAAAGAACAAAAATCATATCATTGACTGCACACCTCCATGATAGGATCGCTGAAGACAAATGGGTGCATAAGCAAATGTGGTGAAGAAAGCTGATGGTGCCCGGCTATCAAAAGAGATAGTGTCTGGGGTCTTAAAGGCTTGAAGGTGAACAAGCGGCCATCTAGCTCAGAAGCAAAAAAGCCCACATGGAAGAAGCACACCGGCCAGTGCGATCACGAGGTGCCAAGGGACCAGGTATAAGGCATCATGCAAAAAAAACAACAACGATATAAGTGTGTGTATATATGTGTATATATGTGTATATGTATATGTATATATATATGCCATATTAAATGAAGGGGGAAGTGCAGAGTGGAGACCCAAGGCCCAAGTGTCGGCCAATGGAGATCCCCTCATAGAGGGGTTTAGGAGAGGAGATGGGTTAATTAGGGTGCGAGGTAGTACCGATGAAGAACACAGCTTTCCCCCAGATCCTGAATGCTTCCTCCCCCCAACTACCATGATCCGAATTCTACCTTGCAGGACTGGATAGGACAGAGGCTGTACACTGGTACATATGAGGGTTGGAGGTACAGGGAATCCAGGGTGGATGATACCTTCAGGACCAAGGGTGTGAGGGGCGATGCTGGGAGAGTGGAGGGTGAGTGGGTTGGAAGGGGGGAACTGATTACAAGGATCCACATGTGACCTCTTCCCTGGGAGAGGGACAGCAGAGAAGGGGGGAAGGGAGACTCCGGATAGGGCAAGATATGACAAAATAACGAGGTATAAATTACCAAGGGCACATGAGGGAGGGGGGAAAGGGGAGGGAGGGGAAAAAAAAGAGGACCTGATGCGAGGGGCTTAAGTGGAGAGCAAATGCTTTGAGAATGATTGGGGCAGGGAATGTATGGATGTGCTTTATACAATTGATATATGTATATGTATGGATGGTGATAAGAGTTGTATGGGTCCCTAATAAAATGTAAAAAAAAGGAGAAAAAATGATTGGGGCAGGGACTGTACAGATGTGCTTTATACAATTGATGTATGTATATGTATGAACTGTGATAAGAATTGTATGAGCCCCTAATAAATTGTTAAAATTTAAAAAAAAATTTAAAAAAAAGAAAATGATTAGGGCAAAGAATGTACAGATGTGTTTTATACAATTGATGTATGTATATGTATGGATTGGGATAAGAGTTGTATGAGCCCCTAATAAAATGTTTAAAAAAAAAAAAAAGAACCATCAGGTTTTGAAGAAGTCACTCTTCTTCAAAAGCATCCAAGGCAAACCATGCAGAGTGGAAAAAGCCAGCCTGGTATGAACGACAAACTGGGCAGCAAGGCGGTCGCACGCTCATGCTATGGCGGTGGGCTGTTGGTTTATTTGCCATTCGGGACAGGAGGGGAGTGTGCACATACAGCAGTCTATAGAGTCCACTGCCACTCCCAACTTTTACTGGCTAGGACTTCAGACAGATGACAAAACTTTGATGCGCCGTACTTTCTCTTCCTTAAATCAGTGGTTAAAACAGAACTTGGTGTTAACAAACCCAGGGACAAGGGAACAACCAATGATCAGAAATCAGTGGTGAGGAGGCCTGGTAGGGCTTGATCAAGGGCAATGTAACTGAGAGGAATTACTGAAATCCAAATGAAGGCTGAGCATGATAGTGGGACAAAAAGAAAGTAAAAGGAAATAGAGAAAAGAACTAGGAGGCAAAGGACATTTATAGAGATCTAAATACAGGCATGTACATATGTAAATATATTTATATATGATGATGGGGAAATAGATATATGTGCATATATTTATAGGCTTAGTATTAAGGTAGCAGATGGACATTCGGCCTCCACTCAAGTACTCCCTCAATGCAAGAACACTTTGTTCTATTAAACTGGCACTCTATGCTCACCCTCCTGACATGATTGCTGAAGACAAAGCGGATGCATAATCAAATGTGGTGAAGAAAGCTGATGGTGCCCAGCTATCAAAAGATAATGCCTCTGGAGTCTTAAAGGCTTGAATATAAACAAGCAGCCATCTATCAGGGAAGCGACAAGCCCACACGGAAAAAGCATACCAGCCTGTGCAATCACGATGTGTCGCCAGGATCAGAAGACCCAACAAACAAACATATTTTTGAGGACGAGGGGGGTCGGAAGAGAAACTCAAAACCCATATGTAGACAATGGGACATCCCCCCACAGAAGGTTCCCAAGGAAGTGATGAGTCAACCAGGGCGCAGTTTAGCACTGATGAAACACAATATTCCTCTGGTTCCTTAAGCCTACCTCACACCCCACTATCATGACCCCAGTCTTGCCTTTCACGGCGGGCTAGACCGGAGCATGCGCACAGATACAGGTAAGAGATAAAGAGCTCACAACACACAGAATCCAGGAACAGGTATGGGAGTAGCAATACGAGGGTAGGGGGAAGGTGGGGAGAGAAGGGGGAACTAATTTCAAGGATAAACACATAACCATCACCACCCCCCCCAAAGGGATGAACAACAGAAACTGTGGGGGGAGACAGATGTAGATGTAAGATATGAAGATAATAATATATAACTTATCATGGGGTCACAAAGGGTGAGAGGAGCGAGGGAGGGAAAAGAGGAGCTGCTACCAAAGGCTCAAATATAAAGTAAATGTTTAGAAAATAATGATGGCAACATATGTACAACTATGCTTGATGCAATTCATGTATGGATTGTTATAAGAGCTATGAGCCTCTGATAAAGTGATCTTTTTTTTTATTTTAACAATTTATTGGGGCTCATACAATTCTTTTCACAGTTCATACATATACATACATCAATTGTATAAAGCACATCTGTACAGTCTTTGCCCTAATCATTTTTTCTCTTTTCTTCTTTTACATTTTATTAGGGACTCATACAACTCTTACCACAATCCATACATATACATACATCAATTGTATAAAGCACATCCATACATTCCCTGCCCCAATCATTCTCAAGGCATTTGCTCTCCACTTAAGCCCCTTGCATCAGGTCCTCTTTTTTTTCCCCCCCTCCCTCCCCAGATAAAGTGATCTTTTAATCATAAAAAATAAGACTTCAAATGCAAGAATGTCAATCATGAAGTTACTTCCTTGCCTTTTTAGGAGCTTGCTATTAAATTGTTGAGCACGTGGGAGACTTCGTCTTGATCATGAGAATCGTGCTCAAGGCTGGAAAGGCTGGCTTTTGATGGTGTACACATATAAAAGCGATTGAGAATAAAAGTCAAAGAGTAGCATGAGACCATGAATTAGGGATGAGTATGAGAAAGTAGAGTGGTTGAGAAAAAAAAATCACAATACGAACCCCTCAGGAAGTGAGAACAGGAAAAGCTGAAATAGGTAAAAGCAGGAGTACCAGGAAGCCAAGAGGGCAGTGAGACGTCAAGATGAAGAGATCGCTGTCCTTGTCAGATGTTGCTGAGAAGCTGAGCCACTAACTGATGATCGACGTCACCGAGGCCCTTCCAAAGAGAAGATTCTGTTAAGCAGTATGCACAAAAATTATTACAAGGGGTTTTTGTTTTTTTTTTAATCAGCAGGTAGAAAAACTCAAGAGGTAGTAGGGGGCAAATGCTCATAAAGACAATGCATTCTAAGGGCTAATTTAGGAAACAAACTTTGGCACAAAAAGCAGCCCATGGAATGCCCCTGCTCTTTAACCCATCTATCTTACACTTACATAAGAAACAATATGTTGGGTGAACCATTTCCAAGTTCTATGCTTCTCAACGTCAAGATGTGCATTACTTCCATGAAGCAAGGTGCTGCAACCAAGGGCCCCACAACAAAACAAACCACCACCCCCACCCCTCCCACCACCACCACCCCTCCCACCACCACCACCACCCCTCCCACCACCCCTACCCCTCCCACCACCACCACCCCTCCCACCACCACCACCCCTCCTACCACCACCACCCCTCCCACCACCACCACCCCTCCCACCACCCCCAACATATACTCCCAAACTCACTGCCATTGAAGCTTTTTTGACCATAGGGCAAAATAAAACTGCCTGTTTGGGTTTCTGAGGCTGTAAATATTTATTTTTTAATCATTTTATTGAAGGATCATACTACTCTTATCACAATCCATACATACATCAATTGTATAAAGCACATTTGTACATCCGTTGCCCTCATAATTCTCAAAACATTTGCTCTCCACTTAAGCCCCTGACATCAGCTTTTTCCCCCTCCCTCTCTGTTCCCCTCTCATGAACCTAATAATTTATAACTTATTTTGTCATGTGTTACACTGTCCGACATCTCCCTTCACCCACTTTTCTGTAGTCCGTCCCAGGGAGGATGTTATATGTAGATCCCTGTAATTGGTTCCCCCTTTCCACCCCACCCTCCCTCCAATGCAAATCTTTATAGACGCCCTCTCTTTCTCCTGGCAGGCTTGAATTGCCAACTTGGTGATTGGCAGTCCAATGCGCCCTCCACTTTCAGGAGGAAATAAACCCACAGGTAACAGACAGGTAATCTTCACCCGACCCAGTGGGGCGCAGAATGAGCAGCAGACAATCACCAGACGTCCACACACAGTTAATTGGCAAGTGAGGTTTATTTAAACAACAGCAAGTCAACAAGAAATTGTGTAGTAACTGAGTGTGGGATGAGACAGGGGAGACGAAGTCTGCAGTCACTCAGGAGGCTGGCTTCCACTTCTGGCTCAGCAAGAGCTCTTAAAAGATTAACAGGTGATTTCCTTCAAACCTGAGCGAAAGAAACCAACAAATACTGTTAGAGAGATTCTCATGGTGTAGAACAGAGAAACCAGAGATGAGAGATGTGAACCTCTGGTGGGACCAAAATGACTTGACTCTGGGGCACCAGCCACCCATCTGACCACTGAGGTTCTGTGCTTATGGCTAGTTTTAAAGGGATGAATAAAGTGTTATAATAATGTATGGATTCTCCAGCTAATACGAAAAGCTTATCCTTGGTGTTAAACTTTGAAAACTACAGGAAGTGGAAGTTCTCTGCCTTGCACATATAAGCACTGCTATCACAAAGTACCCAGGAGGACTGTGGGTATAATAAAAGCCTCTTACATAAAACCATGTAATTTATTTTTATTAAATGAACTATAGAACATAAAAAATTAGAAACGACCTATATTTCTGAGAGTACTGGAAAGTTTAAGGAAATTTGGAAATAGTCACATGACAGAATTTAGAAAACCTATTAACAGAACACACTGAAGAGTTTTTAATAGTAAGGGGAATTATTTTTATCATTCTGTTAACAAAATTAGAATCATATGTTCTAGAATTTTCTAAGTTTTCTACTAAAAGTTATATTGTTTTTATAATGTGGAGGAGAATTAACAATATAAAAATATACTAATAGGCAATTGTAAATTAAAAAGGACTAAACTGTACAGCTCGGTAAATTTATAAATTGTTGAGTAAGACCTCTTTAAAATGGTGAGGGGCAGGATGCCATTTTAAGGACTAAGTTGCCCGTGACCCAAGCCAAGGCATCGTGGATCATCTCATATGCGTGTGACAGCTGGACAATGAATAAGGAAGACCAAAGAACTGACACATTTGAATTATAGTATTAACGAAGAATTGTACAAGTTCCATGGACTGCTAGAACAACAAATGAGTCTGTGTTACAGGAGGAAGTACAGACAAAACGTCCCTTAGAAGTGAGGACAGCCAGACTTCATCTTACCTACTTCAGACATGTTATGAAGAGGCACCAGTCCCTGGAAAAGGGCACCATGCTTGGTGGAGGGTCATTGAGAAAGGAAAACCCTCAGTGAGACAGACTGACATGGTGGCTGCAACAATGGGTTTAAACAACAATTGTGAGGACGGCGCAGGACTGGACAGTGTTTCAGTCTATTGTAACTTGGGTGACTATGAGTAGAACCAACTAAAGATCATCTAACAACAGCTGAAAGATAAGATCACAAGGGCTCATCAGCCTGGAATTTTGACACAGAAGAGAGTATTTGTCGTGAATTTTGACACAGAAGAGAGTATTTGTCGTGGTCAATGTCTGTTTTGTGTCAGCTACCTATGTAAGATAGAATGTCACATGTATCTGAAGGGACTAAATGCAGGAAGCTTGGAGGGCTGGTACTACATTAAAAACCAGATCTGGGATTGAAAAAGATCATCTCCTTGGTTGGGGAGACACCCAAAAAAGGAAAAACCACTGGGGAGTCAAGATTAACACGGGCCAGTTTGTTGTAAAGGAGAACTGGTTCAAGATCAATGTAACAGGAAACACTAAGTTCCAGGTTCTTGCTCCATGACCCACTACGGTATGGCCAGGGAACTGTACCTTATATATGAGATGAGAGGGCAAAATTCAAGCCACAGCTGTGTAGGTTTGTCAGAGACCTGGTTATAGTTGATTAAAAACACAAATACTGGCTATTATTACCTTCCAAATAATAAAATTTTACAATAGGGCTGTAAAGTCTTGTTTGTACTCATGGACTGTCTAAATTGTTTTTCTAGTTCTGTTTTATAAACACTTAAAAGATGTAATTAATTCTCTCAATATGCTCATTGTTGTGAGGTGTCACTGAGACCCTTCTGCCTCACAGGGACCCTGCAAACAACGAAGCAAACCCTGCCCAGGCTCACCCTGCTCTTGTGTTCGAGCCCACTGCTGAAGCTACTATGTCACTCCATCGTGGTGAAGGTCACCCTCCATTCTGCTGCCCTGCTACTTTACCAACGGGATGCCTTTCTCCAGGGGACGGCGCACTCTCACGATCTTTGCAACTAAGGAGCGCATTCTACCTGCACTTCTTCCGCGACAGATTTGGTTGTTATTGTGGCAGTCCGTGCTACTTTCAACATTCTCTGCCAACACCGTGATTCAAATGCGTCCACTCTTGGTGGTCCATAGATACAGACAGATGATCTCCTAGTTATTTCTGGATCTGAAAGTCAAGTCTTACAGACTTTGGAGGAGAAAACATCTCCATTTCTAGGTCAAATCAACAACAGGACAAGCAGACACCTAGCTCACGGCCTCCTTTGGTCGCCCAGCAGAGGCAGTAATGCTGCATGAGCTGCTCCAGAAGCTCCATCTCATCCAGGAATTCAAGGGACTCGATCCTACGGGAGAACGGGAAACACATTCACTGCACACTTACGCAATTACAAAGTAACCATGAGGGATATGGGAAGATATTAAGTGAAAGGGAGCAGCTAAAACTATTATCTGTGGTGTGTTTACATCTTACTGTACTGCTAGTGAAAAGAAGAAAAAAAAATTCATTAACAAAGTCAAAAGACATGACAAACGAGAAAAAAAATGTGCAGTATAAATGACAATGGGTTTATTTCTTTGCTATTTAAGAAACTAATGAACTTGAATACTATTGAACTCATTATTGAAAACTATTGAACTCATTATTAAAAGATATTGAACTCATTATTGAAAAAACTATTGAACTCATTATTAAAAGATAGGGAAAAGACCATTTCACCAGAAAAAAAAAATAAATCCTCAACCTCAAATTGGTACTAAAAGAAATATAAACTAAAATATAAAATATACTTTTTCTTTTTTAAAATTATTTTATTGGGGCTCATATAACTCTTATCACAATCCATACATCCATCCATTGTGTCAAGCACTTTTGTACATTTGTTGCCATCATCATTCTCAAAACATTTGCTTTCTACTTGAGCCCTTGGTGTCAGCTCATTTTCCCCCCTCCCTCCCCACACCCCTCTCCCTCATGAACTCTTGATAATAAATAATAATTATTTTTTCATGTCTTACACTGACAAGACAACAGAAAAGTGGGTGAAGGGAGACAGACAGTGTAAGATACTTTTTTTTAACTCTCAAATCAACAAAGATCAAAAAGATTGGTAGGAACTTTAAGAAAACATGGGGAAAAGTGCTCTCCCATCTTAGAAAATAGTGTAACTTCTTTGGTAAGAAATTTTATCATCTCTACCAATGCTTAAAATGTACATGCTTTGGCTCAACAATTAAGTTTTTAATAATTTAATCTATATGTGTATCAATATATATGTGTATTCACACATCACAAATGGGATGAGTAAATTATACCTCATTCATCCAAATGATACTACACAGCCATGAGGAAAAATGGAGTAGGTTTATATTGATTGGCACAAGATCACACACTCTTTAAGAACCACTAAAAAGCAAGTTGCATAGTATATAATGCACACAGTGTACTTCTATGGAAACAAAACAGGGGGGGGGCTATTATCATGACAATAGGCTACTTTGGGAAGATACATAAAAACCTCTTAAAGGGTGTTTTCTGTGTGTGAAAGAAAGTAGCAAGGATGGGAGGGTGAAGTTCTCCCATTAATCCCACCCCATACTACTTTATTTTGGTTCTTTTGTTACATGTATGATTTTTTTAAATAATTATTTTAAATGTAAACTTAAAAATACATGTGTACACAGAGAAACATGAATAAACAAGGAAATAACATGTTTTAAAAATCCTCTAGTGTGGGAAATTTCAGGCATTTCTGAAAAGTGTGAAGAGAAAAGTAAAAAATTAGGTTTCTACTATTCAGAATAGCCACTGCTAACAATCTGGTATTGCCGTCTAGGCTGTGTGTGCACACGGGTACACACGTGCGCTATGTAGCTGCATGTTTTTGGATTTGTATATGCACGTGTCTTGATACACTAGCTTATGAACTATATCTGAAGTGAGAATAATTATCTACAAAATACTTTGGTTATTTTCCAAGTATGTAATCTTGTCAGAAGACAGACAGGTAGATTTCCTAATACCAAGAGACAATAGGAGCAGCACAGTTGGAAGGTTCTATGATGGCGATGACCAAGTCTGGTCATCAGTAGACACTACTAGCTGTGAAGCTCGCCTGAGCTCCAGGAGGACAGGCGCCTGCTTGGATCACTGCGGTATCCCTAGTGCTTAGAAAAAGACATGTCTGACAGTAGGTACCCACTCAGGTTATTTCCAGTTTGGGGCTATGACTAGTACTGCGCTATACACTGATGTACAAGTCTCCGATAGAACTCTGCTGTCGGGTTTTGCGGATCGAAGCCTCGGTGTGAAATGGCTCGGTCTTGTAGCGCTACTTTTCCTTTTCCGAAGAACTACCGGTTTTCCACATGGCTATGCTGTTCCACATTCTCCGATAAACATTAGAGTTTCCTTCCATTCTCACCAACGTTCATTTTCTTTTGTTTGTTGTTATTTGCTTTACATCTTAGTTATCCTGTTGGTTCATTAGGTGCTGTTCAGTTGGCTTCCAATCCCAGCAACCGTATGTACAACACTGCGATCCTGAACGATTTTCACACGCGCTGCCATGTTTGAGCTCACTTTGTCGACCTCTGTGTCAATCCCGCTCATTGAGGGTCTGTCTTTTGTCACTGCCCTTCTACTTTCCCAAACACTATGTCCTTTTCCAAGGACTGGTCTCGCCTGATAATATGCCCCCCAAATGGGATCATCTTTCTATCTTTGCTTCTAAGGAGTATTCTGGCTATACTTCCTCCAAGACAATATCTTAGTTCTTCTTGCTGTTCAAGGCACTTTCAACATTACTGTCCAACACCATAACTCCTATGCATCCCAAGTCTTTGGTAGTCTGGCTCATTCACTGTCCAGTTTTCACATGCATCTGAAGTGCTAGAAAATGCCAGGGGGTGGGTCAGGTACACCTTAGTCTCAAAGTGGCATCTTTGCTCTGTCACATTTTAAAGAGTTCTCATGCAGCGGCCGTGACCAATGCAAGACATCATTTGATTTCTTGACTGCTGCATGTGGGAGGTGGATTGTAGATCCAAGTAAAATGAAATTCTTGACAACTTCAATCCTTTCTTCAATTATTATGAAGTTGATTCTTTTTTTAAAAAAACATTTTATTAGGGGCTCATACAACTCTTATCATAATCCATACATACATCAATTGTGTAAAGCACATCTGTACATTCTTTGCCCTAATCATTTTTAAAGCATTTGCTCTCCATTTTAGCCCTTTGCATCAGGTCCTCTTTTTTCCCCCTCCCTCCCTGCTTCCCCATGAGCCCTTGATAATTTATAAATTATCATTTTGTCATATCTTGCCCTGTCCGACATCTCCCTTCACACATTTTCTGTTGTCCGTCCCCCAGGGAGGAGGTTATATGTAGATCCTTGTAATCAGTTCCCTCTTTCCACCCCACTCTGCCTCCATCCTCCCAGTATCGCCATTCTCACCCCTGGTCCTGAAGGGATCCTCCGCCATGGATTCCCTGTGCCTCCAGCTCCTATGTGCACCAGTGTGCATCCTCTGCTCTATCCAGACATGAAGTTGATTCTTCATCCGATTGTGAAGATATTAGTTTTCTTTACACTGAGTTGTAATCCATATTGGCAGGGTTTGACTTTCCTCAGTAAATGCTTCCATTCCCGTTCCTTTCAGCAAGCAAGGCTGTGTCATCTACATATCCCAGCTTGTTCATGACACTGGTTGATCTTCATAAACTCCAGCTGCTTGGATTATTTTCTCAGCATAAAGATTGAATAAATTTGTGAAAGGACATAATGCTGATGCATATTTCTCCTAATTTTAAACTACACATTATTTCCTTGTTCTCATTGAATGACTGACTGCTTCTTCCTGAGCACAAACTAGTGGTCTAGAATTCCAATTCTTCTGAATGTTCTCCGTAGTTTGTTATGGCCTAAACAACTAAATGCCTTTGCAAGCCAATAAAACACACAAAAAAAACGTACTTCTTGTATTCTCTGTTTTCCGAGTTACCTGACATCAGCAACAATATCCCTTGTTCAAGGACGTCCTCTGAATTCAGCTTGTATTATGGCAGCTCTCATAGAAGTACTATTGTAATCATTTAAAAATTAATTATCTTCAGCAAACCTTTATTTGCATACGATACTAATGATGTCATTCTATAATCTCTGCATTCTGTTGGTAACTTTTATTTGGAGTCGGCACAAATATGGATCTTTGCCAGTCAGTTGGCTAAATGATGGTCTTCTAAATTTCTTGGCATAGACTAGTAAGCCCTTCGAGGGCTTCATCAGTTTACTGAACTATTTCAATTGACATTCTATCAATTTCTAGAGCCTTGAATTTTTTATCAATAAGTAACGTTATATCCAAAAAATGACTTCCAGCCCAGTCCTACTCAAGTCCACAAATCCAGTGCAAGGCAGGGCCCTTTTCAGACTTACATAGCTGCAGGTTGACGATGCAGAATGCAGGAAGATCCTAAGTCGATGGGTACAGAGCCAGGGGGATCCAAGGTCAGTGGAAACACGGCAGGGTGCCAACAGCTCTCAGGTTGGGAGGACCACATGGAGCCGCCCTTGAAGGCAGAGTCCCAGCAAGCGAGGGGGTGGGGGTGGGGGTGATTCCCAGTTTCTTCTTATGAGAGGATGTTGATCAGGCTGTGACCTGATTGCTGGGTTGGATTCCATCCCTATACGTTCATACAAATTCAAGTTGACATCTAACTACCACCCTTGAATCGTAGCTGTATAACTGGTCTTCCTTGTAGGCACATCGATATTGTCCTATCACACAGCATGGTACTCAATAGATCTGGAAACGTTCTTGATGAATGTGATGGCATTGCTGGCACAGGAAAGCATATAAATGTCAGATGGAAAATGGCCAATACTGTCCATATTAGCTCACTAATGCCTAGGATACTGGTGCTTTTTGCTTTTAATTGGTGCTCTTACAGCTCTTATCATAATCCACACATATATTCATGTTGTCACACACATCTGTACATATGTTGTCATCATCTTTTTCAAAATATTTTCTTTCTATTTGAGTCCCTGGCATCAGTTCCTCATTTCCCCCCCTCCCTCTCCTACCCTCCCCCTCCTCCTGCCCCCTTGATAATTTATAAAAAAATTTTTCATGTCTTACACTGACTGCTGTCTCATTTCCCTCACTTTTCTGTTGTCTGTGCCCCTGGGATGGGGGACATATGTCCATCACTGTAACTGGCCCTCCCTTATCCCCACCCCCCATTACCCTCCTAGTATCGCTGCTCCCCTTATTGGTCCTGAGAGGTTTCCCTGTGCTGCGAGCTCTATCTGTACCGGTGTACATGTCTGGTCTAGTCAGATTGGTAAGTAGAATTGGGGTCATTGGGGGGAAGCACTAAGGAACGAGAGGAAGGTTGTATGTTTCATCAGTGCTCTGCTTGCACCCTGACTGGCTCTTCTCTTCACAGGGGGTGTCCAACTGACTACTGATGGGCTTTGGGTCTCCACTCTGCAACTCACCAGAACATGAAAAACTGACAGACAAATGGTGACTCCATTCCACTGAGAATGAAATAACGTCTCATAGCGGTTATGACTTTCATCTTTCTGACGGCTAATGATATTGAGCATCTTTTTGTTTGTTTGTTGTCATTTTAATATCCGCTTTAGTGAATGCCTATTCAACTTTGTGCCCATTTTAAAAATTGTCATTTTTTTATTGTTCAGTAACAGCTATAAATAAAAACAGGTTACTATACTCTTATCAAATATATGGTTTCTGAAGATATTCTCCCAATCTGTGGCTTGTCTTTTCATATTCTTAGTAAAGATTTTTATAAATAAACTACATATTTTAAAATTATCATTATCAATATAGTATAGAAACTTATAAATACTAGGCGACATAGGTCTTGGTAACTCATAGATGTTTTGATATGGAAAGCTATCTTTTGTTATGTTAAAAACATAAAGGAGATAGCTTACAGACCAATACATATAGTTTGAATCCACTGAAATTAAAACAGAAATCTGCTAATTACTAAATATTTACCTTGATGTACATGAAGGAATATATACTAAATTATGAACAAGGGTAATCTCTGGAAGGTGTGATTACAGAGTAGAAACCTATTATACTTTATGCTTTTAGACTGAACTATAAAAGTACCTCTTTCTCTTCACTGCACTTTCTAAAATGAACAGCTCATTTAGAACAATGAACATAAATATTTTTAGAACTATGAATATAATTTCTTTGATAATGAAGAGGCAAATCCATTTCAAAATCTGCCAATAGACTTTTCGTTCCCTGTAGCGGCCCTGGTGGCACAGTGGATTGCAGTTTGACATGCTACCCTCAAGGTCAGCAGTTTGAACTTGTCTGCCACTTGGAGAAAGGCAAAGCTTTCTATTCCCTTAAGAGTTAGAGCCCAGCACTGGTGAGAGACAGTCATACAGGTCAATGGACAGACCTGGAATTCTCTGCTTTCTCATTTGGGGGCAGGGGAGGGATTTTTGCTAGGGTTTTTTTTCCCTCTTTTTATATAATCTTTTGTGATTTTTTTGTTTTGTTTTGTTTCCGTTATTGTTGTTTTGCCTACCAATATAAGATGGGCCAAGGAGAAAGCAATGGGACCGACAGTTCCAGAGGGGCTTGGGGACAGCAGGAGGCTGGGGAAGGGAGGGGTGAGCAAACAACGCCACAGACAGGGAACAACTAGGGAATTAAATTCAACAATGAGGAGGACGTAGAGATGCTGGGGGTGTTGGAGCAACAAGAGCAATCTAGCTGACAAGAATTACTATGAGGCTGGAGAAGGAGGGGCATGATAATAGGGTGGGGTGGTAAAAGGAAAGAGAGGAAAGATCTAGGAAACAAAGCTATGGATAGAGGTACAAACATAGGTGTGCACTTATATATTAATTCGTGAAAATAGAGGTATTGGCCTACGTACACATATTTATAGAGCAATACATTGAGGAAATGGACAGATTTTGGGCCTCTTCTCAAGCCCTGCTCAACACAAGAATACTTTGTTCTAACAACCTGGCATTCTGTGATGCTCACCCTCCTGGCACAATCACTGAAGACAAAATGGGTGCATAAGTAAATGTGGTGAAGAAAGCTCATGGAGCCCGGCTAGCAAAAATATAGATCAGGGGTCTTAAAGGATTAAAGCTAAACAAGCGGCCATCTAGCAGAGAAGCAACAGGCCCACATGGAAGAAGCACACCAGCCTGCTATTGTTATAAGATCCCCCAATAAAATCTTAAAAACAAAAAACAAGAGTTAAGGCCTCAGAAACCCAAAGGTTTAGTTCTATCCTGATAAGGTCAGTCTGAGTCAGAATTGATTTGATGGCACTAAGTTTAAATGTTTTGGGGGTCCCTGAGGAATGTTTTTTCTTCTCCAAAACACAGGGATTATAAAAAAATTTTACCACAGATGTTTCTTTGGAAACTTTCCAAGTATAACTCCTTATTTTGACTAAAATAATCCATTTGGGCATAAGGTTTATCCCATCTTAGTGGCTAATGAATTTTTCGCAAATTGTCGCCAATGTTTAATTTAGTAGCAGGCTAACTTGTTTCAAAATAAGTTTAGTTAGGGATTTTGTCTTTATAACATTAAAGAACACAGACAATCATGCAATTAATTCTCAAGTAATTATCATGGAGCTAACAATGCTTGGCAAACCCATACCTAATCACTTCTGATCGTGGTAATCTGCTGTACAATTCCATCATATCAACTACCGATGCTGTTTCCCATCCACATGACAGGAGCCGTTCTCTCTAGAGAGTATGGTGAAGAGAAAGAGAAGAATATCAAGGTCATGTCACAGAGATCGAAGACGCTCTTAAAGCACTGGAGGACTTTTAGATTACTCCTTTCTCAAGAGTCCATTCTGGCCCTTGTCAGCTAAAACTCACTAAAGCATATTTAAAGAAATATAGAAATCACTTTTCTATAGTAACAATTTTTCAAGTGGTACAATAGTAACATGACATAGCACGTGTAAAAATTAAATGAAGGTAGTAGTATCTCTTCAGTAAGTAAATGGCATTTGAAAAGAAAAGGGGCTGTCATAGATGAAAAGGTAATCAAATATGACCTGTAGAACATGATTATAGATCCTCATTCAAATATGTCAATTATAAAATTATCATTTTAAAAATAATTGGGAAAACTGAACACAGACTGGTATCTGGTGCTATTGAGGAGTTATGGCCAATTGGTACAGTATGAAAGGTAAGAAAATGAAGACCATTGATTTATGAATACCCTTATCTTGATGAAAAGAATGGCCTTATTATTCAGCATCCACAGGGAAGTACTTTGATATACTACTTGGGGTTTGCTTTAAAATATTCAAACATCAAAAGTATTTTTGAAGGGATTCTCTTTATTTTTAAGATATGATAGAAAAAATTTTAATTATTAATAAATCATTTTATTTGGGGCTCTTACAGCTCTTATAACAATCCATATATCTATTGTATCAAACACATTTGTACATATGTTGCCATCATCATTTTCCAAACATTTTCTTTCTAATTGAACCTTTGGTATCGGCTCTTTTTTTTCCTTCCCTTTCCCACCCACCTACCCTTGTGAACCTTTGATAAATTATTATTATTTTCATATCTTACATATACCATCTGCTGTCTCCCTTCACCCAGGTTTCTGTTGTTCATCCCTCCTGGGGATGCAATGATATCAATCAATCTAGTTGGTTTCCCATTTCTCCCTTTCTCTGCGACATCCCCCTACCTTCATGGCATCGCTACTCCCGTTACTGTTCCTGAGGGGTTTACTGTCCTGGATTCTGTGTGTTGAGAGCTCTTATCGGTACCGTGTACATGATCTGGTTTAATCTGATTTGTAAGGTCGAACTGGAAAGAATATTTGGATCATAAACACTTAAAATAATATACAGAAATGTAACTTTGTATTTTCCATATCCAGATGGCAAAATAGGGCTTAGATTTCCCTAGCCCTAGCTCTGGTGGCACAGTGGTTACACCTGGGCTGCTAACTGTAAGATCAGCAGTGTGAAACCACCAGCTGCTCCCCAGGAAGAAGATGGGACTTTGCTCCCATAAAGAATGACACTCTCAGATATGCACAGGGGCAGTTCTACCTTGCCCTATAAGTTCACGAAGAGTCAACGTCAACTTGATGGCAGTGATTTAGATTTTGGGCTTTTAGAGCCTTGGTGGTAGAGCGACAATGTCAGCAGTTCAAAACCACCAGCTGATCCTCAGGAGAAAGACGAGGCTTTCTATCCCTGTGAAGAGTTACAATCTCAGAAACCCACGGTTCTACTCTGTCCTATGGGGTTGCTATGAGTCCAGAATTGACTCACTGACACAGAGTGAGTGAGTGAGTGAGTGAGTGAGTGAGTGAGTGAGTGAGTGAGTGAGTGAGTGAATGAGTGAAGTAGTGACCCACAGACCCCTCAGTGACTTTGTAGTCAAGTGTTTTTGACGGGAAAATGTCCTCCAGTGTTTGACTGATGGTGCAAGAACACACCCGTGTCTCTCCTTTCTGACCTGTGACTCTAAAGACTTGCACATTTCCACTCCAGCCAGGTCACACTGTCGCCTTCGCAGATTTTCAATCATGATCTGCCCGAACCTGTCATCCATGTTTACCTGGGAAGGAAAAGAGGAGTCTGGGTATCTCTGTACAGGTTGGTTGCATAAAGTGTGCAATTTTTTTGTTATCTCTGTTTTTAACCAATCAAGGCAACCATTTGTTAGTACTTAGTACAGGTAAAGCAATGAGGAGCAAGTACTCATACACACTGCTGGTGGGAACAGAATCTGGTGCAGCCCCCTGAAGGGTAATTAGGCAGTATATTTCCACTTTAAATGCTCAACCTGAGAGTAAGTCAGCCAGTCCACTAAAAGAAAATAAACCTACAGATGTACTCCAATGGTTTTCATAGATGTCTCAACATACAGGCGTGGTGAAGCCATGAACACCTTACCGAATGCCCCTGTTTTAGCTCTTGTTTCTGGAAACTCAGAGTACGAGTGCTAACTTTGACTATTGTGATAATTAACGAATGCAATACACGTCAAAATCATGGAATAGTGCCTGGTGCACAGCAAGCTCATCTACCAATCTGCTACTGCTATTTTATTGTCTTTGTGAAAATGATCAGCATCCATGTGGTCTTATCACTTTAAATCGCTAATTGCATAGCAATAATAATAGGAACATGAGTAATGGTATACACTATGAAGATCTCAATGAGTTTGCTATTTCCAGACAAGTGAAGGTAAACGTCTGCTTCTCACAAAGTGAGGGTGATGGTTGTGGCTGAGACCTTCTAGGGATAGCTATAGATGGCAAGTTGAAGCCTGGCAAATTACCAGTCCTGCCCCCAAGTCACAAGGTCTCTGCTTAAAATCGCTTAACCCACTGTCTCTCATACCACGTAGAATAAATGCTCGTGGAATGTACGAATGCCCCAAAGCAGAAGAGTAAAGCCACACACATCAGGTGTGCTAAAACAGGGAAAGGGGAAATCAATTCCCCAGTGTGGGAGTCGGTAAACCAAAACAGGTCAGCATGACTTATTCACATCAGAAGAAAAGATCAATGAGGTCATCGTCCATTATAACCATTCACCAGGACGAACGACTAAGACTAGGTTTAAGGGACACACAACTAAGCAGAAGAAAGGAGAATCGGAACCACGCACAGCATGGCATACTGCATAGAAAACTGGACCACGGCAGGCCAGGGGGGCAAAGAGAGAGACCGGAAGACCAAGGTCAGCCTCGTTCTGCACATGATGACGCGGCAAATAATTCCATGAAAGCATGTCCCTTTACTGCTCTTACCTGCAATTAAAAAGTGTTTTAAATTCTAAATTAAAAAAATAAATTCAGCGATGATCAACATCAGCTCTGTCCTTAAATAATCCATAATAAATAATCCACACAGGTAAATATGATTGTCCTCTCTTACAAACAAGGCATCAACGCTCAGAGAGGTCAGGGAAGAACATGTAACACTAACCATCAGGCGCTGCTATCAATGCTTGTGCATAAAGTAACTCATTTAGTCCTCACAGCAATCTTGTGATGTAGGAACTATTAGCATCCTCGATTTTCAAATGAGGAAATGGGCACATAGAGTTCAGTAACTCGTACAGGCCACACAGACAGGGAGTTCACCCCACAGCAAACCACCGAGAGAGTCTGCCTCAGGTCACACTGCCAATAACAATGCTGGGGTCTCTCTGAACCTCAGATGGCCCTTTCTAAGAAACACAACATTGCGAGGCTCACATGCATAGGAATAGGGTTCCACAGAACTGAGGCCTTGGAATCACGGCGCTGGGGAAGACTACTGAAGGTGCAAGGACTGCCACAAATCCCACATAACTCTGCCTCGGAAGAAGGACAGCCAGGATGTGGATGTAAAGGCATTACGTGTGGTAAAGTGGAGGAGCGGTGAAACAGAGGACGGCCCTAGACAGGATGGATGGACACAGGGTCTGCAACAAGGGGCTCAAGCACAGCAACTTGTGTCCTTCCGTTGTACATACGGTCGCCATGAGCCAGAACCGACTCACTGGCCCCTAACAACAACAACAACATTCAAACCCAAGACAGATGATGCAAACGCTCTAAATCATAATTTTTTTGCACTAGATCACAAGAATCAAATGGGCAGTAAATACACCAAGCCCAAGGGTTTTTATAAATCAGAAATGTTACATAATCTGCTTTCTAACTTCTCTTAAAAACTGGGAATTTTGACAGTTCCCGGCCACATCTGAGTCTTGGCCATGAAATGGGACGCTGGTGCTCTTGTTCACCACAGTCCCCACCACTCCACCTGTGGAGCAGTTCCTCTCCTCCCTCCCTCCCTTTGCGGCCATATGCTTCCAGGAGGAAAGTGAGAGGCCACCTAGGTGGTGCCGTTCAGGGTTGCAGCTCAACCACAGAGACGCTGGAAGGAAGGAAGGCCTGCTGAGCTACTTCCCCAAAGTCACGGCCATTGACAACCCTGTGGAAAACAGTTCTCGGGGCCACTCCTGGGTGTTGTCATGCGTTGGAATCGATTCCGTGGCACCGGTTTAGGATTTTCCGGTTGCCACTGTAGGACAGGTCAAAACCCCTCCGGCGAGACCTGGGTCTTCACAGACATTGCAATGGTGAAATAAGGACACAAAAACACTTTTACAAAGGCTAAGGGAGACGCCTGCAAAACGTCGAAAACGGAAGGACACGAAGATGGTGGGAGTGGATTAATAATGGAGAGTGGCTGCAGGCAGAGGGACAGGAGGACTGAGGGGGCAAAGACAGGGACGATGACCAGGAGAGCCCGGGCAGCACCCCGCCTCCTCGCGCATCCTCCTACCTGCTCGTAGTTGATGTACATTGCATTCTCAAAGCTGTTGGCTGCCCACTTCAGGAGGTTTGCAGACTGCTCTGGAGTCATGTAAATCAGCACACATTCAGTTATGAGGAGTGTTGGCAATCTTAAGAGAAGAACACAGGCACATGCTTTTTTATAAATCAAATCATGACCCTCTAATTATGTATACGTTGCAGCATGACCGGGCTGAGGAAGCTAGAAGCACCGAGCAAGGACATCACCAATCAATACAACGATACGCGTGTAATAGCACTGGGGCCCGATTTTTATGCTATAAAAAAGTTAGCAATAAACCATGATATCCGTCTGAACGAATCATTCACATGGACTCTAGCCAACAGTAGGTGGACTTGGCTCTAAGCAGAAGAACCACCCAGTTGAGTGTAAATTATCAGCCCACAGAAGTTTGAGCCACTAAACCGAGTTGTTGCCACTAAGTTTGGAGTGGTTTGTTACACATCAGAGGCTGACTCATACAATGTGGAAATCTTGATAATCATTTACCAGAATCAATTTTTTATAAACCTTCTGAATTGAGAATTAAATACAATAAAGTCTCAATTAATAATTTCAATAAATTACACTAATTAACAGATTTTTAAAAGTCACAAAATAGGTAAAAGAAACAGCAACAAATTCCTGGAAAAGTATCTAAAAGTCATTTTAAAAAATAATTTTATTGGCATATACATAACATATCATGCCATTTAATCATTCAATTGTTAAGAAAATGTATGCAACCGTTGCCACAGTCAATTTCAGAACAGTTTCTTCTTGTACTCATCCATTTCCCTCCATCCTCCTTGCCGTACCCCTAGGCAATGACAATCCAGTTACTTTTGCTATAGGTCTACCTGTCCTGGATTTCATAAGCAGAAAACCATATGCGATATAAACGGGAAGCAAACAAACAACAAAAATGGTTAAAGAGAACGTAGAAAACCCTCAATCAATCAGAAACTGCTCTCAGGCTTATTGTTGGATAATAGTATTAAACTCATTTTTCAAAGGCGGAAACTGAAATACAAGAGTGAAGTAAATTGTCTGAGGTAATGCCCCTTAATATTCATGGCTGATTGCTCTTTCTCCTACAAATCAAGGGATTCTTATTATTTTTTATCTGTTGCGTTTTAAAAAACATTTGCTTTGATTGGAGGCGGAAACTTAAAAGGAAAAATAAAAATGCCCAACGAGGCATGAATTTAAAAGAACATGGTACATCTGCCCAACGGACTGCGAGGTGGCTCACAGACAAAACCTGGCTCTTAGGTGCTCTCCTGCTTCCTCAGAGAAGGTAGCATCAGAATAATTAAGCAGTCCACTGCGACTAGCGATTCACTGCCCCCTTGCTCATACACTATTGTAGACAATGTGCTCATGTCCTATTCTGAGGGCCTGCGTGTAGTAGACACTCAACTACTGGTGGAATGAGTGAATAAGTAAACGTAACTGAACAATCAAGCAAGTGGATAGATAGGTATGTAAACATATACATATGCGAGGGTTGTGAAAAGGAATCGCTTCCAGGGTTCTCGTTCACATGTGCATGAGGGGTATTTTTGTTTGTTTAATGTTTAAACACAGCTCTTATGATCAACGGATGACACTAGACAAATTTTCTTAGTAACCCACTTGTCTTAAATCTCATTAGGTGCCTTTAAAAACAAAAAGGTCTATTTAAGACAGTGGCTACAGGAGAAGCGGAGGTGGGAAAAAGGAAGGGGGAGGGGAGGGACCAACCCAGGGACAAGGGAATGACAAGTGAGCTAAAATCAATAGAAGGAAGCATGCTTAGTGGGGCTCAATCAAGGGCAATGTATCAGCAAGAAATTACTAAACCCGAAGGAAGGCCAAACATGATGGTGGGACAAGAAGAAAGTAAGGAAATAGAGGAAAGAACCAGGAGGCAAAGGGCATTTCTAGAGGTCTAAATAGTAAACATATATCTAATGAGAGGGGAATAGAACTATATACTCATGTTTATATGTTAAGAATTAAGGCTACAGATGGACATTGGGCCT
Source organism: Tenrec ecaudatus (assembly GCF_050624435.1). Lineage (NCBI taxonomy): Eukaryota > Metazoa > Chordata > Mammalia > Afrosoricida > Tenrecidae > Tenrec > Tenrec ecaudatus. Next base: position 120,976,612 of record NC_134541.1, on the reverse strand, counting down.
TGACTCAAGTACTCCCTTAACACAAGAACACTTTGTTCTAACAATCCAGCATCCTGTGATGCTCACCTTCCTGACAAGATCACTGAAGACAAAATGGGTGCATAAGCAAATGTGGTGAAGAGAGCTGATGGTGCCCAACTACCAAAAGATATAGTGTCTGGGGTCTTAAAGGCTTGAAGGTACACAAATGGCCATCTAGCTCAGAAACAACAAAACCCACATGGAAGAAGCACACCAGCCTGTGATCATGAGGGGTCAAGGGGATGAGGTATCGGGCATCTAAGACACAGAATAAAACCATACCCAAGGTGAATGGGGGGAAGGCATCCCCCCTCCCATGACAGTGTTTTCTATAAGAAATTTACAGTAGGTAGATCTATAGTGAAAGTAACTGGAGGGGGACGTAGCAGAGAAGGAGGGGGCGGGGTGGGTGGCAGGGGAGCTTACAACAATGAGAATGAGAAGAAAGCGGTCTGAAACTGACTGTGATGGTGATTGCACAGACCTTGTTAATAAGATCAAGTGATTAAATTGAATGATATGTAGAGTATATGCCAATATTAAGTTATTTTAAAATTATTTTCACAAATGAAATTAAAACAACAACAACCTTCAGTATGAATAACAAATCAATGCAAAGAGGAAAAAAAACACCTAACAATTGGATCAATACACAGCATCATGATAAATGAAGAAATGACCGGCGTGTTCAGGGATTTCATTTTACTTGCAACCACAATCAATGTTCAGGCCCGCAGCAGTCAAGACATCTAATGATGCATTGTGCCAGGTAAATCTGCTGCTTAAGACCTTTGGGAAGCGCAAAGATGCTACTTTGAGATCGTCGGTGGGCCTGAGGCAAGCTGTGGCAGTGTCAGTCACCTCACACGCATGTGAAAGCTGAACGAAGCGTATGGAAGACCCGGGAATGAATGCAGTGAAGGTCTGTGCTAGAGAAGAACACTGAAAATCCTGTGGACTGCTAGAAGGACAAACACATCTGTCCAAGAAAGAAGTACAGGTGACGCTTCTTAGAACCGAAGATGCTGAGACCTGCTCGCAGCACATGCTGTGGACACATCAGCAGGAAGGACCTCTTGGCACAGGACAACATTCTTGGAAAAGCAGAGGGCCAATGAGAGGGAAGATCTGATCGACACGACGGCTGCAGGACCGGGCTCCAACAGAACAGTAGCTGTGAAGCTGGCACAGGGCCGGACGGTGTTCCATCCTGTTGTACACTGTGTCACTGAAACCTGAAACGGACTGGATGGCACCGAACAACAAGCCTTTCTTTAGACATTGCAGTTACATGTGTTATGCTGTAATTATCTCCTCTCACACTTCATGTTTATGAAAGTGGTCATCAGGGTGTAAAACAGAGCGGCACGGGTGATTCTAACATGAAAACAAGCTTGAGAACACAGCTAGACGTTCTCAGAGAACGCCTGTACCTAGCCAAGAGATGAGGAAAAATTACAGCGTGAAGGACCGGATACAGGGACCAGATCACAGTTCTAGTTCCAATGGGCCTTGTGTCCTAAGAACATGACGTTGCAACTGCAGAAAAGGTTAACAAAAGCTCACTGTGCATTCATGTGGCACTTTTTCAGCTTCTCTTCCAATTCACATAAATCTCGCAGATCTGCTCCTATAATGGCATATCTCTTTGAATTCAGCATGTGTCCATCTGCAGATGCAAGAAGATGAGAAATATTATAACTTTGGTGAATACTGCTTTTCCAAAATTAAACTAACTTAATTCTTTCTATCACATTCAAAACTATATGTTTATTGTTAAAAAATAGGGATGAAAAAAATAGGGAAGGGTGAAAATTAACCAAAAATAGCAAACCTTCCAAAGGTAACTGAATATTTTGACAGGTAACAGTCTAGCCTTTTCTTGATGCAGCTTAAGTAAGCTAGCTTATATGCATACGCTTGTACCCGAGTACATACAACACGTGCATTCATCACTCATTCGCTCTTGCTAAGCCTTCCTTCCTTTGTTTCCCTTTTCTTCTTAAGAGGGTGATTATATTCTAATATGGAGTGGAGTTCAGTACCAGATCTGCAAGGCAAAGGCCGTGGAAACCCTACAGAGCAGTTCTACTCGGTCCTATAGGGTTACTGTGAACTGTAATCGCCTCAATTGCAGAGGGGTATTACCTGCTCTATTGTGGAAAAAAAAACAATTTCTGAATGTCCAATTACATCCTTATAAATAAGATAGAGACGCAAAATGTTTATGGAGTTCAGTATGAAACAACAAATCAAAACAAAAAGAGAATTTAAAACATGTTTCCCTAGTGCATAGACCTCAGAGATTAGAATCTAAATTCCGCAGAGTCAATCATTTCCAGTGGAAGCACATGATTCAGAACTGCTGGCACTGTCCCCACTGGCTCGGCCACAGGGCCACTTCTAGAGCAGTCCCGGCCTTCACTTCACTTCCGTAGCCCTTAGCCCACGTCACAGCTCTTGTAGGACATTCCTTGCCGCCTCTCTGCCTCTCTGTCCTCTTTCTTCCTCGGTCGGCTTCCCTCTGTGGCAGTCACTGCATTGGTGAGTATAAGCAAGCTGCTAGTCAACGCCAAGATGTGAGCCAGCCTACCAGGATCATAAACCATCGAGCAGTCAATCTCCTCTTAATAAGGTACAAACCCTTCTTTTGCATAGTATGCCATAGTCACTTCATTTGCTTAAATCTACTGACCATTTAGGGATGCAAAATAGACTGTTCACTGGCCAGGCAGATTGCAGCACAGATCCAGGACAAAGCTATCAAACTCACTGTTTAGAGCTTACTCAGAGAATGTCAATCGACCCGAACAAACTATCTGATGTAGGAAAACCAAGGCAAAGGCTTAGGGGGAAATTCTCTCAAGTAGTCTTCTCAGCAAGCGCTGTTGTCTCAGGGATTAAAGTGCTCAGCTGCTAGCCAAAGTCCATGATTTGAAGGCAACATAGCAGCAAGAATTACTAAACTCGAACGAAGGTCAAACATGATGGTGGGACAAGAGGAAAGTAAAAGGAAATAGAGGAACGACCCAGGAGGCAAAGGACATTTATAGAGGCCCCTGTGGGGGTTGAACGATCCTTATCATGGGGCCGCCCGATTCATAACAGTAGCAAAATTACAGTGATGAAGTAGCAACGAAAATAGTGTTATGGTTGGGGGGGTCACCACAACAAGAGGAACTGTATGAAAGGGTCGCAGCACTACGAAGGTTGAGAACCACTGCTATAGGGCAAGATACAACTGACCTTTGAGTTTCCAAGACTATAACTGTTTACCGGAGTCGGAAGCCTTATTTTTCTCTCTTTACAAAGAAAGGGGGAGGGAAAAGCAGAGATATTCATACAATCCATATTGTACTACTGGGGCTAAGGGTACTTGCCTGTTTGAATGGTGTCCTCTGAATGCAATTCTACAATGGGTTTTGATAGAGGGGGCTTGGATCTACAGAAAGATAGAGAAGAAAATGAGTCAAGTATCTGGTTTACTCCAAAACTGCCATGTTCCTTCTACTGAAGTGGCACATAGCTACTGCTGTTCAAAGCAAGGGCTACTTCGGAAGGATTTAGGTTAAATTAAATTTGACTAGAAGCACATACAGTAAAACTTCAACAGATACACAGGATTTCAGGCTAGAGCAGCTAAGTATTAAACTCAACAGCTCCTGATGTCAAATCACACAGTGAACTTGAAGTGCTTAGAAAGAGGCTAACAAGAATTTTCCAGGTCATCTCTAGTGTCTTGTTTCTCTGCAACCAAACCACAGATATATTAAGACAACTATTATTTCTCGTAGATAAATTCTACAAAACTGGCTTTTCCACCCATCTAAAACTCGGGAGCATTCATTTAATAATCCCCTCAAAAATGCATCCAATCAGAACGCAGAGAGCCACAGTCAGTGTCCCAACAGCTATGCCAGAAACAGCCATCTATCTTTTTCCCAGAAAAATCATCACCGGTCTTGAGTGAGACTCCATTTATTCGTATTTCAATCAGAGTTCTATCCAGCATACAACCTTTTCAGTTCTCACAGGGTCAGAAGTGCTGTACGTTATTAAAGAGCACATTTACTATAAAATATAACATTAGGAAAGGTGCTACAAGGAACTTCTATGAGATAAACAAGAAAAATAAAAATAAGACATTTCAGTGTGTGGGATCTTGTTGCTAGGTGCTGACTCATTGTGGCCCTATGTGAACAAAATTCCTATTCTTACGCTTGAAAGCCTACTGCTGCAGCCACTGTGGCAATCCAATTGTCAAAGGTCTTCCACTTTTTTGTTGTCCCTCAGCTTTACCAAGCGTGGTGTCCTTTAGCAGGGACTGGTCTCTCCTGACATGTCCAGAGGACGTGAGAAGTCTCACCACTCTTGTTGCTAAGGCGCCTTCTGGCTGGACTTGTTCCCAGTCAGATGTGCGTTCTTCTGGCACTCTGTGGCTCTTTCAATATCCTTTGCCAGCACCATAACTCAAACGAATGGATTATTTTTTGGTCTTGTTTATTCAGTGTCCAACTTTCACATACCTAGGAGGCAACTGAAAATACCATGGCGTGGGTGGGTCAGGCCATTAATCCTCAATGTAACATACTTGCTTTTCAACACTTTAAAAAGAAGTCTTGTGCAGCAGATTTACACACCGCAGTTCCTCTTTTGATCTCTTAACTGTTGCTTCCATGAGCACTGAGTTTGGATCCAAGCAAGACAAAATCCTTGACAACTTCAATCTTTTCTCCATTTATCATGATGTTATCTATTGGTCCAGTTGTGAGGATTTTTTTCTTTACATTGAATTGCAATCCATACTGAAGGTTGCAATCCTTGATCTTCATCAGCAAGCGCTTCAAGTCTTTCTTTCAGCAAACGAGGTTGTATGATCTGCATATGGCAGGTTGTTAATGAGCCTTCCTAGGGTCCTGATACCACATTCTTCTTCATACAGTCCAGCTTCAATGATGATCTATCTGCTCAGCATCCTAAGTATGGTGAGAAGATGCCACCAAGACACGCACCTTTCCTGATTTTAAACTATGCACTATGCCCTTGGTGTGTTCTAAACTTTAGAAGTTTAGACTTTTTAACTACGCATTTTTAAATGGCCATTCATTTGTCAGTTGTTGCGTTGGTCTATGTGTGTGGTGATGTTGGAAGCTATACCACAGTTACGATACATATTAGCAGGACGACCGGAAACGGGAAGGTTCGGCAGAACTACAGACTAAGGCAGGCTAGGAGGAAACATGGATGAGGAGAAAGAGGCAGTTAGTTGCTTCTGAAAAATCAACCACTGAAAACCTTCAGACGGGAAGGTAAGCATCCTCAGGTTGGAAAGTACTCAAAGTACTCCCGGGCTGTATCGTGCAAGGAAGTCAACCTTATGACACAGATGGAGCAAAGCTTTCAGAACTCTGGTTGACTGACAGGGTGTGGATCAAAACAATGGAGAGAAACTGGACTTCCATCGAGAGGGCGTGCTAGGCAGACTCTCTACAACAAAGATGCCAGATGAAACAGATACAGATGGGAGTCCTGGAGCCTTGATTAGAGGAAAGGATAGAGAAATGGATTAAATACTAAGAGAAACTGAACAAGTGTGGCCAAGGAGGACATCGACAGGTGAACTGTCAGCAGGCCTGATGCAGCTCTGCCGTATCTGCTTCGGGTGCTGGAGAACAGCTCAAGCACCGACAGCTGGAGACGAATGTCTGGGAGGATGTGCATTCAGAAAGATCCTTAGAAGCAAAGACAGCGAGGCTTTGGGCATGTGATTACGAGAGAACCAGCCTTGGAAAAGGATATCCTGCTTGGAAAAGTAGAAGACAGCAAAAAACAGGAAAACCTTCAAATACGAAGGCTTGACATGGTCGCTGCAATGGGCTCAAACATAACCACTGTGAGCATGGCTCAGGACCCGGTTATGCTTTGTTCTGTTGCACCTAAGATCACTGTGAAGCCAGGGAACCCAGGGCGGATGATCCCTTCAGGACCAGGCCTGTGAGGGGCGATGCTGGGAGGGTGGAGTGAGAGTGGGTTGGAAAGGGGGAACCGATTACAAGGATCTACATGTGACCTCCTCCCTGGGGACGGATAACAGAAAAGGGGGTGGAGGGAGATGTCAGACACGGCAAGATATGACAAAATAATAATTTATAAATTATCAAGGGCTCTTGAGGGAGGGGGGAACAGAGAGGGAGGGGAAAATGAGGACCTGATGCCAAGGGCTTAAGTGGAGAGCAAATGTTTTGGGAATGATGCGGGCAATGAATGTACAGATGTGCTTTACACAGTTGATGTACGTATGGATTGTGATAAGAGTTATATGAGCCCCTAATAAAATGTATGAATAAAAAGATCCCTGTGAATCACAGCTGACTTGATGGCACCTCAAACAACAACTACTGCAGAGTGTCGAAAGATCTCTTCTATTCCGTTTATGTATTTTGAGACTCTTTCACTGGACACATAGATATGATGCTTACGTCCTCATGTTCAATTGCTGCTTTTATCATTACATAATACCCCTCTCTGTTTCTTATGCGTGATGTTGACTAGTCTATCATGAATCAATATTATCACTCCTGCTTTTTTTATTGCTATCAACTTGATCTATTTTTTCAAATTGAGTTTTCTGTCTGTGTAGGATGTGTCTCTTGTAAACACAAACTGGTGTGTGCAGGATTCTTACCTACTGTGCCACTGGGCCTCTTATGTGGTGCATCTAATCCATTTACATAGGGTAACTATCATTAGGTGTGAATTTCCTCCTGTTATTTGGCTGGGCATGTTTTGGGGCACTGCTAAGTGTGTTCTACACAATCGCCTTGCTGAGCTCCTTTTACTTGGGAGTCTCCTTTTCACATACTTCACTGCTGTTCTTTCAGTATTCACTGCATCTTTATGACTTCCCTTTTTCATTTTGATGACGCTTATTCATTTTCTTTGAGAAAAAGTCTGCTCGACCTTGAAATTGACCAGGCTTCTTCTCCATTTGGACGTTTGCACCTGTGTTACTACCTCTCTTTGTAACTGTGCCCTTTCCTCCTTTAGGCAATGCTGTCATTGGTCCCCACTTGCAGGCCCTGAGGTTTATTTTACTTTGTACACCTGCATATCGGAGTTGACTTTTCAGTGGTGTTTATCCTGACAAAATCTTAAAGCCAAAGTTAAAAACAAATCGTGTTCACAAACAGAGACTGCTGGTTATTTTTTGTTTGTTTGTTTTGTGGTTGTTTTTAGATCATTTTATTGGGGGCTCTTACAACTCTTGTTATACGTCAGATACATCAAATTGTATCTGACACATTAGTACATATATTCCATCGTTAATTTCTAGACATTTACTTTCCACTGAGCCCTTGGGATCAGCTCCTTCCCCGCCCCAACCCCCACCATCCCCAGCCCCAAGACTGCTGGTATTTAAATGATTAATACAAAAAGTGGGGAAGAGAATGTGTGTCAAAACTACTGAGTAAGCTTGTGTTTTTGGCTTGGAGTCAGGAATTAAATCTCAGCTCTACCTCTTCCATTTTAGATGACTTCATGCAATGAACACCTTTGAGTCTCAGTTTCCTCATAGGAGGACTGAATGGGGCAATCCAAGTGAAATGCTTGGCAAGGCAAGAGGCGCTCTAAGAAAAGATTAGTAAACTCAAACCTACAGGTTTGCAAAGTCCTAGAATGCTGAACTCAGAATGGACCCATTATATCTCTCCTGTAATAACGGATTACTCATGCATTGATATAAAAAAGATTTACTGTTTTATATTTAATATTACTATCCATTTATATTTAATATTACAATCCAAGAGTGTTTATATTCTAGGGATATAGCAGATCATGGAATATACCTAAAAATTCCAGACTACTAAAACTATTCGCACGTCCTTTTGTAAAGGCTCAGAGGTATTATACTGGTGCAAGGAAGAGTCACAGGGAAGACAGAGCTCATTTCAAAGCCTGTGAGATACACTAGAGGGGGATCTAAGGCCAGAAAGAAAGGGAGGGATCACAGCAAACACTGCCCTGCAGTGAGGTGCCTCGCGTTCAAGCCTGCCATCTACAGAGAAGATGCTCAATTCTATCAGACCCTTTTTCCATCCCTCCAAATCATACTTACTTGATGTTATGTATCTTCCTTGTGACTATCATTGGAAAGTCAACCTCAAAATACTTGCTTGGGAGAAGATTTTCATCCTGGAGAGAAAAACACAATATTCTTCATATATTCATCAATCACCTTTTATGTGTCATGCATTAGGTATCTAAGCCAATGGGGTATTTAATTTTTTAATCAGGTGAGTGATCTGGTTGGGAATTTGCTTTCCATTTCCAACCCATGGAGTGGATTTATACGAAGAATGGATGCAGCAAAACTGTTACTGGTCAGTGTCAATTCCAACTCATGGCGATCCCGTGTGTTTCAGAATACCCCATGTCCTTAGGGTTATCAATGGCTGTGATCTTTCACAAGGAGGCCACACCGGACCTCTTTCCTGAGGCAACTCTGGATGGACACAGTGGTTCAAGTGGTCAGCTGCTAACCAGTCTAACCTATCAGCCACTCCACGGAAAAAAGGTGTGTCATCTGCTTCCATAAAGATTTATAGCCTTGGAAACTCCACTGGCAAATCTAATCTGCCCTATAAATCCACCGTAATTGGGAACCAACGTGACAGCAGTGGGTTTGGGTTTATTTATTTTGTGAACAGAAAGTACAAGTGTCTTAGCAACCACAGGTTGAGACCAATGGGGAAGGTCAGAAAAAAATCAATGTAGTGGGTATGTACTTACTATCCTTTTTAATTAAGCAGAATAAATGACCAAATATCACAAAGTGTTGCATGTAGTGAAGTTGGTGTTATTTGGTGGAAATTTCTCCCCTCCTTCATTACAGTGAAGCCCGGGGAAAGGATAAAAACAAGCTCTGTGCTAGTCAAAAAGAAGGAAGGGTTCAAAGTTTGGCTTCAACACTTATTTGCTGTGAGGCCTTGGGAAGGTATCTAGGTCAAGGTTTTCTCGTCTGCAAAGTAAAGATAAGGACAGTGCCTCGTGGGAGGAGGGGGGTGAAAGTCAATGAGTGGCACGGTGTGGTGCTCAGACGGGACCACCCTGATAAGTACCATGTGCATCCCGTGATCATCAGTGTACTTCCTGCATCTGGCATAGGCACCTAACTGTGACCCACCGTAGCTATGTCTCTATTGGGTTGCAGTTCCCAAGAAAAGTAGGAAAACCCCACACACCAAGAGAGATCTCTGCTTCCCTTTCCTGCCTTTCCTCGTCGGACGGCAGCTACTCCATCCACTGAGTCACCACACCACCTCACCGTCCAAACAGTCAATCAGTTCTTCTGACTCTTCTCAAATCCATCCACTCTTCCGTTCGATCATCTCCTATCCAGATTGTAAGATTCACCTCCTACTCTCTTCAACTACACATGCCACGTTACCCCCAGATGTTCTACAAAGGGCTTAACAAGAAGCACGGAAAGCCACAATCTGGGCTATCTTCCCTGTCTCTTCCCCAAGTACTCCTTTAGCACCTGCTTGGCCTCTACATTTCTATTCCAAAAATATAAAACGATTTTTAAAAAAGAAAGAAAATTACAGATATCCAGAACCTGCTGATAGCTTTACTGTATCTGATATGCAAAGCAAGAAAGAAGGGGAGGTCAAGGATGAAGTTGTGCTGGGGCGGGGGTGGGGCAGGTGTAAACAGAAGACAATGTCAAGGAGTCCAGGAAGAAAAAGAATGTTTGGGAAGTGACTGGGGCAGCAGTTGTACAATACTGCTCGACATGACTGAACTATGGAATGATGTATGTATTAACTCCTAATTAATAATACATGTTTTTAAAAGATGATGTCCTTATTTCTAACTTGAGTGACTAGGCAGGCAAGAGAACTATTTAAATAGATGACATATCTAATCCTCACTTATCACCTACCTCATTATGCTACATTTACAAGAGTGAGAAACCTACTATGAGACTGTTTTATGCATTACTAGCATATGTCTGGCAGTAATGCCACCGAGGTGAGGGAGGAGAGTAACACTGGCTATGACCATAATACATCAACTTGGCCAGGCCAAGAGTTGGCAGTTAGTTATGTAATGGTACAAAATTTGGCAATTAAATAATAATGAAATTTAGCAGTTATAGACTAATCTAATCTGGCAGTTGTGCAATGATGTAATCATTCCCTATTTTGTAATCTGCTATGAACATCAGATTTTACATAATGTCTATTTCTGCATCATGAACCAGTCTTTGGTACTTAACCCTGTATGGAAGTGAGAAGTGGGGTGGTATTAGCAGAGAAAAGATATCGGGCACTAGATGGCATGTGGGGATGTTGCAGCTCCCTCTCAGGACATCATGAGGGGCAGCAATGATACGAAACCATTTCCTAGTCAGAGGGAAGGCCTAAGTCAGAGGGAGGGCATAGCATTGTGAGATTCAGTTACACTCTCCAGTGACCCGTGTAGAGAATGGTCCTCTTTTGAAATTCCTAAGAATTAGGCTTGGGCTTTATTTGGAAAAAGAAAAAGAAAAAAAGATAAAGACCGTTTCCTGGCATATCAGGTGATCTTACTTCCACAAATCCTACCCTTCCCCCTTAAAAGTTCCAAAATATACCTGTCTGTCTTTGGAGTAGGGTTATTACAAAATACTTGGAGGAAATATTTTGAGCATAGACAGAATTCAAGTTTGCTAGGTTGCTCTGGAAAACATTTTAAGAACTTTATCAACAAAGTTTGTAAAGTTAAAGACCGTTGAGAATGCCAGAAAACAAGAAATAATTAAAACTCAACTACTGGAGGGTAGAATACTGTCCTACAGCTTGTACAAGACTTCTTACTTTCCGGAGAACTTTTCCATGTATTTTATCCCATAAGAATTATGAAGCGGTCACCATGTGTAAAAAGCATTCCTGAAGCTTTACAGAGAGAGACATCCTTGTTCGTGGCTTTGAGAAAGGGGCAGGCAAAATGGCTCTGGCAAGTGATACTTCAACTATTTGCCTATGATTCTCTGTTGCCTTTCTGATGTCCCACCCCCAAGTAACTCACATGTCTGTCACTAGGAAACATGGGAACTATACAGAACTGGGAATACCAAATGAGGCAGACAGGAATGCCCGTGAAGATACTCCACAAAGAGGATGTGCATGGCTAACTGCTGGAGCAGCTGATGAAACTGAGGCTGGACTTGGACTCTGCTTTTCTAAAACCGTAACTCATGAAATCCCGGCCAGCCTGGCCCTTTGAAGGGCTATACTCCTCCCTTACCTTTCATGGTGGCAATGCCAGTTTCCCCTGTATGTTTCTTGCCCATTGTCTAAAATAGGGGTCTTCATGACCCAGTCTTGGGTTTTGAGATGGAATAGAACACCATCTCACAGAGCAGTGGTGGCAGGAAACGTGGACTGCTTGCTTAGCTAACCCCCTGATGCCAGGTCCAGGTGAAAAGTGGTTTCGAGATAACATGACCTATGGGCAGGTTTTCTTTATAGAAACACACAGAACTGCAAGCTTTCTTTGTAAAGAATCGGGGTGTGTGTATTTTAAGCTTTGTGGGCTAGATATCCCTGTTGAACCAATCAACTCTACTGCTGCTGCACTAAAGTAGCCAGGGACAATGGGCATGGCCGTGTTTCAATAAAACATTATTGCCCAAAAGAAGTAGCAGACAGATTTGATCTATAGGCTAAAGTTTGTTGACTTCTTTTTTTTAAGATAATAGAAAATTGTACAAAAAACCTTTTCCTATGAATATAAATGACAAGCAAAAATTTTTTAAATGTTTTCCCAAGAAAGGTGCAAATCTCCTCCTCTGTAATAACCCATACACCCCACCAAAGGAGGTAAATAAGACTCTCTATTACTGAAAAATGAGTATTACAGATTATGAGGTGGGGGAACAGCACGAAAACAATGCAAAGCGGTACCAAGTACACTGGAGGATTTCTCCTGTGGCCTCTGTCAACACTGACAATAGACATTCTCTCACGTCTCATTTCCTTACACCATGCCATGGGACAATATGAGATCCATAGAAATGCTGAAACACTCCCCTGAGCAATGAGAGGGGATACATACAGGAAAAGAGAATACATTTAGAGTGTGCTGAGCTAGATTCTACCCGCTAATGCCTCTGGTTATACAATGTAGGGGGATGTGCACCTATGTTCTTATTGCCCCATTTTCTCAAACTATATAAACCCCTCTCAGAACTCTGATTACTCAAAAAGTTACTGATGCAAATGCACTTCATAAATGTTAAGTATCTTATCTAGAATGAAGAAAACATGGCCAAACCATGAATACTTAGACTATACTGGATTTCTCCTTTGACTATGGAAAAGCTTGGAAATTCAGAGGACTAATGACATTCTTAACAGGTGAGCTGATTAGGAACCAAACAGATAAGCACTTTGGTGAATGCTCACGCACTCAAATTTATCTTGATTTATATCTGGAAGAAATCCAAGGAAATGCATGTGCTCTTTACTGCCATGTGACCAACCACATTAAAGAACCTATAGAAAACGTTCTTCGGGAAATCTTTGTAGGAAAAAGGTTTAGCTGTACAAACTCAGGTAAAGGAGACTGTGTCTGCTATTAATGAGGCTTAAGTTACCTTCTCTCAATCCCAACAGGGCAGTATGGGACCAAATCAGAGAATGGCAACCAAAGGGCTTTAGGTAACAGTGCCATGACCAAGTCTCCAAATTTCACCGCAGGCACCTGTGGGGCAAAAGATCCAGTCTTACCTTTACAGGTGGTCTCTGTCCTAGGCTCTGGAAAAATAACCCTTGGAATCACTGGGATACTTTTGTCTGGAATTTGCAGGCCACATGTGAGGGATCTGTGTTGTTCATGGTGCTATACAAAAAGGCTGGCCAATAGGAAAACACTTGCCGACAGCAACTAGCCTGAGAAGGCAGGAGCTTATGATACAGGACTGCCCTGTAGAAGCCCCGTTGGTGGATGAGAACTTATACTCTTGGGAGGGTGGTGCATCCCTAGGGACATGGAAGTTCCCCACTGGGAACAAACAAGACCTCACCCTACGTGTCTCTTCATTTGCATCCTTTTTTTTTGGGGGGGGGGGTGCTATAAAAAATCTGTAGTCATAAGTATAATATATACGGATATATTAAAAAAACAAACCCATTGCCATCAAGTCAATTCTGACTCATAAGGACCTTACAAGATAGGGTAGAATGGCCTCCTTTAGGTTACCAAAGCTGTAAATCTTACAGGAGCACAAATCCTCATGAATTCTCAAAGTCCTTTCTGTAAATTACCAAACCCAGGAGTGCAGTGGGCACAAGCAGGTCAAAGATTAAGGGGCATGAGTGGGTGCAGAGCTTTCAGCTGACATCCTGAAAAGACAATGGGAAACCAGTCCTGAACCTGTGATTCTCAAATGTGCAGCTGGATTCTGCCTATCTGGCAGTCTGAAGGATGGTTGTCCTTGTGACCACTGACTTAGCTGCAGATAGCTAGAGTCAGAGAAAGAGGAAAGGAGGGAATGTGCTGGGGGGTGTCTGGTGACCAGGACAGAGAAGTAGTAATAGGAGGACAGGCTCAATCCCCACATTGTAGCAGTGAGATTCAAGTGGATCCTTACCACACAATGTCATTAAGCCCACCATAAAATTTTAGTCCTGGTCAAAACTACAAATGAATTTGACTTTTTGTCAATACAATTCCACTTCGGACATGTTATCCACATGCCCAGAAAACCCATACATGGATAATTACATGAATTGTACTTCTAACCCAAAAAGATGTCCATAACTAGTTCCTGGTAATATGGGATGGTCCTGGGGGTAGTTGTGGAGGATTATACAGATGAGGTCAGCTGGGGAGATGGAGTGATCAAAGCATGAGTTGTAACATCACTTAAAAATTTGTGAATGGGTAAATATATAATATTTATAGATCTAGTATTAAGGTAGCAGAAGGACATTGGGCCACCACTCAAGTAGTTCCTCAATGCAAGAACACTTTGTTCTATTAAACTGGCATTCCATGTTGCTCATCTTCCCAACACAATCGCTGAAGACAGAGTGGGTGCATAAGCAAATGTGGTGAAGAAAGCTGATAGTGTCCGGCTATCAAAAGATATAGAGCCTGGGTCTTAAAGGTTTGCAGATAAACAAGTGGCCATCTAGCTGAGATGCAACAAAGCCCATAAGGAAGAAGCACACCAGCCTGTGTGATCAAGAGGTGCCAAAGGGATCAGGGATCAGGAATCAAAGAACAAAAAACCTATCGTTGTGAATGAGGGGGAGTGTGGAGTGGTGACCCAAAGCCCATCTGTAGGCAACTGGACATCCCCTTACAGAAGGGTTGTGGGGAGGAGACAAGCCTTTAAGGGAGCAGTGTAGCAACGATCAAACACAGAACTTTCCTCTAGTTCTTAAATGCTCCCCACCCCCACTATCATGATCCCAATTCTACCTTACAAATCCGGCTAGACCAAAGGATGTACACTGGTTCAGAGAGGAATTGGAAACACAGGGAATCCAGGACAGATGAATCCCTCAGGACCAGTGGGGAGAGTGGCGATACTAGGAGGGTGGAGGGAAGGTGCGGTAGAAAGGGGAACCTATCACAAGGATCTACATATAATCTCCTCCCTGGGGGACAGACAACAGAAAAGTGGGTGATGAGAAACATCGGACAATGTAAGACATGACAAAATAATCCTTTATAAATTATCAAGGGTGAAGGAGGGGGGAGGGAGGGTGGGGGAGGGAAGGGAAGGGAAAAAATGAGAAGCCAATACCAAGGGCTCAAGTAGAGAGAAAATGTTTTGACGATGGCAAAAAATGTACAAATGTGCTTGACACAATGGATTGTGATGAATTGTACGGGCCCCCAATAGAACGATTGGAAAAAAAATTGGTGAACTACCTGATCATCTTTAAAATCTTACTTTGAACAAATGGCTGACCGGAAGGAGCGCTCACATACCTTTAATCTCCAGAAGGTGGTGTCCATCCCAGCCCCGAGGTTGAGAATTTGACAATGACATTCGGTCTTGCGTAGAAATGCTTTAATAAGTTGACTGACCCCATGGACTCGAGCAAAATAACCTGAGAGAAGGCCAGGGAAGCAAAGCATCACACAACCACCACGGAAGAGCCGGGGCAAGAGAAGAACAAAACAGACAGCTGCTTCAACGTCAGATACTATGTGCAGGCTTTACGGGAAAATGGCAACTTTCAAATTCTCATCTTTTAAAAATGTGGTTTGAACTAAAGACAATGTGTTTACTATACCTTACTGTAAGAAAATAAAAGGTACAGTGTCCCATATCTTTATGAAGGAAAGACAGTTGTTTTATATCAAAACGTCTCATCCAAATGTTCCTCTTGGAAATATTCTTTTTGTGTCTATAAAGAAAGCTACTCAGCAGTCTGGTAAAACTAGAAATTGTGAAATCGCATGGAAAATAATATTTTAAGTCAGGAAGTTAAGCAGTGAATATTAAAATATCATATTCCTTTGATCTATACCATGAATAGTTTAAAGTTTTTATATAAAATGTTATCATAGACTTCAGGCAACCTAAGAGAATATACTGCTTAACTTCCTGACTTCCATATACCCACTTGCATCAAGTTGATTCCAAGTCACAGAGAACGTATAAAACAAAGTAGAACGTCCCCATATGGTTTTCAGGGCTGTAAATCTTTATGGAAGCAGATTGTCTCATCTTTCTGTTACAGAACAGCTGGTGAGCTTGAACCACCAACCTTTTGGTTAGGAACCTAATGTTAACCTACTGTGGCACTACGGACCCTTGCCATAACAAACAGCCACAGTAAATACGATATAAGCAGATTCTAAACCTACATAACTGGTGTTTAATCTCACCCATAAATAAAATAAATCATAAGATACAATGTTTATCAAATTAACAAAGTATTGTAGAGGTTGTTCATATACTGTTGGGAAAAGTGTACTTGAATATTATATGAACGAACCCTTAAAGCCTCAGGCCTCTCGGTGGATGAGGGCACACTGGGGATGGGAAGGGAAGTCACGCACCTCTGTTAATTTCTGGAGCCTTCCTCTCTTTACATAGCCGCACAAAGTGCTGGATGTAAGGGTCATGCCAGTAGCCGATGCTTACTGCAAACCTGAAAGGGTTAAAAAAGGAGGCACAGGTATTACCGATTAGTAGGTTTCACCAAGGTACCACTGTCAAGGTTCCAGGAACCACGCCAAGACTTCAGAAGAAAATTACCATGTTCCAATGGCCAAAATCAAACAGTGCCTCATTAAAAATTAAAACAGCATCACCCACCCATCCTTATATTCACATTCTACTGCCCATCACACGTCTCCTGGTGGTCATTCCTCACCTCTCTTTCTTCATGTCCCTAATTCCTTCCCACAATCGCAATCAGCAAATAACGTCACAGTTCATACAGATTTATTATCTCATTGGCCAGAACTTGTCACTCAGCTCCATTCAGGCAAACATGCTATGCCTAGAAGTGATGCACAGAGGGACATGGCAGCACTGCTACTTGAGCTTTTCTCAATGCAGCGGCCGATCACGGAAACACACAGCATACTCTCTGATGAACATGATTTGTCAGGAACCCAGCTGCTCAGAGGAAAAGAGCAGGTTCTCAAGGCTGTCCTCCAACAGCAAACTTGCTTAGTTATCTAAACTGGTTTTTTTCACACAGTGATCTGTGACCCATTAATGTCATTAAATCAATAAACTAATCTGTGAATCTGAGTTTACTTTATAAAATGACATAGAACAGAACAAGATAGGAAATATCTGTATTCATCAGATTAATGCACAGAACTTTCATTTCAAGGTCTACATGTAGAATGACTGCCATGAAAAAAGAACGTCCTTTCTCACTTGGGTGGCAGGCAGTTACAGATGAGATAGGGCACTGCCATCTGGTGGTAGAGCTATATTTGCAATTGAAGAAAAGGAAGAAAAAGGATGGCGCTTCAATGGTTTAGCCCTATAATGCCTGAATTTTTAATTTCAGGAAAAAATAATTCCTTGTTTTTATTGTTTACTTCATAGTTATCGATATATATAACAACCAAAATATATTTTTAAATATAATATTTGCAATTAAAAAAATGTAACCAAATTGTCACATTCGTCCATGGATTTACAATAAATGTTATAATTAAATGTTACGAAAACGTCGTGCTCGGCGTTACAGGGTGAGGTTATTAGCTGCTGGCAGACAGGTCAGCAGTATGAACACACCCAGAGGTTCCTGGCAATCTGCTCCTGGTGAAGACTGGGGCCTATAAAAACCTATGGGGCATTATGGGTGGAAGCAACCTGATGGCGGCACACACCGGCACCATTAGTGAGCCCTCACGGCACAACGGCTAAGAGGTTGACGGTTAACCTAAAGTAGAAAGGTCTTGCTATCTTCTTTATGTGCCACTGGGTCCATTCTGACTCTGTGAGCCTCTATCAACCCCACAGGACAGTACCTCTGTAGAGAAGAATGGCAGGTCTTTCTCCTACAAGAGCGGCTTGTGGGTTCTAAACACCAACTATCTGGTGAGCAGCCAAGTGCTCTGTCACTGCTCCATCAGGGAGGGACCCTTCTGTAACGGTTTATAGGCGAGGGATCCCCACTGTGTCACATATCACTATTGACAGCTGCAAATGAACGTGATGACAGTGATCAACAGTAACTGCACGGAGACAACTCGTCCCCCGGTTTGTGTGTTGGAAGAGGTTTTGGAAATGATCTAGGCAACCCCAACATGTAGAGCAAGAATCCTCTCAACAGTAACCAGCCGCTGCTTCCCACACTCGTAAGGCACACTCACTCCAGTGCTAAGCAACTGACAGAAGCTGGTCAATCTGTCTCCCTTTAAATACGCCCTCTTGGCCTTTGGGGTAATAAGGAGCACATTCTATTTCTCTTAACTCTGCATCATCAATTTAGTAATATTTAATTATCCTTGAGCACCTACTAAGTGCACTAGTTACTACAGATAAAGTAGTAAGACCCAGAGAGGAGAGAGAGAAGGACCAGACAGCGATGACAAAACAAGCAGATGACAATGCTGACTCCGTGTGGATAATGTAATGAATGTAAACTTCCACCAAACGCACATGCAAATGAGTGAAGAATAAGAAGAGGACAAAGAAGGTGGAGAGGAGCTGACAAGTTGAAGGAGGACTGTCATGCTGGGTTCAGTTACGAAAGGAAACTGCATGGGAGTCCTGGGAATCCAACAGGAGGAGGATTTAAGAGTTGTGCAGTCATCACCACTATCAATTTTAGAAGATGTTCTTCTTCATTTTACACACTATTATTAACTCTCCATTTCCCCCTAAGCTCCCCTGCCATAACTGAGTAAACTATTCATCCAGTTACTCTCTGGAGATTTGCCTATCCTGAATTTCTTATCCAGAAAAACACATAAAAAAACAAAACAAAAAACAGTAACAAGTTGAAAATATAACAATTGAAAAGAAGCATAAATATTAAAAACTAGAACAAATTGAAAATGGGCCAAAAGAGAGAATGAGTAATACTAATAGTCTACTTTCCACGTACAAGGTCTGATAGCAAGCAAGACCATTCACATCCCGTCAACAGTCAAAGGGGCTGCACTGGAGGCTTCACTCACATGGGAACCCTGCAAATGGATTCTGGGCCTTCTTTATCTTTATTTTGCAAACTGGGTGCTCAGAATTTTAGCTCTAAGGCAGCACCTTCCTACAGTCTTGGATTGAATTATTTACAGTCCTTGGATCACACAGGCTGGTGTGCTTCTTCCATATAGACTTAGCTGACACCTTATGTAAATGACTGTTAAGACAAGCTTTGAAGACACCATTCTCTCTGGCAGCTGAGCACCATCTGATTTCTTTACTACATTCTGCTGTAGCAACTCTGTATCTTCAGTGCTCTCTTCATGAGGGCAAGCATTAATTTGGACCACATTGTATTCAAAACTCATTACTCTCAAGTTGATGACAACTCTCACAGTGACCTTATAGGGCAGGGTAGAACTGGCCCTGTGAGTTTCTGAGACTGTGACTCTCTATGGGAGTAGAAAGCCACATCTCTCTCCCACAGAGCAGCTAGTGGTTTTGAACTAAGACCTTGCTGTTAGCAGCCCAACACATAACCACACCACCACCAGGCTCCTGTCAGAAAAAATTAGTCTTAGATTTGGTCAGTTGTTCTCAACCTTCCTAATCCCGCAACCGTTTAGTACAGTCCCTCATGTTGTGGTGACCTCCAACCATAAAATTATTTTTGTTGCTACCTCATAACTAATTTTGCTACTGTTATGAATCGGGTGACGCCTGTGAAAGGTTCATTTGACCCCCAAAGGGGTCACGATCCACAGGTTGAGAACTGCTGGATTAGGAGTAAAGGGGTGGAGTCTAGCCTGTCAATCATGTCATAGCCTGATGCCTCCTTGTTGGCATGGCCTTCTCATGAGGATTTCTGGGAACGTCCTCTCTTATTCCCTCGAGGTAGAACACACACACTCTCTCCTTCACATTCCTGTTGACAAGCCACATGGAGCCACAGTGATGGCAGCCAGACTCCACTGCCATTGGATACACAAGACTTTTCACCCACCGGCCTGTGATCTTCCTACATTTAGCATCATCTCACGTGCTGTGTAATTCTAAAGAGGAATTTATGGACTAGTATCAGACACATGGGCTAGGATCAGACACATGGACTGGGCTGGGATGTTTTCTCAATATACAATTGCTCTTTGATATAAAGCTCTCTCTTACACACGAGTGTCTGTGGATTTGTTTCTCTAGTCAACCAGGATTAACAGACATGCTTATCCTTTTATTGGGGAACATTATAAATCATCCCCATTGGAGCAGATGGTAATTCTATTGATGTTATAATTAATTTAACCAATGATGTAGAATTTAAAATTCTGTTGAGTAAAGTAAAATAAACGTACTTAAAAGCAAAAATGTATGTTAGACTAAAGTACAAAGATTATTGACTTCTAGTAAAAACCTAAGTGACTAGACACTAAGGAATGAGGGTTCGAGATAGGGCAAGACTTTCAATAGCACTCAATCACAAAGGCAATGCTATGCCTGCTGGATTAAATCATGTCACTAAAAAGCACAGAAAGCATGAAAATAGCAAATATTATGGTCGCCTAGAACTACCATTTTTATCAGCATCCTCAAAGCAAGAGCTTTCAAGCAATGTCTAATGACTTTCCAAATTCATAACCTTGGGATAGTCGTCGCCTGCTTCTTCTCACACTGACGCATCTCAGGCTTAGATCCCAGAGAGTATTCCAGATCCTTTCATCTGCTAATAGATGTGTTTGAGGTAAAGCCCAGTTCACTTAGTGGGATTCCAAATTGTATCCTTCTTGTGTGGGCTATGAAGGATGACGTGCACCTTACAAGGACAGGGTCTAAAACTCCTAATCGTCTATAATTCTCAGCCTGGGTCACCAAGAGCTGGCTGAAAACTACCGTATATACTCGTGTATAAGCTGAGTTTTTCAGCGCAGAAAATGTAACATCTTGGTCCGTCCCCGTCCCCCCCCCAGGTAACTGGACCAGTGCCTGTTACCTTACGGGTGATTGCCGTTTCTCTGCTGACACTGGAGGGCTTTGAATGTTTGTTTACTCACATCTAACCAATCAGAGCCGTCCTATGACGTGTATGTTTGAATAAGCCTTTTAAAGACCGTGTGCGAAGGATGGGGCATGAATGGATGTCACCTGGTCAAGCCCGACTAACAAAAGGAGGAAATCTCATGAAGCCTGACATAGAGTTAATAGCAAAGTGGGTTTGAGATGCATGGGAAGACATTCCAGAAGACATGGTGCGACGTGCCTTCCAGAAATGTAGCATTAGTTATGCTATGGATGGCAGTGAAGATTGCGCTTTGTATGAAAATGACAGCAGTGATGGTGATGACGGCGATCTCAGTGAGGACAGAGTCTATGATGACCTCACACCAGCTGAAGCTCTGCATTGGGATACAGATGATGATGAGGAATACAGTTTTGAAGGATTTTAACTCTTTACATTTTAGCTTGGTTGCTGATTTAGCTAGGGAATAGTATTCTTAAGGTATCATTGTTGATACCGTATTGTTTTTGTTGAACCTATTTTCCACTTACTGTACTGGTTTACTAATGTTAAATGACTTGTCCTTTTATTTTTTATTTAAAATAAATATTTAAATACATTATCCCACTGATGTCTCAATTTTTAGTAATTTTATTTTCATTTGTTTTGATTATGGAAGCTCACCAATAGCTTCTGCATTTTCCACCCTGGGCTTATAT